>NC_073242.2:25514166-25835000 GCF_029281585.2 Gorilla gorilla gorilla | reverse complement strand
CTACCTGATACTCAGTAACAATATGACAACTATTGTTGACTAAATGAATAAAAAGTGTCAAGAAAGGAAGCAGTTTTTTTAATGTGGATTCAGAAGACAGAAATATGGACACAGGTAAGTGGCAGGATTCTGCTCCAAACAACAGGGAACTTGGAAAAGCATTAAACCAGTGCTTTTTACCTTCTGCCAGTGATACTACCAAGAGGAAACCTGCTCTGTGCGAGGAAGGAAGAAATGGACTGATGGCCTTTGAGGTTTCTTCGTATTCTGAGAACCCATAACTCATCTATTCTACAAAGTGTCTTTGGGCAGAGACATTCCTAGCGTATCTTAGAGCTCAGCATGTGGGTGGATTGCTAGTCTTTTCTTCCAGCATTCTCACTAAGACGCCTGGGAAGTATGATGATTTGGAATGTGGATTTGCCTTAAGACTGTCTTCAGTTAGGAGGGGTTAACAAGCATGCTCAAAAGGAATTCAGTTATGGCAATTTATTCTTTCCAACCCTAGAAGGCATCATGATGCAATGACGTGCCTTCCGGCATTGAGAAAGGTTCCAATCACTAACAATCTCTTGCCCTAGGAATTGGGATGGAATAGAACTAGTAGCTGGTAAAGTGAGATTGTCCTTTTGATTCCAGGTCTACTGGTTAAAGTATAGGGCTGGGTTAAGATGAGAATCCTGGTGGACGCAGTGGCTCATCCCTGTAGTCCCAGCACTTTGGGAGGCTGAGGCGGGTGGATCACCTGAGGTCTGAAGTTCGAGACCAGCCTGGGCAACATGGTGAAACCCCATTTCTACTAAAAATACAAAGAAATAGCCAGGCATGGTGGAAGGCACCTGTAATCCCAGCTGCTCAGGAGACTGAGGCAGGAGGACCGCTTGACCCCCGAGGGGTGGAGGTTGCAGTGAGCCAAGATTGCGCCATTGCACTCTGGCCTGCGCAACAAGAGCAAAACTCCATCTCAAAAAAAAAAACAAAAAAAAAAAGAGAGAGAGAACCTAGCTTACCTACTCAATAAGTGTGGGAAATTTATAATATTCCAAGACAGTGAACCTCAATTTTTTCATCCAAAAGATGGGGAAATAAAGCCTGTCTATTTAGGAACATGGTAAGGATGAAAGGAGATAATTTTGGTGAAAGGATTGGCAAAGAGGAGGCCACCTAGTAAGTGCTCAATATGTAAATCATTGCTATTGTAATATAAATGGCATTAAGCTGTTTGGGCTGGCTCTCTACACCTGTTTCACTGAATACTAATAACACTTATCTCACATGGTTCTGTTGAAGATTCCTTGCACTGTGGCACGTACGAGTTCCTAGCATACTGACACATTCTAAGGAAATGCTCTGATGTGCTGGTTAAAATTTAATCTGATATGCAGCAACCTATACAAGAGGAAAGTTTAGGTTTTAGCAATGTGATGTTCTTTTAATTAAATTCTCAGACCAAAGATTAGCAAAATATATTTTTTTCATGCAGCTTTTCCATTTACAAATTTGCAGCAGACAGGACTTAATTGAAAAATACTTCTTTCTATTTGGTTTCCAAAATAAGCAAGCAGCTAAAAAGGCTGTGACATTTTTGAATATTTCACATCAAAATGGAAAAGTATTTTTTTCATGCAAAGTGCTTTGGGCTTCTTGTTTTTACTAATGAGACTGTATGGGTGATAGGAATTGCTTCTGTGCAAATCCAGGGCTGACCTGTTCTAACCTACTTCTTCCTGTTTTTTTGGACCTACTCTGTGCACACAGATTGCCCTGGATAATTCAACAGACAACTTGAAATTATACTTTAGGTTCTATATGTCAGTGTGGATGCCATATGTACTTTAGATCTGATGTAATCCTTTCCCCTTCAGCAACACTTTGCATGATTTATCACCAGCCTGGAGTGCCCACTGTCATTGCCACTTGACTGATTTCTTGTCCTCCTGAAAAACCACTACTGTTTCAAATCCAGGCTCAAACAACTACTGTCTGTCTCTCTGGTTTATCAAACTAAGTAAGAAATCTAACTCTACTGTTTGAATGGGCAGGAGAGATTAGTGGAATTACCAAGAATAGTGATAAATCTATATTAGAAAATGGGAAAGGGGACAGGAAGTTTGTGTTGGTGGTGACATAAGAGAGCTAACTCACGCTCTCTCACAGTAGGAAGTCAATCACAATGCGTAAAGTTGGTGCATCAAAAAATTATAGAATGAGGGTATTATTTTAAAATACGGAGATAACCACCAAGAGAATGGAGAAAAGAAATAGTTAAAAGTGAAGGCAACATGAGAAAAAAGGTTCAGCAATCATTGTTTCTTTTTATGAACTCTCCTATTATTTTATATCTATTTTCATCTATTGTTTTGATAAGATAAAGGAAATGAAATCACGACTTTTGTGTTTCTGGGTGGTGACTCCTGTATGCCTAGATATTATAACACAATGTCTAGAATTATGGGTTTTTTTTAAATCTTTATCTCTTTTGTTAAACTGTGAGTGCCTCAGGGGCAGGTCCTATTGCATAATTCTCTCAGTAGCCCTAATGGGTTCAGCACATAGCTAATCTACAGAAGAAGGTTGTTGTATAAATTCCAGGGTATGGAGGTTATGGAAAGGAAGTGAAACTGACATGAAGCTTACACTTAAGAAGGTAATTAAGTCATCATACTAGTGCAACAACAAACTGACATCAGTGCCCTGAAGGAAACGTACATGGTGCAGGAGACCGTGGGAAGAAGGACCACTGAGTTAGAATAGTGGGGGTGGAAGGAAGGTCAGGGAGGTCGGGAGGCCTTTCTTAAGGAAATGATGCCTGTGCTGAAAGCTGAAGTATTGATAACAGGTTTTAAGGGATGAAAATGAATAGAATCTACTCACATACAAGAAGGGAATAAAGAAAAGGACACTAGCTTAGGCTTGACATTCTGTTCGTGTTGCAACTTCAAGCCTTAAGACACAGAACAGGAGCCTTCAGCCAGATGTTTACTGAGTTCAAGCCAGAAAGAGATTCAGAAGCCATGCATCATGAACAGCGAATCTATTAACAAAAAAATGTACCATTTCAAAAATGTTGAAATAGAAAGGGGGCTGGTATAGGAAATGGTGTGAAATGCATCACGAATGCCATTCACAGAAAGGGGAAGGGAAGAGGTGCTTACAGCTGAGTATGTTGTTATGTCTCCCATTTAAGAACAGAACAAAAGAAAAATATGTTTTGATGCCACTTCTCCTGCCAGCTCCTGTTCTTTTTCTTTGGTCTCTTTAGCTATTACGTAGTTTTCTACAATTTCTGTCTATAATTCTCTTTCTTTTCTCTGTTAAACTTGCTCCTCAAAAACTGCTCTTTTCCAAATCACTAGTGACCTTTAAGTTGCCAAATCCTGTGACAAATTCCTGGTCTCATCACAAATAAGCTATCAGGTGCCTTCACGTTGTTGTTCATTCCCTCCCCCTGGACATGTTTTCTTCACTTGACTTTCCTGGCTTTGCCCCATCTCCTTGGTTACTCTTTCTCAGTTTATTTTGTAGTTCTTCTTCCCCTAGCTTATTGATATTGGCATGCCAAGTCCAAGAGTCCTTGCACCTCTTCTCTTCTCTATGTTCACACACTCACTCAGTGTCACATTCAATCTCATGACTTTCCCTAGCGATTCCAGTTTTGAATCTACTGCTGAGAATTCATTTCTAATCTTTAGACTCCTAAATCATGCTGCTTATGCAGCATTTCTGCTAGGACATCTAAAAGACATCTCAAACTTACCATGTCCAAAGCTAAAATCTTGACTTGCCCAAATCGTATTCCAACCACAACCTTCCCCAACTCATGTGAGGGCAACTATTCTTCCAGTTCCAAAAGCCTGAAATCTTGACATCACCCTTCTTATGTACACCCCCATCACCTCTTACTGAAAATCCTGTTTGCTTCACTTCCTGTATATATCTGGAATCTGATTACCATTCTAGAATGAGCAACCACTATCTCTTTTCGAGATTATTATAGGAGGTTTCTAACAGTTCTCCTTGCTTATAATCATTGATCCTATCAGTCTATTCTGAAAAACAGCAGCATTATCATCTTAAAATATAACTTAGAGAAGGAATGGTAATTATCTTACAAAAATTACTTCAGGAAATAGATGAGTGAACAATTCTCAATACACTATATGAAGTCAGAGTTACTCTGATACCAAAATCTGACAACTTTATAATAAAATTGCAGACCAATATTCATGATAACATAAACACAAAGATCCACTGAGAAATCAACAAATTAAATCCAATAATATATGAAAAAGATAGTGCATCATAACCAAGCAGGGTTTACTCCAGGAACACAAAATTGACTTAACATTCCAAAATCTATTAATAATATTCATCATAATGAAAGGATAAATGTGAAAAGTGCATGCAATCATTTTGATAAATGAAAAATAATTTGACAAAATCTAACATTTATTTGTAATTAAGAAAAACTCTCAGCAAGTTATGAATAAAAGAAAACATCATCAACCTAATAGATGGGACCTATGTAAAACCTTCAGTGAACATACTTAATTTTGAAATACTGAGTGCTTTCCTTCTGAGTTGAAGAACAAGACAAGGATATTTGCTCAAATCACTTCTATTTAGTACTATACTAGAGCCAGTGTAATAAGGCAAGAAAAATATAGAGAAGATATTCTTATTGAAAAGAAGAAATAAAACAATTTTATTTGTCAGCTGTAGAAAATCCTAAGGAATCCTTAAAACAATTACTAAAACTAAAAATTAAATGTAACAGTTGCAGAATAAAAGTTATTTTTTTAAAAATATATATTATTTATTTATTCTGAGACAGGGACTCACTCTGTCACCTAGGCTGGAGTGCAGTGGTGCAACCTTGGCTCACTGCAACCTCTGACTCCGGGGCTCAAGCGATCCTCCCACCTCAGTTTCCCAAGTAGCTGAAACCACATGTGTCGTCTGCCACGTCTGGGTATTTTTTATGGGTTTATTTTGTAGAGACGGGATTTCACCATGTTGCCCAGGCTGGTCTCGAACTCCTGGCTCAAGCCATCTGCCCTCCTTAGCCTCCCAAAGCACTAGGATTACAGGCATGAGCCACCATGTCTGGCCAGGATAAAATTTTGTATACAAAATTTAATTTTATTTTGGGATAGCAGCAGAAATTAGATGACAATAAAATTAAAACAACAATTTCATTTGTATTAGTGCAAAAAACTTAAAAGACTCAACACTAATTTTAGCAAAGAACATGCAGGATTCTTCTCTGAAAACTATGGAACATTGCTAAAAGAAATTAAAGACAATGTAAATAAATGAAGAGGTATACCATGTTCATAAATTCAAAGACTCAAAATTGTTAATATTTTATCTCCAAATATAATAGAGCTACATGTACATGAAATCCCAATAAAAATCACAGTAGCTATTTTGTAGAAAGTGTCAAGCTGATTTTAAAACTTATATGAAAAAGTGAAGAAACTAGAATAGCCAAACAAATTTTGAAAAAAAAAAAAATTGGAGGACTTGTCCCACTTGATTTCAAGACTTAATATAAAACTATAATAAACAAGACAATGTGGTATTGTCAAAAAAACGGACATATGTATCAATGGAAGTAGACAGAAAATCCAGAAATAGAACACAACTACATGGTCAACCAATTTATGATGAAGTTGCAAATTCAAATTAATTATGAAATGGTTGCCTTTTCAAGAAATTGTGATGAACCAACTGGAAATCTATATGGAGGAAAATGAATATTGATCCTTATCTAATGCCATATACAAAAAATAAGATGCATAGTCCAAAATATAAAAGAAAAAACTATTAAACTTCTGGAACAAAACGTAAGAAACAATTCTTTATGACCTTGGTTTGCACAAAGATGTCATAGACAGAACACAAGAACTCAAAATCTTGAGAAGCAGTGATTTAAAAGAACTGCTCATCTCAAACACTCAAAAAAAAAAATCACCTTCCAATTGGGATTCCCAGATAGCTTAGGAAGCAGGTAGGGCTGAGATATAAATGCAGCGATCTTCAGAGAGATTTAAAGAAAATATCAGCCATCCCCCAATGTCTTTTCCACTTTCATCTTGTTCCCTGAAGGTGGAACTAAGACTACTTGGGGTTACACAGGACTTCAGAGATACTGCTCTCTTAGTAAGTGTCCATTCAGTTCAGTTCGGTTCAAGAAATGTTTAATTATGCCAATGTAGTGCTGGTGCTCTCCCAAACAAAGGTGAGGACGCACAAGAATCACCTGCACTGCTTGATAAATCACCAGTCGCAAGGCTCCATGCCAGACTTTCTGATACAGGAGATATGGGGTGGCCCCCAGTCATTTGCAATTCTAACACATTCAGGGGTGATACAATGACTTGTCTGGGAACTGCACTTAAACAACTATGGCTGTAAGTGAAGGATTAACAGCTCTTTCCTTTCTTCTTTCTTTTCTTTCTTTCTTTCCTTCCTTCCTTTCTTTCTTTCTCTCTCTCTTTCTTTCTTTCTCTCGTCTTTCTTTCTGTCTTCTTTCCTCTTTCATTTTGAGATAAGGTCTCCCTCTGTCACCAAGGCTGAATTGCAGTGATGCAATCACAGTTCACTGCAGCCTCGACCTCCCAGGCTCAAGTGATCCTTCCACCTCAGCCTCCCAAGTAGCTGGGATCACAGGCATGCCACAACAACCAGATATATATATTAATATATTTATATATATATTATATATTAATATATATTAAATATATATTAATATATATTTTATATATATTAATATATATTTTATATTTTAATATATAAATATATAAATATATATTTATATATATTTTAGTAGATACGAGGTCTCACTATGTTGTCCAAGCTGTTCTCAAACTCTTAGGCTCAAGCTGTCTTCCCACCTCGGCCTCCCAAAGTGCTGGGGTTACAGTGTGAGCCACCATGCCCAGCCGAGCACATGATTTCTTGTCAGCTTAATGCTGTGTTGCTTGAATTCAGCTATAATGGAAATATGTATACCAGAGAAATTAGCAAACTCACCAAAAGGCCTGTTTCTGCTTCCTAAAGAACCTGTCATTGACATGTACCAATATGCTACTGAATTGGGCACACCTATCTGTGTTCAAATTCTAGTTTTCTGTATTTGTTCATACGTAAATCCTTGAGCAAGGCATGTCACAGCACTAAGCCTCAGTTTCCCCATCTGAAAACAGGCATACCTCCTCCAACAAGATTGTTGTCAAGATTAACTGATAATGAGGTAGAATATTTAGCACAGTGCATGGCACATATTTATGTCCCCCTAACAGAACTATTTTTTATTTTTAGTGGGAACAAGCTGAACGTAAACACACAATGGAGACACAGTTTGGTATATATCCTGATAGAGGGATGGCAGGATGCACAAGGAAAACCCCCGACTTTCAGACTGAAGGAGGACAATCGGGAATTTCCCTTTCCCCTACAGCAGGGTGTAGGTAGAGGGAAAGCTGTAAGGGACAGATCAGAGCTTGCACTATCATCCAGCAACCTTATGAAATTAGTCAGTGGGACTTGATTCCCACACAACACAGTCCAGGTTCTGCACATTGTTAAACATGTGTCAGATTCAGTTTGTCATCTTTGATCCCATCGAGAGCCCTGTTCCTGTCAGCTCAGACTTCATAGCTGGTTGCTCTGGCATTACAGCTGTCCGCTCAAGACTTCAGTAACAAAAATGAGTGGGATATATACAACACTTTACAGGTTACCTAACATTTCCACTGTCTTATCCCATTGTCACAAACAATATTATAAGACATATAGGTTTACTTATTCACTGATTTATTTATTCAAAAAGTATTCATTGAGTATCATTGGTATATCAGGCACTGTCTAATGCACTGAAGATGCAGTAGTGAGCAAAGTAGATATTGTTCTTGTACTCATAGAATGTATAGGGTTTTTTTTTTTTTTTTTACCATTCATTCATTTCCTTGTTTAATTACTATTGGCAAAGTAGAATGTGAGCTCATAATCAGGAAACTCATGTAGTCTGAGAAAGTGACATTTACCCTGATAACTATAAAATAAAGAAGAATTAGTCAGTGGTGTTGAGTGGGAGACAGGGAAGGGGACCACACACTTAGAACTTTATAGCAAGGTAGTGAAGTAAATGAACTAAAGTAAGGGCCATGTGGCTAGAGATCAGGAAACAGAATGGAAATGATGTGACATACGGATGGAGAGAAAAGCCGTGGTGTGATTACACAAGGCCTTCTGAGCCATGTTAAGGATTTGGGTCTTTATCCTCATAGAATTAAGGATTCAAAGCAAGGGAGTGACATGATCAGATGTGCATTTTGTAAAGCTCTTTGTAAATAAGGGAAATGTCTGAGGCAAAATTTAGAAAGAGAATCTGCAAGATTGGTTAATTCTTTGGATGTAGATGGTGAGAGAGAGGGTGAGGTCAAAGATTAATCCTAGGTTTTAGACATGAATATCTGGTTGTGTGGGACACTATATACCAAGACTCAGAACACTGGGGGAAGATCAGCTTGGGAAGTGAAGGTGTGGGGGAACTGGAGTCATGGGTTTTCTCTTGGCTGTACTGGGGAACTGTGAGGTCTCTAAGTGGTGATCTCAAGGGTAGTCAGTTAGACATGTGAGAATGGACGTCGGAAGAAAGATCTGGGCAAGAAGTATAGACTTTGGAGTTGTCAGCAAATGGGTGACAATGAAATACATGGATGTGGATGTTATCACCTGCCACACGGGGACCGGGAAAGGACGGCAATAAGGAGAACAGGGGTCTGGGATCATTCCTTAAGTAATTACAATTAAAGAGCCTGAGGGTGCTGGTGCAGTGGCTCACACCTCTAACCCCAGCCCTTTGGAAGCTGAGGCAAGAGGATCGCTTGAGGCCAAGAGTTCAAGGCCAGCCTGGGCAACATAGTAAGACCCCATTTGTAGAAAAAATAAAAAGAACCTGAGGAGGAAAGTCAGAGAAGTAGGAGAGAAACACGGAAGGGAGTGTGGTTAAAATAATAATAATAATAAATAAGCCAAGGAAAGACAATGTTTCCACTTTGCAAAGAAAGTGATGGATTACTCCAAATAGGTTAAGCAGTAAGTGGTCAAGACAGGAATGAAGAGAGCTCCTTGGGCCTAGCCAGTTGGAGTAATTAATGACCTCAGAAAGAAACTGGCTGGTGGACTGTTGAAGGCAGGAGCCAGATTGAAGGCATGCATTGTGAATGGAAGTGAAAAAATGGAGCTAAGGAACTTACTCAGACTGTTCTTCTGAGTCATGTGGGTTTGAAGAGGAGGGGAATGTGAGATTCAGGGCACTTTTTGTTTTTAAGTTTCTGTTTTGTACCAGTTACCATGCTTTCTGCATCAAGTAACTGTGGCAAATCAGTCATTTGGTGAATTGATCTTTTTTCCCAGTTTGTTTTTCAGTGAATTGGCTTTTTGGAACTGATTTTCAGTGAATTGACCTGGAGCCAAATTCAGAAGTCCATGTCAATAAGAGCTATCAACCATTGAGTACTGACTACACATCAGAAGCCTTGCTGTACACTCTGTCTTCTTTATCCCATTATCTTCTCACGGATCACTAGGAAGTGGGGTGGTGTTAGCCTCAGTCTACCAGCCTAAGAAACTGAAGCCCAGGCAGGGCATATACCTCAGCCAAGGTCATACAGCTAGCAAGGGATGAAGCCTGGATTTAGCTTGGATCTGCCTGCACCAAATCCAGGGCTCCTAACTACCATCCCTTAGTTAGGTTCCAGTGCATCAGAGAGTCTCTACCATGCTGTATTAAAAAAGTATCAACCTGAACTGCGAGCAGCAAAGAGCTACTTTAGATCCTTGAGTGAGAGTTTGATCTTATAAAAGCAATATTTTAAGATTTCTTAGATTGCTGAGAAGGGTGAGCTTAGATTGGGGAACTTTCCTTCCTCTTTTCACCTTTACTTAAATACACTATTTCATCTACCAGATTTCAGTGTAACTGTCGTTTTCTCAGGAACACCTCACTTAACCTCACTAAGTACGAGAAATCCCTGCACTAGTGTGGCGTCTCATAGCTCTGTAGTTCACTCCTTTCTCGCACTTGCAGTTTTCACCGCGTATTGGTAAGAGCGACATTTCTTCTACCAATCCCCATTAGAAGATTAGATTTATAAGGTTAGGAATGGGACATTCCTACTTTGCTCACTGATGTACCCCCAGCACATTATGCAGAGCTTGGAACATATTATTGCTCAATAAGCATTTGTTGAATAAATGGAGGAACTGCCAATGGTTGTGGGAGTATCTCATCAGGATCACAGGGAAAGGGCTGTAGTGCCGTCGCCAACTCTACCCTCATCCTGAACATCCTAAAATTCTGGGATCAGCAGGACACAAGTTCCCTGAAAGGCAGACAGTCTTGGGGATAGAAAGGAGGAGGGATGGTTCAGCCACTTGGGTCCAGGGCTGTAAGCTGGTGAATCAAAGAAGCACAATGGCCGGGCCATGCTTTCAATCCCCTGCTGAGGACTCCTGGCTGATAAAATTTGCCTTTGGATCACAAGGATATTGAAAGGGAATAATCAGAAGTTTCTGCTGTGCTTTTTAAACTGAAGGATCTTTGGTATATTTGGCAAGCTCTATACAGATGTCAAATCAAGCTTGCTTGTCTATTTAAGCAGGCAGTGGGGAGGGCACCATTACCAGGTGTCCAAATGATTCTAGACTTCTCCCATGCCCTACTTCCCCTTCCTCTGCCTCCCTCTACATATATGTACAAGCTCTCAATTATGGGTTCTTTCTCATAAATCTCTCGCCAATTCACCCATTTTTCTCCAGTTCTATCGCCTTTGTTCAGGATCTCATTATTTCTTACCTGAGCTGGTAGCTCAATGCAGCATTGGTGTCATCTGCCACTAGGCTTTAGCCATCCATTCACTCACCAGGCATGATCTTTCTAAAACACCAATCTGATCATGTCGCTCCTCTCATAAAATGCTTCAGTGGCTCTCCATTGCCCTTAGGATAGAGTGCAAACTCTCTAGACAGGCAATAAAGTCCCCTGCAATCTAGTTTCATCAGATCCCTCCCATCTCATGTCCTGCCATTTTTCTAAAGGAGCTCCTCTGCTTTAGCCACAAAGTACCTGGTGCCTCCTGATTGCTGGCATTGTGAATATTCAAGCCACTATGGCTTTAAAGAGGCTATTTTCTCCACTTAGAAAGCCAGGTCTGTGTGGCAAAGTCCTGCTAATTTTTCAGGACTCACATCAGATGTTTATTCCCTTTGTCAAGCCATCCCCAAAAGCCTAGGATAATTCAGTCATATTCAATTGATATTCAGAGAATAATTCATTGTTTATGATCCTATTGAATCTTACACAACAGTCTCAGAGCTCTTCATACTGAGTCTGTTGTGTTTATCTGCATAGCTGCCTCCTGCACTAAACTATGAGAAATGGAAGGGAGGTTCAAGCTAATATAGCTCAGAGGTTGAGAGCTCACACTATGGTGTCATACAGGCTTTAATGGTGTCATACAGGTTTAAATCCAGGCTATATCACAGTCTGATCCTGGGGAGAGAAGTTATTTAACTTGCTGTGCTTGAGGTATTTTTAATCTATAAAATGGGCACAACTGCAACCCATTTGGGTTCTTCCTATGATATGAATTAAGTGTAAAATGCTTAGCAATGCCGTTTAGTGGTTTAGCATATAGTACACAGTAAGTGTACAAAGGTAATCCAATAAAAATGATGACCAAAGGCAGGTTTCATAATCACCCATCTTATCACTACAACATAGTGTTTGGAACAAAAGTGGCATGAATTATTGTTGAATGAATGAAGTAAGCGTTGTGTTAGGTTGTTCTTACCTTGCTATAAAGGAATACTGGGTAATTTATGAAGAAAAGAGGTTTAATTGGCTCAAGGTTCTGCAGGCTGTACAAGCATGGCGCTGCCATCTGTTCAGCTTCTCAGGGGCTCCGGGAGCTTTTACTCATGGTGGAAGAGAAAGTGGAAACAGGCATGCCACTTGGCAAGAACAGAAGCAAGAGAGAATGCAAGGGGGGAGGTGCCATGCACTTTTTTTTTTTTTTTTTTTTTGAGACAGAGTCTTTCCCTGTCACCAGGCTGGAGTGCTATGGTGTGATCTTGGCTCACTGCAACCTCCGCCTCCCTGGTTCAAGTGATCCTCCTGCCTCAGCCTCCTGAGTAGCTGGGATTACAGGCATGCACCACCATGCTTGGCTAATGTTTTCTATCTTTAGTAGAGACAGGGTTTCACCATGTTGACCAGGCTGGTCTCAAACTCCTGACCTCATGATCCACCCACTGCAGCCTCCCAAAGTGCTGGGATTACAGGCATGAGCCATTGTACCCGGCTGCCACACACTTTAAAACAATCAGCTCTCCAGAGAACTCACTTATCACCAAGGGGATGGCAATAAACCATTCATGAGGGATCTGCCCCCATGATCCAAACACCCCCCAACAAGCCCCACCTCCAACACTAGAGGTTACATTTCAACAGGAGATTTGGAGAGGACATCCAAACTATATCAGCATTCATAGGGATGTGCAGGGACTGACAGATATCCCTTCATTACTTCCTTTCTGCTCACAAGCTGGAATTTTGCCATCCAGCTTTGTGTTCCCCCAAATACATGGTCTGGGAGATTTGACGTCTTCCTGGTCAACCATTATTGAGCCCTGTCTGTGTTCCACTGTGCTAGATGTGTGAGGTCAATGTGAATATCCCCATTTTCCAAAGAAGACTGAGCTGCAGAGAAGGTGAGTCAGTAAATGGCACTGGAAGGGTCTGAACGAAGATCTGCCTGGTTCCAAATTCCACACTCTATCTCCTGCAGCCAGCAGCAGTGGTATTATTCCCAACTGGAAAGCTCTCCCAGGTTTCCTAGGCAGCCCTGGCATTCCTTTCCAGAAAAAAGATTCAGAGGATAGTCCATTATGCCTATGCTGTTGCCTTGAAACATAAATACTCACTCACTGTGGAACTGTTTGTTATGAGGAATGCGCGGGCTGGAGAGAAGTGAGACATAAAATCATTATTTCATGCAGAAAGACATTGCCAAAGGGATAGAATTACTTACTATATTAATTCTGTCCTTCAGCCCCCAGCTCATCTCTCTGCATAATGACTTAGTCACAGAATGTATTGTTGGCAACATTTTGGGACATTTCCACTATGATTTTTGCAGAAGTTGAATAATCTAAGACTTCTCGTTTCATTTCTTTTCCCTCTAACTCTCTCCTCTTTTTTCTGCTGGTCTTTCAGCTCTGCAACTCCATCCCTCAGCCAACCCTATTTCTTCCCACTAACTGTCATTTTTTCCCACTGACTGTCATTCCTTCTACTACTCACACCCATGCCACCCTTAGTCCCCCTTCTCTTCCTGAAAACCCTTCTGCCAACCCTCAATTCCTCCCTATTCATTCTCCATCCACTGAACATCTCCTTCTACGACAGAATAGAGGGGCTCCCCGTGGAAATTCTATACTAGTCTTAAAATAAGTACCTTAGAGAAAGTGCTCATAGGTCATCATTTAAAATCATCATATAAAATCATCATATAAGTCATCCTTTAACATCAACACACAGACCCATCATATAGGACCATCAGAGAGAACCACACAATGGAACCATCATATAGAATCCCAGAGTTAGAATAACTAAGATAAGATGGTAGGAAGATAAACAGCATCTGTTTACCCCTGTATTTATATATTAATGCATCACTCTTAATGGCCAAGTCATACTTAATGACACAACAAGATAGACATTCCCATGTCCATGGGAAATTAAACAGCTTTCATCTGATAAGGAGTTGGAAGGTTCTGGTAGGGAGTGTGAAGCAGAACTGAACAAAAAGAGTTAAAACCACAATATCTCAACTTGGATTGCTGTTTGCTATCCCCTTGCCTCATTGCCTCACTTCGAAAGATTTATAGGCTAATTGCACCAGGTGCAGAGAGTTGTTACGTGGAAGAGGAATTTCCGTCATGGCCTGGCATGATCATGATTATCTAATGTGGTTCTACAATTCCTTTTAAATTAACAACAACTCTTACTAACACATGTTGAACACCTGGTGTGCTGCCAGCTGCTCTGAGAGATTTAGATTTATCATTTACCCCTCACAGGGTCCGTGAGAGGTAGCAGTGAACATGTCCAGTTTAAAGATGAGCAATGGAAGTTCAGAGAGGTGAACTAATTTCCCCAATATTACAAAGCCGTGGAATAGAAATAGCTATAATTGTTGTTAAGGAGGACACAAAATATTCAAGATCTACAAAAATTGTCACAAATATTTACTGAGTGTTCATACAAGTGGAATTGAGAAAACAGAGGCATTATGTTTTTATTTGGAAGAAGAATATTTAAAAAATATTAACTCTCCTAATTTATAGGTGTAAATGATTTTAATTAAACTAGCAATTTTTATGACTTGACGAAATAATTCTTACATTTAAAAAAAAACAATCTGGAGTAGCTAGAAAAATGTTAATAATTAGTAAGAATAATGTATATTAATATATAAATACATTAATGTACTAATGTAATAATATGCTAATGAAAATATACTAACAACTTATACTATCAATAAAATTAATGTATTTATTAAACAGTGCGGGAATGGATAGTTTGATCAAAGAAAAAGTAGAGCTAGCCCAGGAAGAGATCAAAACATATATAAAAATGTAAACTATAAAAAATATGACATTTCACATCCATAGAAAAAGGAAAAGTCAGTCAATATATAGTCTTAGAGCAGGTCACTATTTATTTATAAAAATAATAACAGTAATAGGAAATGAAAAAAGCTAAATAGTTACTTGAATACATAAAACAATAAATGAGAGAAGGTGAAAAAAAGCATTATAATGTCAAATGTAAAAGAAAGGAAGGAAGGCAGAAATCTTAATATGAGCAAAGTTGGTATAGATAAGACTTCTTAAAGGATAACTCAGAAGAAAAAAATAAAGAAGTACATTGATATGTTTGGTTTACCTTAAATATTCCTTAAATGGGTATATATCTATATATATATGAAAAAAATATATTTTTACATATAATATACATAATATATAAATTATATTAAAAATATGAAAATACATATGAAATCCTATATATAAAAACATGTATTTTTTCATATATATAGATACCCATTTACATATAGTGATATATATCACTCATATATATGAGATCTAAATATATATAAGTATATGTATTTATATATATACTTATATATACATATACACACCCATATATACATATACATATATATATACACACCCATCTCTATATATCAACATATATGTATATATTACATATACATCTCATCTCATATATATCTCATATGTAATACATATACACATATATATCAACATATATTATGTGCATATATTACATATATATCTGATGTATGGAATACAGATACACATATACATATATATAATATATACATATATAAATATATATCTCATATATACACAAATGTATATATTATGTATATATTCAAAACACCATAAACAAAACTGAAAAGCCTATTCCAAACGATGAAAAAGTATTTGTAAACTATAAAACAGAAACTGGATATTACATTTTTTAAATACTTATGTTTATTCTATTTCTATTTGTGTATCAGAAATAGAATATTTAAAATATGCAGAGCTCTTACAAATCAATAAAAAGTATATATGTTTTGATAGAAAAATGGGCAAAGGGTAGGAACTAGCTGTTTACAGAAAAAAAAATACAAAAACTCAATAAACGTAAGAAATGTGTTAGAGCCCTAGCAATTAAAAAACTTTGAAAAACTCTTGTGACATATGTTGCACCCATTAACTTGAGAGTGAATGAAAGAATTATTGTTGATAGGTGTGTGGGCCAAATGGCGTGCCCATACAGTACTGAAAAGGGGGTGGGGGCGGGTAATTGCTGTAACATTTTTAATTTTTGAAGACATTACAACTTTATGTATCAAAAGCCTTATAAAACATGCATAGCACTTGACTTAGTAATAAACGTCTGCATACTACAACCCAATGATTCTCCTTCTAGAAAATGTATTCTGAATAAGCAATCAGGGATGTACTAAAAAATGTATGTAGATATCTCTGGGTAAAGATGGAAATATTCATATCAGCCTGTGGTAAGCAGCTTCTGAGGTAGCTCTTAATTACCCTGTCTTCTGGTATTCACACCCTTGTGTTATTCCACTGGGTTTGGGCTGCACCTAGTGACTTGCTTCTATAACAAATAGAATGTGGCAAATAGATGGAATGTCATTTCTGTGCTCAGGTTAGAAAGACTGACTTTTGTCTTGTGTCCTCTTTCCCTCCCTCCCTCCTCACTGACCCCTCTCTCCCTCTCTCTCATCCTTTCATTTGCTTGCTCTGATGAAGCAAGCTGCCAGGCTGCAAGCTTGCCTATGGAGGAGACCACGTGGCAAAGACCCAAAAGAGGTCTTTAGTTAACAGTCAGTGAGGAACTGAGACACTCACATCAACAACCTACAAAGAACTGAATTCTGCCAACAACCGCATGCATGGTCTAAGAATTGGACCCTTCCCAGTCAAGCCTTGAGATTAGACTACAGCCTGGACACCTTGATTACAGCCTACCTAGCAGAGACTTAGAGCCAGAAGATCCAGCCAAGCCACACCCAGATTCTTGACCACAGAAACTGAGATAGAATAAATGTTGTTTTAGGCCACTAAGTTCCCGGGTAACTTGTTACACGGCAATAGATAGCTAACAGATAGCTTTATTTATAATAATACAAAATTGGGCAAAATAAAATGTTCATTAAAAAGAGAACAAGGAAACTCTGGAGGATCTAGATAACGGTATTCTGTGATAATATTAAAATCTTACTTTAAATACTATTTATTGCTAAAGGAAAAACTTTATGATATATGGCAAGGGAAAAAGCAAGTACCAAATAGTGGAATTTTGCTCTTGTTGCCCAGGCTGGAGTGCAATGGCGCGATCTCGGCTCACCGCGATCTCCGCCTCCCGGGTTCAAGCGATTGATTCTCCCGCCTTAGCCTCCTGAGTAGCTGGGATTACAGGCCGGGCGCCTCGCTAATTTTGTATTTTTAGTAGAGATGGGGTTTCTCCATGTTGGTCAGGCTGGTCTCGAACTCCCGACCTCAGGTGATCCACCCGCCTCAGCCACCCAAAGTGCTGGGATTACGGACGTGAGCCACTGTGCCCAGCCTATGGCACAATTTTTGTAAATTAAATAAACCCATGTGAATGAAAGACTACTGATAGAACACACAAACTTTTTTACCTTATCTCTTTTGGGAAGACTTTCTTTTAAAATAATAAATCGGTAGGTGGCTGGAGATAGCAAGACCCTGAAACAGTGGAGCTCTCACTCATTCCTCCATTTTCATTGGACAAGCCGTTGGGATAAAGTGGCCAACAAAACAAAGTCCCTGTCTTCAAGAATCTTACAGTTTAGAGGGAGATAAAATTAATCAATCCATCTATAACATAAAACCAGGAAGTCAGGAAGCGGTAAGTCTATACAGTGGAATAAGGGAATATAAAATAAGGGAGGGTGCTGTTTTATATAGGGGAGTTGGAAGATACTGAGATAATGTTTGTGCAGAGACCAGAGTGAAGCAAGAATGACCCACCCGAATATCTCCAGGAGGTGATTTTAAAGTGATAAGAACAGCAGGTCGGGAGTGGTGGCTCACACCTGTAATCCCAGCACTTTGGGACACCAAGGCTGGAGGATTGCTTGAGTCCAGGAGTTTGAGACCAGCCTAGGCAACACGGCAAAACCCTGTCTCTACAAAAAATACAAAAATTAGCCAGTTGTGGTGGCACACACCTGTCGTCCCAGCTACTTGGGAGGCTGAAGTGGGAAGATTACATGAGCCTAGGACGTCAAGGCTGCAGTGGGCTGTGCTCACACCACTGTACTCCAGCCTAAGCAACAGAGCTTGACCTTGTCTCATAAAAACAAACAAACCATCAAAAACAGCAAAGGCCCAGAATTATGCCCCTAAAATGCAAACTTGGTTTTGCTACAGTAGCATACGGATTTCACAATCCCAAGCCACAAAGAAAAGCTACAGGGGCCATTAAGAGAAGTTGATCAGACAATTTCTAAGACACATATTTTCCTAAACTCCCAACTGCTTTTAATCTCTACTTCTTCTCCACCAGGCTCAATGTCACTGCAGGCAATTTTGACCAGCGGGAGTTTATCATTGGCAACTGGGACCTGGAGTCATTACTGTGGACTGAAGCATGAACACAACCATCAAAGCTTCTCCCACTCACATGAGTTTACTGGACATCTCTACTGCAGCGGATGCTGGTGATCTAGTCCCATAGAGGAAGATCAATATTCTCCCACAGGTGATTACTGATCACTGTATGGAATTGGACTTTTAAGTCATTCTCTCCGTCCTGCACTTGACTAGCCCAATGGCCAAGCTCGTCTCTCCGAATCCAAGTCTACTCAATACTGGCCATTTATTGAGCATTCGTTCTGTGCTGGTCCCTGAGATGAGAGCGTTGTTGACATCAGCCCACGTAATCCTCTCTGCAGATGTGTGAGGCTGTGACCACAAGATAAGTGAGGCCCCGTGCAGATTGAACTCATTTGGTGTCATGAGCTCACGAAGTGTCAGGACCAAGATATGAACCCAGATATGCTCGACTTTAGAACATTTTACCTGTCTTTCCCCAAAAAAGTCACATTTTGCTTTGCTTCTTCTTTTTCCTTCCTCCCTCATATCTCAGGATCTGATTTTAGTCTTCTGTCACCTGGCTGCTTCTTGGTGTTTGTTACTGTGCCTGGGTAGAACTGTTTCTTGACCCATACAACCCTGCAATTCCTATAGTGCTGGCCTCTCAAATGGAATCTGCCTCCTACCCCGGAACTGTCTCACTCAGGCCTTGCCTTTCTTCCTCCCCCTATGGAATTGCTGTGCTATAAAATAATAGTGGTGAGTTGCGCGGCAAACTGTAAAGTGACAAATACTTAAGTGTGATCCTGTGGATGATGTGGAACACTAGGACTTCTGCCCTGGGCCGCTTTTTACAGCTTCTTGTTTAGTGCACAACCTGTGCAGCCGTATGAGGTAGCCCTGCCTCTCCTATTGTAGGTTTGGGGGCCTAAAATCCACGTTATAACCTGAAATGTTTCTTGTTTTGTTTTGTCTTATAAAATGATCCTCAGATCTCACTCTCAGACTCAGAGAATGAAAACTGGAGAACAGAACTGGGAATCTCTACTTTTAATAAATATTGCAAGGAAATTTCAATAAATTTTATGTGCCTAAAAGGAAATTTCTTGAAAATGTCTATGGTCAAAAATTTCCTTTGCCTCAATTGGCTATGTCTATAGCACCATTCAGGTGATGAGACTGCTGGGACCCAGGCTCCAAAGCTAGTTTTTCAGGAGTTAAATTGTCCAGCATCTCCTCTCTCCTCCAGCCTTCACTGCAGACTGAATGAACCACACAGGATGAGAATCCAAGCTCAGTTAGTGAACTGTCGTGAGGTTAGTGAGCCAGTTAGTGAGTCAGTCGTGAGGGTGCTCAGAACTTTTGCCATTAAGGGATGAACACTGAGTAGTCTGTTGGCTTTAACCTTAAGCTGATCTTGTTCCTGAGCCCAGCCAGACCTTGATTTAAATCATTCATGTTACTTGGAGACTGTATTTGATGGCTAGGGCTGTGTTATGGGCTAATTTGTGTTCCTCCAAAATTCATGTACTAACACCCATGATAACCTCAGAATATGACTATATTCAGAGATAGGGCATGGAAAGAGATGGTTAAGTTAAAATGAGGTCTTGAGGCTCCAAAATTCATATGTTGAAGTCCTAACACCCATAATAACCTCAGAATGGGACTATATTCAGAGATAGGGCCTGGAAAGAGATGATCAGGTTAAAATGAGACCTTGAGGGTAGGGCCTAAATACAATCTGACAAGTGTTTTTTTTTGTTTGTTTGTTTGCTTTTTGAGATGGAGTTTCGCTCTTGTTGCCCAGGTTGGAGTGCAGTGGCGCGATCTCAGCTCACTGCAACCTCCACTCACTGCAACCTCCGCCTCCCAGGTTCAAGCGATTCTCCTGCTTCAGCCTCTTCAGTGGCTGGGATTACAGGCATGTACCACCATGTCCGGCTAATTTTGTATTTTTAGTAGAGATGGGGTTTCACCATGTTGGTCAGGCTGGTCTCGAACTATGGACCTCAGGTGATCCACCCACCTCGGCCTCCCAAAATGCTGGGATTACATGCGTGAGCCACTGCGCCCAGCCTGGTGTCCTTTTAAGAAGAAGAAGAGATGCCAGGGATTTGTGTGCACAGAGGAATAACCTTGACATGAGGCAGCAAGAGGGTGCTCATCTGCAAGCCAAGGAAAGAAGCCTCAGAGGAAACCAACCCTGCCAAAGACCTTGATCTTGCACTTCCAGCCTCCAGAACTGAGATCATAGTTATCTGCTGCTTGAGTCACCCAGTCTGTGGCATTTTGTTATGAAAACCCTAACAGATGAATACAGGTTGCCGTCACAAAATACCACAGAGATTTGATGGCTGAAATAACAGGAATGTATTGTCTCACAGTTCTGGAGGCCGGAAGTCTGAGATCAAGGTGCCAGCAGGGATGGTTTCTTCTGAGGCCTCTCTTCTTGGCATGCAGACAGCTATCGGCTCCCTGTGTCTTCCCTTCATCCTCTCTCTGTGTGTCTGGGTCTTAATCTCCCCTTCTTATAAAGACAACAGTCACACTGGATTAAAGGCCACCCCAGTGACCTCATTCTAACTTAATTACCTCTTTAGAGGCCCTTTTTCCAAATACAGTCACATTTTGAGGTGCTGGGGGTTAGAATTTCATAATATTTGTGGGGACACAATTCAGACCATAACACAGGCCAGGCTTGTCCAACCAGAGGCCCGCAGGCCCAGAACAGCTTTGAATGGAACCCAACACAAACTCATAAACTTTCTTAAAACATTGCGAGATTTTGGCTGGGTGTAGTGGCTCATGCCTGTAACCCCAGCACTCTGGGAGGCCAAGGTGGGTGGATTACTTGAGGTCAGGAGTCAGGAGTTTGAGATCAGTCCCGCCAACCTGGTAAAACCCCATCTCTATTAAAAATACAAAAATTAGCTGGGCCTGGTGGTGTGTGCCTGTAATGCCAGCTATTTGGGAGGCTGAGGCACAAGAATCGCTTGAACCTGGGAGGCAGAGGTTGCAGTGAGCCACTGCACTCCAGCCTGGGTTACAGAGTGAGACTCCGTCTCAAAAAAAAAAAAAAAAAAATTATGAAATCCTTTTGTCTTTTTTATTTTTTATTTTTAGCTTATCACCTATCGTTGGTGTTAGCGTATATTATGTGTGGCCCAAGACCCTTCTTCTTCTTCTAATGTGACCCAGGGAAGCCAAAAGATTGGACACCCCTGACATGGGCTTTAAGAAAGGTTAAGTTGAGAGAAGAGACCTGGTTTCTCTGGAGAATGTTCTTCAGGTTAAACACTGTGCTTGACACATCTAATTCTTATAAATGCACTGGGGAAAAGCTGAGAAACTGAGGCCTGGAGATTAAACATTCAGTCATCTCCCCAGGTGGGAAGGAGAGGGCAGGAGGGGTATGAATTTCTTCACAATGTAGCCCAGGGCCACCTCATCAGCCTCTTTTCTAGCCATTTACAGCTCCCAACCTGAATCAATTTTGACAGAATTGGCCAAAATTGTGAACCTAATGGAACCAAGCTCTTAGGCCTGTTGTGGCATGAGGTTACCTGTGCAGGGCACTTAGCAAAATGCTCAGAGTTGGCGAAGGCTCTAAGCAGTGATGGCTTTTCTCATCATGATGATTATGTTTACACCTTGAAAACTTTAAGTGCAAGAAAAAGAGGCTATCAAATTGGTGATGTTACCATCTGATTCTAGGTACCCAGGCCAATGCCCAGACACCGGACTGGGGATGTTTTCACACACATTAGTACCCCTGGGAAGAAAGCATTATTATTTTCCTCTGTGTTGAACTAGGTGCTCTTGCTGTTGCTAACGCTGTGGGAGGCCCAGAGGAAATTGAAAACTGAAGGTTTATGAGTTCACCCCAATGGGCTCATTTAAATGGAACTAACCACCAGCCTCCGCCATCTCCCTGCCCTCTCCACCATCGCACACCACCCCACTGAAATTCCAGGCTGCCCATGGTGCTGTTGCTCTGTGAATTCTCATCCCCGGGAATGATAACTCACGTTAAGAGTCTTCCCATCCAAAGACACAAGTCTTTACCCTCTGCCCCACCTAGAATTCTTCTTCAAATTTTCACTGGTCAAAGATTCTTGGTCTTGAAAGGTCAGGCTTACAGCTCTGTTCCAGGGGCCTGCTCCAAGTCCCCTAAAAATCTTCAGTATTAAGGGGAAGAGGAGACACATCTAATAATTGTTAGGCCTATGATGGACCCTTCACACACCATATTCTTTATTGCTCCTAAGTAGTGTACGAAGAGGCAGTCTGGTAGGCCATAATTTTACAATTGAAAAAACTGAGGCATAGAGAAGTTCAGTAACTTACCAAGGATCCCTGGTCACTAAGGGAAACATTGAGACCAGACTGACTTCTAAACACCTACTATCAACCAATGCCGTCTGGTCCATATGCCCAGCATGTAATAACCGACCACTGATGTGGCCCAGCACATCGGTCATACACATATACAGTTGGCCCTTGAACAACACGGGTCTGAACTGCACAGGTCAACTTATATGCACATTTTCTCCCACTTCTGCCACCCCAGAGACAGCAAGACCAACCCCTTCTCTTCTTCCTCCTCCTCCTCAGCCCGCTCAATGTGAAGGTAATGAGGAGGAAGACCTTTATGATGATCCACTTCCACTTAAGGAATACTAAATATATTTTCTCTTCCTTATGATTTTCTTAATAACATTTTCTTTCTTCTAGCTTACTTTACTGTAAGATAAAGTTAGTTCTCTAGCTTTATTATACAGTATATAACACATGTAACATTGCAAAACATGTGTTAATCAACGTTTATGTTATCGGTAATGCTTCCAGTCAATGGTAGGCTGTTGGCAGTTATGTTTTTGGGAAGTCAAAAGTTATGCTTGGATTTTTGACGGCACAGGGAGTCACTGCCCCAACCCCTGTGTTATTCAAGGGTCTAGTGTATATGATTCTTAAGCTTCCAGTGAATTTTACTGATAAAGGAACAGAGTGTTTTGGTGGCTTTCCAAGGACAGTTGGCTTCCAAGGCAGAGTTCGGTTCAGAAACTAGATTTTCTAACTCTAACAGTCCAACAGTCCAATCAAGGGTCATTTATTTCTTCAACAAAAATAGATTGAGCACCTGCTATGCACCAGGTAATCGAGGCAGTGGGAATTTGGTGCCATCCCTGCCTTTTTGGTGGGTAGCGATGGATGATTAGCAATAAACACAAAAAATAAATAATCTACATATAGTATGTTAAAGTTAAAAGGTATGTTAAAATGGGAAACATGAAACAGAATAAAGAGGCTTTGAAGAGCTAGAAAAGAGGCTACAGTATGAAATGCACGAGAAGGTGAACTTTAAAGGCGGTAAAGGAATGAGGCTGCAGCTATCTGGGAGAAGAACATTCCAGACAGAGGGAAGAGAGTGGGAACACTGAGGCAGAAGCAGACTGGCATGTCTGGGGAGAGCAAGGATGTCTGTATCAGGAAAGCAAAGAGAGCTGAGACTGTAAAAGAGTGGAAGGAGAGGACATCAGACAGGAGGACAAGTTGTGAAAACCATTAGTCATGGGAACCATTGCAAGGAGTTTGGCTTTCTAATACAAGAAACACAGGAAAACCCATAGTCAGAGACTCAGTTGCCTGCATGGGCCAAGCAAGTAATGCTATGAGCAGTGTGGTCAGAAGGGACTGGGACACAGATGTGCCTGCCTCATCTGAACTGGCACAGATGTGCTTGCTTCATCCTCCTGCTCACCTCTGTTGTCCCCAAAAGAGAAGGCAGAGCCAATGAGGACTGATCTACCTTTTTATTTATTTTTTAAATTTAATTTAATTTTTATTTTTAGAGACCGGGTTTCACTCTGTTGCCCAGGATGGAGTGCAGTGGTGCAAATGCTGCTCACCACAGCCTCGAGCTCCTGGACTTAAGCAATCCTCATGTCTCAGCTTTCTGAGTAGCTGAGACTACAGGCATGTGTCACCACCTCAGCTAATTTATATTTTGTTTTGTTTTATTTCATTTATTTTTGTAGAGATAGGGTCTTGCTATTTTGCCAGGCTAATCTTGAACTCCTGGCCTCAAGCAATCTTCCCTTCTCAGCCACCCACAGTGCAGGGATTACAGGTGTGAACCACTGTGCCTGGCCCTGACCTACTTTTCAAGAGGAGCCGGGAACCTGGATTTTCACATGAAGCCACCTGACTTTTTTAAAAGAAACATTAGCAATGAATTCCATTCTATCAACGCACTATGCCTACCCCTTCCCCCAACCAATGCCTCCGATTATAGAATTGTGACAAATGGACCCAGTTCGAGTCCTTTGCATTATATCATGTTGTCCTGAGGTCCTAAAATCATCAGACCTATTTGATAGATTGTGGAACATTAAGAAGAATCGGGCCATTATCTGCATCACTTGTATTCAAACATGAGAATTAACCTCTGTTAGTGCAACACCTCTTTGTGTTGCAATGATCTGTGCCTGTGTCTGTTTTCTTTACTAAATTGTGAGCTCGCCAAGGCCAGGGACTGAATATTCCTCGGTTTTGACCTCCCAGCAGAAGGCTACACACATAGTAGGCGTTCAGTAATTGTTTATTGAATAAAGTGATGATGGTGACTTTGTAAAAATAAAAAAGTCTGCATATGTATTAGGGCTGGAAGGAAAAGAAAAGGTACAAAAATAAAATTTGGGTTGTGTTAAAGGTTGGTATTTAAAGGAGTCATTTTCCTGTTTTGCAGACTCCCCATACTGTTATTATATTGATTTCATAATTTTAATGGGAGAAAAATGTTACAATAAAAATATCAATTAATCTTCTCTGCCTGTCCTTTCATAGCTGTTTGCCCGGGAATACAGACCCTGCTGGGGAAAATTCACTACAACATTCTACCCGCTGGCCCCAAGCACTTACACCACAGAGCTCGCAACCAAGGCATTTACAACTAGATATTATGGTTACCTTTGGGAATTCACATGCTCTCATTGCATTATTAAAACCAAATATCTCTCCTGCACCAAGAGCTAGGCCAGCCCAGCCCAGAATTTCCATGCTCTTTCTGAAAAAAAAAAAAAAAAGAAAGAAAAAAGTTATGTTTAACAAATGGTTGGGGTTCTGCAGTAAGAATCGATAAAAAGAAAAGCAGTGCCTGGGTGAAGAGACAAAAGGGATGACAGGTTGGCCTTACAGATCATTGTGGGTGATTCAAGCAATGATGCATCTATGATGGAACATCTAAGTCCTAATTCCAGAATGGTGTGGGAAGTCCAACTCAGCAGCTAAGGCCTGGCACAATGGAAGCCAAGTAATAATCAAACACAGTGGGTGTCAGAGGCACAGTAAGCATACGTCCACCCCTCTCCAAGTCTACCACTCCATACAGTCCCATCCATCGGGAAAATGATGTGAGTTGGGTTTTTGTAAATGACACCATACTAGGCAAATGCCCTATGCATGGCAAATGCCTTATGCATGAACACGTGGGCTCTGATGCAAGAACAGAGGACTGGTGTATTGGGAAGGGAAATTGATCAGTCCTAACTGGGAGCACCTATAATGAAGTTTCATCCTGTGGACTGAGTCAAGTAGAGAGGAGAGTGAAACCAATTTGCAATGATGGATTCTGGTACCTAAGACCCATTTCTATATTGCTCCAGGATCTGACTAAAGGGAAGAAAGAAAGGAAGTGTTAGCCAAATGGGAACTTAACCATCAACTTTATAATACTCAAACCCTCTCCTTGACCCCTTCCCTCACAGAAGAAGGCCACCTGAAGAGCATGGTTTGGAACTGACTCTAGAATGGTGGTTTCCAATTCTACCCACTATGCTTTTGGGGCCGTGTTGTTCTGTAGAGCAGCCCCAGAGTTGACCCAAAAATGAATGGAAAGAAGCCAGAACACAGTTGATATCTCCACCTTCAGTTCTTCTAAGAACAGACTGGCCCAGAAGAGCTAGAGACCATGGTATACATGAACAGTGTCCACATCCACCAGCAAATGCTGCCCAATAGATAGTACAGCATGTTCTCATCAATTTCTTGGCTACCCCATCTCACTTGGGGAAAAACAAAATAGACAAATGGAAGCTCCCTTTTCATGTTTTCTTAAAAGGTTAGAAATATTGACAAAAGCTTTCTTTTTGAGACAGAGTCTCACTCTGTCAACCAGGCTGGAGTGCAACGGTGCAATCTCGGCTCACTGCAACCTCTGTCTCCTGGGTTCTAAGCAATTCTCCTGTCTTGGCCTCCCATAGCTGGGATTACAGGCGCACGCCACCATGCCCGGCTAATTTTGTATTTTTAGTAGAGACAGGGTTTCACCATGTTGGCCAGGCTGGTCTCAAACTCCTGACCTCAGGTAATCTACCCGCCTTGGCCTCCCGAAATGCTGGGATTACAGGCATGAGCCACTGTGCCCGGCCAAAGCTTTCATTTTTATGGAAACACAAAAGTAGAGAGGAATATATCTACTGTGTGGATCAGATACTGTGCTCTGTGCTAAACATGAAAGCTATCACTGATGGAGCCTCTCCAGTGTTCTAGGCACCTTTAATTATATTTATTCATTTAATCCTCCCAATAATCTTATGAAGCAACTCAGATGCAATGAGAAACTGAGGCACAGTGAAGTTACATGATATGGCTCCTAAGTGGCAGAGTCAGGCTGAGAGCCCGGAGGTTTCACATCAGAGTGTGTATTCTAACCTCTACGTCAGAGCCGAGGCATGCCAACCTCACACCAGCCCCTTGTCCCTGTTTGACAGGTGAGGAATGTGCAGTTTGCCTATGGTTTCTGGGTGCAGAAGCTGGGCCTGGCTGAACCCACAGCATGTCCAATTGTATCATGAAATGAGTGCTGTAAATGAGCAGTTATAAAGACCCCAGAGCCATGGGTCTAATGGGCAGGTAGAGACCCACCAGAGAAGATCCTATGGTTAAGGCTGATCCAAGGCATCGTGGCTCTGGCTTGCTGCTTATTCCTAACTCCACTCAATGACAGGCATAGGAGACAGGAGGAAGTCAGTGTACTCCTCCTACCTCTCTGATCTGGGAGGCCTGAGTCTGCAGCTGGGGATGGCTGCAGATGGGGCTGCTATCCTTGGCTGCAACATTAGGATCACTTGGAATACATTTTAAGAGAAAAATTTAAGCTCCCAATGTAGTTAGTCTGAAATGAGGCCCTGACATATAGGTTTTTTTTTTTTTAAAAGTTCCCAGGTGATTCTTATGTGTAGCTATGGTCGCGAAACAGTAGGCAAGGAAACACATCTTGAACTGACAATTAGAATTAAAATCTCCTCCTAAACTAACCTTCATCTAAGACACCTGGGGCTTGACTGGGAAATGACAAAACGGAAACACTCTGCCATTATTTTTGGCTCTTGGTACTAATGCTGTGTCTGTCAGGAGGGTCTGGGGAGAGGGTTGTGGGCGAGGGCTGAACTTGAATGATGAGGCCACACAGATGGGACAAGAATCAGCAATGCACTGCCCTTGTTTGGTAAACACACCCAGTGCTTAATGGTGCCTAACGGTGCCTGTAATTGATGCCTAAAGTTATTTAAAAGTAAATTTACTGGAAAATAATTAGCAATTTTATAGCTCACTACTTCCTAATTTTATGGATAAAATTTTTTTCCATGGTTTTATCAGGCACCACAATACAACGTGCTGTGAAATCACTTGCCCAAAATGGAGGTAAACATGGGTCTCGTAAAGAGGTAAATAATTTTGAAAAAAAAAATTGTTTGCTTATGCAGTCTCACCGATTGGAATGTAGGCCTTTCCCTTTCTTCTTTCCCTTCACCACCATCACCCCCACCAAGTCTCAATCTTCAGATTGAATCTGCAATAAATTATCCTTAATCAACATCAAGGGAAAGCTATAGAAAGGCAGCTTGGGGATGGCTTAGCTCTCACCTTGGGCTCTCTTAACCTTAGCAGTGGGAGTAGAGAAAAAAATTGTGTTCTCATTAGCCCCAATACGTCTTTCCTTAATGAGCTTATAGAAATACTCATTACAACGCATTAGCTCACCTCTCGCTCTCCCCACCCAGCTAGCCCAGAGGTACAGGAGAAATGGAGTAATAGAAATGAATTTACCAAACATTTTGCTGAAGTTTTACTCAAGCTGAAATGGCCCTTTCTGGGGCCCTCTATTCACGACCAGTAGAGAAATGAGTTGCTCTTGTTTGCTGTACAGAGGCTCTCAGTGTCTTTTACAATCCTTCTATAGATGATAACCAGTGTCTGCATCTATGAAATGGGCATGATAATCTTTCCCCTGCTTGTTACTAAAGTTGTGATTTGTGAACCAGCAGCATCTGCATTCTAGAAAGCTTTTAGAAGTGCAGAATTTCAACCCTTGTCTCAAAACTATTAAAAGAGAATCTCTAGGGTTATGGAGCAGATATTTGTGTTTTAATGCATTTTCAGGTAATTCTTACGCATGCTAGAGTTTGAGAACCAATGTCTTACGGGGATACTGTGAGCAGCCAATAAGAAAGCAAATGAGAATATACCCTGGAAAGAAAATTGAAAGATGCTACTGAAATTCTGTATATTATTGTTTCTTTTTATAAATACAAAAATATATAAAAATATAATATTTACAAATTTTTATATTTATATATAAATTTACATTTATATTTTATATTTGTAATTATATATTACTATATATAACATATACATTTATATATTATATATTTATATATCACATATAAATTTATATATTATATATTTATATATCATAAATTTAAATTATAAATTTTATATTATATAAATGTTTATGTATTTATTTACATATTACATTTATATTATATATTACATTTATATCATATATTACTATATTATATAGTACTATAATACATATGTAATATATAAATTTATATATTATATATTTATATATTATATCGTAATAGTATATATTGCTATATATAATATATAAATTTTATGTATATGTATATATAATATATAAATTGTATGTATATGTATATATAATATATAAATTTTATGTATATGTATATATACAATTTGTATAAATTTAAGGGGTACAAGGGCAGTTTTATCACATGGCTATATTGCATAGTGGTAAGGTCTGGGCTTGTAGTGTACCATTACCCAAACATTGTACATTCTACCCATTAAGCAATTTCTCATCCCTCACCTCTCCCACTCCGCCATCTTTCTGTATCTCCAGTGTCCATTATTTCACACTCTATGTGTATGTGTATATATAGTGTATACATACACAATATATTGTGTATATGTATATATTGTGTATACATACAATACATTGTATGTACACACACACACACAAACACACCACATTTTCTGTATCCAATTATCTGTGGATGAACCCTTAGGTTAATTCCATATCTTTGTTATTGTGAATAGTGCTGCAATACACATACGAATGCAGGCATCTTTTATATATAATGATTTATTTTCCTTTGGGTAGATACCCAGTAGTGGGATAGCTGGATTGAATGCCAGTTCTATTTTTTTTTTTTTTTTTTTGAGACAGAGTCTCACTTTCTTCACTCAGGCTGGAGTGCAGTGGTGCAATCTTGGCTCACTACAACCTCCACCTCCCAGGTTCAAGTGATTCTTGTGCCTCAGCCTCCCAAGTAGCTGGGACTACAGGCATGCACCACCATCCCAGCTATGAATGCTAGTTCTATTTTTAATTCTATGAATTATAAACCTAGAAAACTCATTCTTTTGCTTCATCAAAACTCCCTATCTATATTATTAAATCATGAACCCTTTAGGGGCAGATACATATTGTAAAGCAGGTTGGTGTAAGAGTCTAAGAGCTTGTGGGGACTGGGGTAAAGTGGTGGCCTGCACCCTCCCTACAAGCAACTCAGTAGATAAACAACAGAATGGTGCGAGCCAGACACAATAGTTCTGCAAGGTGAATTTGGTCTGAGGACTACCATTATGTACCATACAAATGTTTGGACTGCCCAACCCAAAATGTATCCCCAATATCCCTTGTATTTCTTAACTTCAATTTTTGAAATTATTGGAATTAATTGTTTCACAGTCTGGTACACTCTAGTAATCTTCCTGGGTAACAGATTATTTGGGCCATTCTCCGATGGTCTAATAAAGCCATCTCTGATAAGATGTAGTCATTTCCCTCTGGGTGATGTTCACTGTCTGGCCACCAAGCACTTGGTAAGAGCAAGGATCCAGGGAGCATTAGCTAGAATAATGTCATCTGGGGGCCTCTTCCCAAGGTCATCATTAGCAATGCTGGCCGTCCATGAGAAATTGCCTCTCCATTTGAATGCAATATACTGATGTAATGACTGTTTTAAAGGAAGGGAAGGAATTCTACAAATGGAATGGGCTTTATCAAGAAGGTTGAGTAAGTTAAGTACTTTCAAGAAATTCCACTGGGCAAAAATGGCCAATAGCCTGTGCCGTCTGGATGGCAGAAGCTACTGGCTCTAAGTCCCCATTGTTCCTGCACACTCCCCACTTGGCTATATGCTGTTCCCCACCTGGCTATATGCTGTTCCCCACCTGGGAGAAAGGGGGCAAAAGGAAACCAGGCTGGGTTGGAAAACTTCCTGAGACAGATGACTTAACTCTCTGTTCTGCAGAATGGGGTTCATAACCTAAATCAGAGTCAAATGACATCATGGATTGAAAAACGATTTATAAGCTTCAGGCTGCAAAGTTAAGTCAGTATCATAGCTCATCTGTGTCAGTCCAGCAATAGCTCAGTAAGTCTCTTTCCTCCGTGGTGACAGAGAGTGGCTGGCTAGCATAATGGGCAACTGTCCCACTATGCACTTGAGATGGATGTAAAATCCCATCTCTGCTTACCTAGTGAAGCCCAGAGAAGCCCCAAAGGGAGAAATGCTCAACTAGACCCTGGGATGGAGTCTTGACTCTGCCACATCTTAGCTACGTAACCTTAAGGTGACGTCTTAACTCATGTGGTTCGCAGTTTCCTTACCTGTAAAATGGAATGACATTACAGCCTACCTCATGGAGTTGTTGGGTAAAACAGAGTTCAATCATCCACGCAGTGTGTGATAGTCTTCATTCACCTGGCTAATATTTACAGAATGCTTACTTTAGGCCAAGCACTACTCTAGGAGCCCAGAATAGAGTGACACACAAGAGCCAGTGGGTCCCTGGCCTCCTATGGCTTATGTTCTAGTGGAAGAGACACAGCAATTTTTTTTTTTGAAACAGTGTCTGGCTCTGTCACCCACACTGCCGTGCAGTGGCATGATCATATCTCACTGTGACCTCAAACTCTTGGGCTCAAGTGGTCTTCCCACCTCAGCCTCTCGAGTATCTAGGGCTACAGGTGTGCGCCACTATGCCTGGCTAGGTAGCAAGCAATTGAACACATAAAGGTAATGTATGCTGTGTTATAACAACAGGGACTGAGAAGTGCTATGAACAAAAATACTCCAGGCTAAAGGAATAGAGGACCAGGGTGGAAGGGTCGTGATGTTAAATGGAGTCAACGGGGAAGGCCTTTCTGAGACGGGAAGATTTGAACAGGAACCCGACGGGGTGAGGCAATAAGTCACAGGTATATCTGGCAGACAGCACTTCAGGTAGAGGGAAGGGCACCTAACATTTGTTAAGTGTTCAAGAAACCCACCTTAAGATAAAGTTCTACACACTGATGGCATTTAGTCAGACATAAAGGAGTTCTTACTCTTGATGATAAAATGCTAAAAGGAGCATCAAATGAGGTTGTGGAATCTCCAAAGAGTTGTAGAAAGAGACAAAAACTGTCTTTCCCAGACTGTTTATCTTACCTCTTGAGGTCTTTAATGAGGTTTTCAGATGAAAAGTCAGATGCCCATCATAGCCTCGCAAAATATACAGTGAAAGTCTGAAGTTTCTCATTCTTCAGAAATGTCAGCAGCTCTTCTCTCTCATTTGTTGGTCATATTACCTCTTTATAAGAGATCAGTAAGCTCAGTGGATAAAGAGGCCACAACTGGGAAAGCTAGACAAAGAGGTGGGAAGGGGAGCTTAAAAGAAGATTGAAGACTCTGCCTGGTGTTCTCTTCATTAAATAATGTATTTACTTGATTGGTAAACCTTTCACTCATCCCTTTGTTCAATAATTCCTGTACCAATCCCAGCACCAGGCATCAGGGAGACAGAGATGAATGAGACATTCCTACCTCCAAGGAGCTCACAGTCTAGTGGAAAACAATGGTTCAGAGAAGTGGCATTGCATGATCTTAAGTGGCACTGTAGAACATTTAAAATGCAGAGGATGGGACAACCAATTCAGCCAGGGAATCAGGAAAGGTATATTTCAGCCAGGTCTTAAAGCATTAAGCATGAGTAATACTGTGCATAGAAAGAAAGGATTGGTGTAGGGAAGATATTACAAGTACAAATTACAGCAGAAACTGTGTAGGGAATGATGAAAAATCAGTGTAGCGGGAGCATTGAGTAGGAAGTAGTTGCCAGAGAAGAGGCTGGAGGGGGATGGTTTGGGGACAGACTGTACAAGTCCTTAAGCACTAAGCTGGGGCATTTGGAATCTATCATACAGGCAACAAGGAATCATGAAAAACATTGTATTGGTTTTTCCGGGATCTCCTTTTGGAATCATGCTCCCCCATTCAATAATTATGTTTCCCAAGTCATAAGGGTAGGGGCTGGCTCTTCCCAGTCCCTGAGGGTGACTTAAGCCAGACTCTGAGAGTGTTCCAGATCCATGGCCACAGCGATTAGTTTCTGAGTGACCATGTGACCCATTTTTTTGATGGAGCCCTTACAAAAATGCTTTCTTCTGTGGAATTGTTAAGAGTAATGTAGGCTGGTCTGCAAGTAGCTGTAATGATCTCATGTGAAAAAAAATCTAAGAATGAAGTCAAAAAGAGATCATCAGAGGTAAAATGCTGAAAGACAGAGGGGGTAAAAAGGATGGGGTTGAAAAAGAGAACACTTACTGATATTATTAAATTATTAGATATAAATTATACCTGAAGCCAGCCACCTTTTGTAAATCTGTTCCATGAGCCAGTAAATTCCCTTTAGTCCTGAATCATATTTGAATTGTGCTGCCTGTCACTTCCAATTAAAGAAGTGACTAATATAGGTATTACACAAGTAGTGTATTAGTAAGGGGATGATATAATCAGTTTCCCTTGTCAGTTAACATGGCCCCAGATGTACAATAAACTACAAATAGAAAAGGGACTAAACTGGTGAAAGGTGGACCACTATGGGGAGATCTCAAAAGAACCAGTAAGATTAATCCAAATGCTTAGCGTAAATATGTCTTATGCAACTATTTAGCAAAACCTAACAGTCCTAAATGGGATTGATGAGAGGTAGCTGGATTCTGGACATACTTTCTTTTAAATTATATGCAAAGTATAAGTGAAAGAAAGGAGCAAGAGTGAATATAGATTTTGGCTTGGAAAGACAAAGCAGCCATTTACTCAGATGGAGAAACATTGGGAGAAACAAGTTAGGATGATTTAGGACATCTGAAATTTGATTTGGATGTATGAAGACTGAGATGCCTATGATATTCCCAAATGGTACTTCAATAGAAGAATCTGGAGTTCAAGAGAAAGCTCTGGGCTAAAAATGTGCAATTTGTAGTCACCAGCATAGAGGGTGTCTAAAATCATGAGAATGTTTAAGGTTACCTAGTAATAAAAATACATAAAGAAGGACTAAAGGACCTGGAAAATGGGGTGTAACCAGCATGACAAGAACTGAAGGACCTGGAAAATGAGGTGTAACCAGCCTGCAAGGATGAAGAGTGACCAGTGGTGTGGATTAGTAATACAAATAATAGATGTTCTTGGAAAGTGAAGTAAAGCAGGTGTTGGAGAGAGGGATGAGTGATCAACTATATAAATGCTGCTGATAATCTAAGTACCATGAATACAGGATTACTCCAGAGATATTAGTTGTTACTTTTCTTGGTATTTGTCCTTAACTCAAGATAGAGCCTCTGGAGGTTGTTTACCTTAATGGGGGTTGTTTAGAGTCAGATATTTAATAGGATTTAGGTAACTTGGGATTTCAGATGTCTTGAACCTGAAATTTGGGAGAAGAGCATCTATAGGTTGGATGTAATATGTTAATGCCCCCAAAATTTGAGAAGCCTCTGGGGGAATTTGTAACTTGCATAACTGTGGTGGTGCAGAAAAGATGCTGAATCCAAAGATGTGTTACAAAATGCTACTTTTTAATATGATAGAGGAATAGAATTGCAAGGGGATAAAGCAATGCATTGCGATGTGAAAAACAAAAAAGGGTCCACATATGTCTGAAACCAGTGCTGCTTTTTTAAATGTACGTTTCATATATCCTTGCCTGACACCACGATGCCAGTCCACATCATAAGGTCATAATGATTCTCCCAGATGCTGAGGTCTAATATCCATGCATTCTCTCCTCTGTCCTATGGACCTTAAGGGTCTTATAACCTGGATAAGTATATATGCAAAAATGATTCACAATTGCAAGTATCTTAAGCAATGAAGATGTTTCTTCTCACATTTGATAAAAAGCTTGGAAGGAGGTAGTTGCGGGGTTGCATGATTCAGTAGATAAAGAAGGCCAACAAAGAGTCAGGCTCTTTTCATCAGTTCTTCCCTGACACTGTCAGTGTCAGCCATATTTGCCTTCATGGTCACAAGATGGCTGCCACAGCTCTTACATCTGTCATCCTCACAATAGCATTCAAAAGTAGAAAAAATAGATCCCTTTCCTCTTAGCCTTGGTCACTGTCATCCATCTATCTATCTATCTATCTATCTATCTATCTATCTATCTATCATATTTAAGGATTCTATTTCTGAGAATCTCTGAGCTGACCACTGCTCAGGCTCCACTGGCTATTAGGAGCTCACATGAATTGCTTAGATTAGTCACGGGCCATTCCTTGGGGATAGAGAAGAGGTCCTCTTTCCCTCCACACATCGCCATCACTTACCAAAACAAAAGCAGGGATCTTTTAACAAGGGAAATGGGAGAAGATAGCTGTTGTATAACACCAGCTGTGTTAGGAACTATGGCCATTCACAACGTAAGTTTGGGATTTAGCTATTATATTGTTTAAACCATGGGAGTGAATGACACCATTCAGAACATCTGCATGAAGAGAACTGGTCCAAAGACAGCCACCTCCCCTATTTAAAAAAAAAAAAAAAGAAAGAAAGCCAGGTGCAGTGGCTCATGCCTGTAATCGCAGCACTTTGGGAGGCCAAGGCCAGCGGATCACCTGAGGTCAGAAGTTTGAGACCAGCCTGACCAACATGGAGAAACCCCGTCTCTACTAAAAACACAAAATTAGCCAGGCGTGGTGGCGCATGCCTGTAATCCCAGCTACTTGGGAGGCTGAGGCAGAAGAATTGCTTGAACCCGAGAGGCGGAGGTCGCAGTGTGCCGAGATCATGCCACTGCACTCCAGCCTGGGCAATAACAGCCAAACTCTGTCTCAAAAAAAAAAATGAAGAAGAGAAGGAGTCTGTAAGGGTGAGACAGGATGAGAACAGAGCTGGGAGAGGTGTCTGAGAGAGGAATGGTGTGGAAACAGAAGTGGGAGAGCTTCCCTATAAGGAGATGGCCAGCAGCATCAAATGCTACAGAGAGATCAAGTAGAAGAGGGCTACAAATGTCCTTTAGCCCTATTTAGCAATTAAGACATCATTAATGGCCCTATTAAGCTTTTTATTAGACTTATGGGAGCAGATACCAGAAGGCAGGTGTATGAGAAGAGGAAAGTAATTGAGAGAGTTGAGAGAGGGTAAAATCTACTTTCAAAGACTTTAGCCACAACGGTGGGCTGTTGCATGGTATTTTGAAAAGTGCTACAGAAAGGTTTTTTATTTTATTTTTTAAATTAAGGATGAGATGTTCTATTTTGGACTGATGTTTATAAAGACTGAGTGAAGAGGAGGATACAGGAATAAAGTCCATGATCCTTGACGTTAAGAGTGAAGAATCCGATGCAAAAGTAGGAAATGATGAAACGTGGGTGGAGGATGAAGGATTCATGCCATGCTAGTACTTTTTAAAATTCATAATAATAACAATAATAACAGTGAGCCCACTGAGCTCTTTTTTGTTGTTGTTATTCTCTCTTTTAAGCTCCTTATATATGTCATCCTATCCTCACATGTGCTGAGGCTGGTGCTATCACTGAATACATTTAATGCATGAGGTAATCCAAGTCCAATGACAGGCAGAGAGAGGCAACCTCAACTTTCTCCGTGAAGCCAGCTCCTTCGGCCAAGAGAACAAGAGAGAGAGAACGGGGATAGGGATAGAAAGTTTGACAAAAGGGGGAGGTCTCAGAAACAAATACAAGAGGACTGAAAAAAAAGAACTTCCCAGGGACCAATAAAAGAAACGAATAGCAGAACGGAGTGCCCAGCCGAGGTTAGAAACCAGAAATTTATAAGGACCCCAATCTGTATTCTCTTCCGTGAGCACCAGACCAGAGTAAATGGATGATGGGATTCATCCTGGCTTGGGGACTGGTCTGTAAGTCTGTGATTTAGACTCAGTCCTCGTCCTGGTGCCTATGGCATAAACACTTCCTACTTTTTTTTTTTTTTTTTTTTTTTTTGAGACGGAGTCTCGCTCTGTCGCCCAGGCTGGAGTGCAGTGGCGCGATCTCGGCTCACTGCAAGCTCCGCCTCCTGGGTTCACGCCATTCTCCTGCCTCAGCCTCCCGAGTAGCTGGGACTACAGGCGCCCGCCACCATGCCCGGCTAATTTTTAGTATTTTTAGTAGAGACGGGGTTTCACCGTGTTAGCCAGGATGGTCTCGATCTCCTGACCTCGTGATCCACCCGCCTCGGCCTCCCAAAGTGCTGGGATTACAGGCGTGAGCCACCGCGCCCGGCCAACACTTCCTATTTTATTGTGTGTTTTTTTCCTTTACTCTCAGCAGGAATCCCAGGGTAACAAAAGCCCTTATTTCCAAAGCCCTTTTCCCAAGCATTCACGGAAGCAGGTCCTCTCCCCCGACACCCTTTACAGGTGCTTCCACTGGGATGAAAACTAAGAAATGCTTTCTTCCCTAAATGACAGAAAAGAAGATATCTCCTGCTTGATCAAGCTATCTCTCGCCTTTGATTTGCAAAGTCACAATGGAACCTGCAGCCTCATCTTCAAACGCGTCCTGCTCTTTTCTCTAGGGAAAGAAGGAACCAAAGTGGTTGCTAAATATTGCTTTTTCCATGAGTTGTAAGAAAGAACATACACCACTTCTTTTTTTTTTTTTTCTTTTTTGCCTTTCTTGTAGATTTTTGATTGTCCCAAGGCTGTTCCCATGATCCTGGAAACAAACCGGTGACAAAAATTCAGCCTCTAAAGACATTTAAGGGTAAATATCCTTTGTTACAGAAACACAGGTGTAATTAAGTTGTAAGCAAAGATGTGGTAGAGGTAGATCTGTCAAAGAGATTGGAGCTTTTTGAAATTTGGCCGGGAAGGGAGACCATGTCCTTCCATGGTCCAGCACAGAACCGTGTTAGGGTTGCTGGGCATTAGCCCATCTTTGCCTCTGTGGACCCACTGTGGAGGCAAGCAGGACATGAGATAATCATCTCTCAACCTCTCATGAACCATAATTTGTCATTTCTGCAACCTGCTTCTAGTCTAATCCTGCAATTCCAGCTCATTTTATTCTCTTTTGTTCCAGGATATTTTATGTTTCTTCCAGGTAGAAAGGAGCAGGGAAAAAGAAGTCCGAAATTTTCAGAAAGCTTAATATCAACTCTCCTCTCAAGTTGAGATATAAAGGAAGGAGATATCCAATATCTTCTATAGCCCAAGCTCCCTTTAATTATCAAATTCCAGATTTTTGTTTTTCCCAAGAAAACCATCCTATCCATTCCTGCTTACTGGCTGGACAGCTTTTGTACTAACAAGAGAAAGATGGGCATCTTTCTCCTATTAAAGTTTCATGAGGACAGTTTAATGGGACTTCTTGTCCACAACCTTTCTTTAGCACCTGGCATAGTGATGATATATAAATGTTTACTCAATAATAGAGGAATGAAATAAATGATGAAGATTTCACAGCTCCTTGGTTTGGTTTAACAACTGTCACCGCCTAAATATTCCTCCTTGTGTCTAATTTAGTTGATTCTGGATAGAGATAATTGCTCACGGCTTCCTCAGAACACTATCTTGCTCCTTACTCAAAGCTACTGCTCTAAGTCCTGGTTGACAGATGAAATGTAGAGCCAGCAAAGGGCAGTAGACAACTATGAGCACTGATCTAACACATAGAGGTCTAGGTTCACCCACAGGTGTGCTCTCTGCAGGACTCTGAAGCACTCTCAGTCCAGCATGTTGAATATCTCATCAGTATCCTCTAACTTTGGGAAGGCCATCAGAAAAAATTGGACTACATTCCAATGAGAGAAGCCTGGGGCCCATTCAGAATCAAGCATACACTTAACCCCTGCCTCTAGAAAAAGCTATCCTCCTAGCATTTTTAGAAACATTCCATTTCCACGACCAATCTGTTAGGCAAAGCTACTTTTTTTTTGAAGGATTATGAGTAGATCTTTTTTTAAATTTTTTAAAATTTTACTTTAAGTTCACGCCTGTAATCCCAGCACTTTGGGAGGCTGAGGCGGGTGGATCACGAGGTCAGGAGATCGAGACCATCCTGGCTAACATGGTGAAACCCCGTCTCCACTAAAAATACAAAAAAATTAGGCGTGGTGGCGGGCACCTGTAGTCCCAGCTACTTGGGATGCTGAGGCAGGAGAAGGCAGAGCTTGCAGTGAGCTGAGAGCACGCCACTGTGCTCCAGCCTGAGCAACAGAGAGAGACTCCGTCTCAAAAAAAAAAAAAAAAAAAAAATTTAAGTTCTGGGATACATGTGCTGAACGTACAGGTTTGTTACATAGGTATACATATGCCATTGTGGTTTGCTGCACCTATCAACCCATCATCTAGGTTTTAAGCCTCGCATGCGTTAGTTATTTGTCCTAATGCTCTCCCTCCCCTTTCCCCTCACCCCCACAACCTGCCCCGGTGTGTGATGTTCCCTTCCCTGTGTCCATGTGTTCTCCTTGTTTAACTCCCACTTATGAGTGAGAACACGCGGTGTTTGGTTTTCTGTTTCTGTGTTAGTTTGCTGAGGATGATGATTTCCAGCTCCATCCGTGTCCCTTAGAACCAACCCAAATGCCCATCATTGATAGACTGGATAAAGAAAATGTGGCACATATACACAATGGAATACTAAGCAGCCATGAAAAAGAATGAGTTCATGTCCTTTGAGGGGAAAAGCTACTTTTAAGTACACTTGAGTTATCTCCTGAGTCTCTGATTTGAGGGTAGTGGGAAGTGCACAGGACTAGAAGTCAGCAGATCCAGGTTGGAAGCCTTGCTCTTCTGTGTCATCTTAGGCAAAACAAGGTAATTCCTTTATTATTATTATTATTATTATTATTATACTTTAAGTTTTAGGGTACATGTGCACAACGTGCAGGTTTGTTACATATGTATACATGTGCCATGTTGATTCCTAATTTTGCATTGGTACAATGAAGACATACGACATGGACTCTGAGGGTTCTTTACACCAAATTTCTCAACCCCACTATTGACCTGCACTTGGATTCCTGCATCAACTTTTCCCAGTGCTCAGTGCTACCCTAAATGTCCTCTCTGACTTTCCATTGCCTTTTTTTTTTTTCTCAAAATAGCCTGTCCTAGAAAAAAAAGCTATGGGACCCAAGGTTCATGGGATAGATAATCTGACATCTTTGCAAGGGGAGGCTTCTCTCAGTAGACACCATGTGATATGTGGCTCTGGAAGGAAATGGTAAAGCAGAGGAAGCTAAATACGGAGATAACCCATCCCTAAACGATTCATCGAGGAAACTTGCTAGGGAGCACTTCCTGGGGCCAGGTGGTTAATAAGAGAAATCTCTATTGTTCTGGGTTTCAGGTTGAATGCAGATCTCTATTTTCTCCTGGAAAAGAACCAGGGAATGGGTTTGTGATGTCTGAGACTGACCAGATTGAGAAGTATTAACCCCAAAGAGCTCCATATCTCACAGTCAGTCCTTCTTATGCCCCACAGTTATTACAACAACAGGGAGTTATGAATTCACTCAGAGCCAGAAAGAAGCTGTGATGAAGATCTTTCTGATCCCCAAACATGAAAGACTGTTGTAGTTCTAGTCTGTTCACAGCCTCATGGACCACTCCCCATGACATTGTTGTCTGCAACTAAAACTCAATATCAATTCTCCTGCCTATTTCAAAATAATTCTTTTCCACGTGGTCCAGAATGATTAGACAGGATCACAGCTATCCAAACTGACCTTTCCTGGGCTTAGAAAAACACCCTTTAAAATCATGTTGACTACTATTATTAGGGCAGGCTGTACTGTCACTTCCTTCTCCCATTATTCTGAGCCAGCCACTTCGCGGTTTTACTTCAGTCACTACCTTGCTTTGGAAGTTTGGAAAAGTCTCTTGCAAACCCAAGTCCTTACAGACCCCATCTTTAAAATAGGGTCAAAAGACCTCATTATGCCTGAGCTAGAGGACAAGTCTACCTTATACTTTAATTTAATTAAAGCTGTGTATTGTGCAAGTGTGCTTTAATTTGAACTATTGCTGATTTTAGCACATTTTCAGAAAAGATGAATTTCTAGTAGTTTGGTGTTTCCTTCTTGATGTATTAGTCAACAAGTAGCTGACACCTGAGGGTGTCATCAAAGACATCCCTTGACCTTGGACCAAGGGCAATACCAAGGAAACCATAGGTGGTAGAAGGAGCCTGGAAGGATTTATGTTCTCTATTAATGGCTTGGCTGTGGTCACTTAAAAAAAAGATAGCATCTTCCCTTCTGGGCAAATACTTTTCTTGTTAATCACATTCTTTATGCAACCTCTCTCTCTCTTCCCCACCCCCCAAATATTTGTCTTCTTAATTACCCAATCTTATAATTGTTATCTTTTCTTTTGTTAGTGTCTACCACTTTGTGCTTTGTAAGAATTGTCTTATAATTTGGGATGAGACTAAATGCTGCTGAGTGTGATCTCTATTGCAACAAGTACTTGGTGGTCTTCCCTTCCCCCTAGTTGGTTATCCTTCATATTACCTCCCCCTACCCTGCTTCATTTCATGTGCACTCTGTATGTCCCTCCTCATTTAGCCTAAATCCATGTCCATCTTCCCCACTGGGCTGGGAGTACCAAGTGTCAAGTGTCAAGGTGAGTCAGCTTTGCTCTTCCCCATATCTCTTCCTATTGCCACTTGGTCACTCTACAGATGTGTGTGTGTGTGAATTAAAGACTGAATAAAACATGACAGCTTCTAGAGCAGCATTGTTTTCCACAGCAGCATTGTTCTCCCATAGCCCAGGGACACTAGATATTCTTGCTTATCTTCCATTCATGGACATATATTTTCTTAGCCTTGATTTCCTGCCTTGATGACAGAAAATGTACTATTATTACCTCATCATGTAAGACATTTCACAATTTGAGAAAGTGGTTCCATGTATCTCTTATGTCTGAAAATGACAAGTCTACATTCTTTTGAGAAATTGGGAAATGCATGAACTCATCTCTTTCCACCCTAAGTTGTTACAGGAAGAACCTGAGGAGATCCACCAATCCCAACTTATTTCCGGAAAACTACGAGAGCTACTCCCAAGGATGTGCCCTGCTTCCCAAACATCTTTGTCTTCCATGTAAACTTTTAGGATTCAGAGCTTCAAGCACTGAATACATAGCCTGTAAGCTCAAAAACATTGCCCTCACCTTCATTTCAAGAGAATATATTTGGCTCTGTATGAATTAATCTTGAAGCCTTGTTATATCTGAAAGAACCTTGAGTATGTAGCAAGGGAAAGGCCACAGTGAGGAGAACCCATCTATGAATTCGGTGGAGAAGAGACCCTGTCTTTGGGTAGGGGAGAAGGTTTTGCATTTGAGTGTCTGAAATTCAGCCCATTCAGTGCCATTTATAGGGAGCTCTTCTTCTGGCCTTGGCTTTAAGCAAATCAGTGGTGCTTCACTTTCTCTTTGCACTCTCATCATTGTTTGGTCTGAGTAAAACAGCGCTTTCACCTGAACATACTCCCTGGAATGCTATAAAGGCATGTTGTTCTGGAAGGGGTTTTGGGAACCGTTTTTTCTCCTCCTCTTCTTCCTTCTTAATCTTCACAATTATCTTCTTCACCATCATCATCACCATGGTCATCTTTATCACCATCAATCCTGCAAGTATGATGGCCATCACCATCGTTATCATTATCTTTATCATCATCAGCTCTGCATCATTATCATCATCATTGCAACACCATCATCATCCTTATCACCATTACCTCCACAGATCATATCAACATCATCATCATCACCATCACGACCATAATCATCACCATCAGCTCTGCATCACCATCATTGTCATCACCATCATTATCACCATCATCATCACTACTATCATCATCTTTATCACCATCAGCTCTGAGTCATCATCATCATCATTATCATCCTTATCACCATTAGCTCCACAGATCATCATCACCATCACTACCATCACCATCACCATCGCTACCATCACCACCACCACCATCATCACCATCAGCTCTGCATCATCATCATCACCATCATCATATCATCATCACTGTCATCACCATCATCATCCTATCACTCTGCAGTATCATCACCATCACCATCATCATCTTTATTACAATCAGCTCTGCATCATCATCATCATAATCACTATTCTTGTGTCAATGAAGTACTTTATTCTTTTCAAATACTTTCCTATCTATTAACTCATTTTGATCATCAGAAAAACTCTGGGTGGTAGGCCAGCAGGAATTAAGTATACTTATGTTACAGATATGAATACTAATGTTCATATTGATAAATCTAGTTGTCCAAGACACAGACAGAGGCAAGGATAAGACCCAGTGACCCCTTTTCTGACCATAGTGAGGCAATGGAGAAGTTTTCTTTGTTAAATAAAGAGGTGGGTGAATGAGAGGGGAAAAGATTTGGGGTCGTAAAGAAGTGAGGCTTAGATTGGACTCCTAGTGCTAAGGGATTGAGCAGGCCACACTCTCCTGAACTTAAAATTTGATCTGAGGGGCTCCTAAAGTTTGCAAGGAATCCCAAAGAAGGGTCACATATTTGCTATTCTAAAGTCGTGGTTTTCATACACAGTCTAAAAGATAAATGGGCTGCTCGGTGCTTTTGATTATTATTGTGTTTTGAGCTGGTAGGTCTAAGTCGCAATGTCAAGGCTTTCACACCTTTCAGGTACAGAATGATATTGACAGAAAGAGACGAATACGGGAGCAATGACAGCTGCACTGTTTGGGAGGATGAATTCTCCTTTTCCCATCTCTGAACCACACGCAGCAGCCTTCCCAGAGCCATGAATCATCCATTTGAGGGAAAGGAGGGGGATAGAAAATTAAACATAATTTATGCTTTGCTAATTGAAATCAAATACAAAATTCAATCTCCCGTGAGTTGCAATGCTCACGTTTAAATAGGGCGGAATTATTATTAACCTGACTCTATTTCAGCAAGTTGACTTAGCTTTTCTGGATAGAAAATAATTCCTTCATCAAGTCTCCACATTGCAGAAAGGGACGTGGCTAAGTGGTTCACTCCCAGAGTGACAAGGATCAAGCTAGAGTAGGCACTGAAGAAAATGGACCTTAAACATATCAAATTTGCATTTCTCTTCAGAACCACGAGTTTTCAACTATAACACCAAACACTATTAAATATAAAAATCCCCTAGGTCCCAAGGCTTAGCCCTCTGCCCTCTTTCTCCAGGGAATTTTAACCTCCTGTTGTATGCAAGGATGTATAAATAATTTAAGGGGGCTTCCCCACTTTTATTTCCCAGGTGAAGTGGCTTATTCACCATTGGCTACCACATTACAAAATGGATGTTTGTCATATTTTGGGGACATATTTACGTGAGGACACATGTTTTGGAGGCAAGTCTTAATGTTCTGGACTTTTAAAGACACGTAGACAACCAGGGAGATGGAAAATTGATAGTAGGTGTGGCTGAGGGTCCAAATGAATACGTGCCTGCCCAGGACGGAGGTGATGAGAGTAAGCTAGATTAATAGGTCATTTATTTCTTTAAAGCATTGCTACAACCAGATTCTCCTTTGACTGTCTAAGTTATGGGTAACACTTAACCCTATTGCCACTGAACTCCAAAAAAGCACATGTTTCTGCAGGGAAGCCATAACACTGTGGAGGTCACCTCTGTTGGAAATAATTCCGAGAAAAGCAAAAGCATAAAAGGAGGTAGGAGGGAGGGAGTGGAGGCAAAGAAATATACAGACAAGCCTTTTCCTCCAGTTGCTCTCAGTTCCAGCTTCCCTAAGAATATTTTTGAAAGGATGAATTCCTGAGCCTCACCTTAGAGTTTCTGACTCATTAACAGGTCTGAAACAGAGCTCAGGAAGCAGTAAGCTTGAACAAACTCCATGGCTGACTCTGATGGGTAGGGAGGGCTGAAACTCACTCATTCCTTGCTCTGCTTATGAAACCAAACCCCGCATGAGTCCCACAGTTTGCCCTTCTAAATATGCGTGCATTTTCTTCCTTCAAATGTATATGCACGCATTTTGATCTGTTTCTTCTTTTACATTGATAGTGCAGGTATATCTGTTGCTTTCAGCTCAATAACTGCTTTACTATCTGGAAAAATTATTTGTAAGGTTGCTTTTGAATCTGGCATATCAGTCCATTCCTTGTTGGAAATGGTTAAGATAGGAAAAAGCTGCACTCCTTTTAGGACCCACTTGCTTTGTACTATTGCAAGATTCACTGTGCCCTGCAGACAGAACCTTCTGAAGATTCTTGCCTCTGGGACTTTCTAGCCATCTCAGAGAGACGATGCTCCTGGCATTACAGGGGAGGCGGGAAGATGGAGATGATCAACACAAACACACCATCGAAACCCATTAATCAGGTTGCATTAAGCTTTATAACAACACGGTTTTCATTTAGCGGGAGAAATGACAGTTTAATAACAGCTGAACAGATTTAACTCCCCCCACCCATACAAATTTCCAGTTTTACTAGAACAATTCCTGGTTTTGGAGATCTGTGAACAAGTGCTTTATGTCAAATGATGCATTTTAATTGAATCAAACTAATGGGAAGAGACACTTCATTCAGCAGCCCTTGATGGGGGTTTCTGCAGACAGCCCTTGCTCACCCCCAACCCTCATAAACTGCATCTGATGAATGGAGTCAGCTTTCTTACCACTACCTCACTCTCTGCCATCTCTAAATAGAGAAAATGAAGCCCGAGGAGGTGGTGGTGGGGCAAATTGGAAGAATGCTGACTGCTCCTTTCCCCATTACATGGCTAAGGATTATTCCTAATAACAGACTTGTCAACTCTCTGGTCTTTGCCCTTCTGGGGACCCTAGGGGACAGAGTCCACCCCAAAAACATGCTCAGAACTACAGTGCTTGGGAGAGATGGTCTTCAGGTAAGGTAACCTCCCACCAAGAGGACAGGATTTCTTCTTTTACCCCCAGATATGGCCACTCATCTCTGCCAACCCCAGAGCTCTGACCTCAGTTACAATTACTCTACTCTTTGAGCAGCCCTGTGGGCCTGATCCGAACACAAGGGCATATGCTAAGCTTCTCCACAACCCAGGATACTCATGAAGAGTGAGACCCAACCCCATTTAGAGGGCTCTTGGAAAGAAGGCTTCGAGGGGTGTCAGCTTTCATTTTCCTTGTGTGTGTGTGTGTGTGTGTGTGTGGATGGGTGTGTGTTTTCTTTTTCAGTAAGGAATGTGCATGCCTCTGCCTTCATGATGTGGGAAGGGAGGAAGTCAGGGGTTGTGGGATGAGACCTTTAAAGAGAAGACTAGAAACACCTTAGAGGGAGGACCTTGCTCCCTAGGAGTCCTGGAGCACTCAGCCACAAAGTGCATTCTGGAGAGAAGCCCAAGCAGAGGTTTAGACAGCAGGTGCCCATGACAGATACAGGGCTAGAACCCTGGCTCCCCAAGCTAAAGCGAGAACCCCTATAAAGCAGACCTTTTTTGTCACTCACATATACATTAATAGCACTGTCTCTGACATTGACAGCTATTTATCCTCTGTCTTCAGGCTATATTAACTAGCAGAAGATAAGAATGAACAGTGGGTTCTGGTGGCCATCTGGTCAACCAGATGCTGCTGCCCAGATGGGCCTGGTTCCTCCATGGGGATGCCATGGGATCCACCTGTTTGCCTAAGCTAACAGCACTGGAGGCAATCCTGGCTGCATGAAGGAGGAGGAGATCTACTTGGCACTCCAGCAAGTGAAGCTGCAGAAGCTGGGGTATTCAAGGACTCAGGCAAGGAGCCTCCTTAGCTTATTGACTAGCCTTCCTCTGCCTCTCTAGCCTCATTTATCACCCTCTTCCTGTTCCCACTGAAAATCTTGACCAGTCATTTGGTAAAACATCATGTTGAAGGGTTTGTAGAATTTCCTCAGTCTGTGGATGACATCTGGGTCAATGCGAGGATGAGTCCGACCTTTGCTCTTGCCTAAGCACCTCGGGGCACTGCTGTCTTCTGGCTTCTTTAGGCAAGGGAACCCCTTGGTTTTGTTGAAATAGAAATGCTTCTCAGTCACAACACGTTTGAGGCCTAGAAAATCCTGTACTTTGGCCATTTCCCCAGCGGGGTCCACAATGAGTCGCTCACCACTGACAAAGAGGATCTGGGAGAGGGGGAAATACTGGAGCCAGTTTTCCAGATGCAGCGCATAGATCCCTATTCGAATGGCACTCCAGGAAGCATCGATCAGCCCGAGGGTCCGGTTTTTGAAGGCCAGCACCTCAAAGGTGGGGATCTCGGGTTTCTTTGACAGTGTCTGCGTGTAGTCAGAGATGGCCCTGGTCACGGGGTTTCTCACCACCACAATCAGTTTGATGTCCTTGGCCATGGAGTGAATGCGCTTGGGAGCCTCATTTGTCACAAAGTAACTTGGAGTCTTCTCCATGGTTATTTGCCCATCCAAAGTCTTGGGCATCACATTTCTAGGAGAGGGAGGAAAAAGGAAGAGAATGGTTATTCCTGTCCAGAAATATCTGAACTTCTTTGCACAAAATGTGTGATATAAACAACCTAGTTTGGAACCACCAAATAAAATTGATAAACACTTGCAAGTTCTTCTTACCTATATCTCCCGACTATAGTCTTACCTTGGCTACGTATTATCAGAAAAGGCAACACAAGGCATATATATTCTCTCCCTTATATATCCCTAGGTTTAAATGGCTATTCTACCTCTTACCAGTTATGTTTAACCTAGATACACCCTTGATTTCTCTACATATTAGTTGTAGAATCCCTGAAACGGAGATAGTGATAGCACTGACTTCACACTGTAGTATAAGGATTAAGGGAGATAATGCTCAAAAAGCATTGAGCAATGAAGCTGGCATGTGTAAGAGTTCAATAAATTAAAGAAATTATTATTGTTGTAGTAGTTTTTAGAAAATCTTTGAGCTCAACAAGACCTCAAAGCTTATCTAGTCCAGGACTGGCAAACTACCTCCTGCCTCCTATTTTCGTCTAACTCACAGATAAGAATGATTTGTAATCACTGAATTGTTGTTGAAAAAAAAAACCAAAAAGATAATAATAATAATATTTTGTGATGCATGAAAATTATATAGAATTCAACTTTCAATGTTTATAAATAAACTTCCATTGGAACACAGCCACATTCATTCATTTACATATTCATCTAGGCTGCTTTTACAGTAAAACAGCAGAGCTGAGGAGGTAAGACAGAGGCCATATGGCCCAAAGCCTAATGTATCTACTCCTTATTCCTTTAAGAAAGAGTCTGCTGATCCCTGACTTGGTCCAAAGGTATTATTGTGGAAATGAGAAAACTGAAGCCCAGGGACAGGGAATAAACATGGAAATCAGACAGGCTTTGTGACCTCAGCAAATTGAATTATATCTTCGAGCCTTATTATCCTCATTTGTAAAATCCTAAAACCTACCTCAAATCCCAGCACTTTGGGAGGCTGAGGAAGGCAGATCACAAGGTCAGGAGTTCAAGACCAGCCTGGCCAATATGGTGAAACCCCATCACTACTAAAAATACAAAAATTAGCCGGGCACGGTGGCGCGTGCCTGCAGTCCCAGCTACTTGGGAGGCTGAGGCAGGAAAATCACTTGGACCCAGGAGGCAGAGGTTGCAGTGAGCCGAGATTGTGCCACTGCACTCCAGTCTGGGTGACAGAGTGAGACTCCATCTCAATCAAAAAAAAAAAAAGAAAAGAAAAGAAAAGAAAATTCAGTTGAGAGGAAAATGACATATAAGATGAAAGATCTAGCATAGGTATGGCTCAATATATGGGATTTTATTCTTTCTTTGCTCCCAAAATTGCCCAGCAAGCCACTGACAGATCCCATACCAGGGTCAGTATCTCCTGGTTCCTTTGCTAAGGCTGCTCCTCCACTCCCATTCCTCCATCCGAGTTTGCCTCCAGAGTAGCCTTATCTTATTTGGGAGCTCCAAGATATTAATATTAAAGGGGTTTGATGCCACTTTCCCCTAATCTCAATGTGGCAGGCTTATCAATGATAAAATTAAGCTTAGAATGCCATTATACAGTCAATTTGCTACAGGTATATGTAGACCAAAGTTAATTGACGATAAACCTGTTCAATACCTGTCAGTACAGCAGGCCATCCGCCACCATGTGCTCCATTAAATCTATTCACTTCCGAGCCTTGCACCAAAGTGGTGCATTTAGGATTACACAAGACCTCTTTGTTATGATGACATGCTTTTAAATGTCTTAGCTAATAAAACTTAATACAGACGAAGATCCCCTAGCTTCTCCTACCATAATTAAATTTATTTACTATCGCGTGTGTGGAGAAAGAATGACTTTTCTTTTATCTCTAATTCACATGCTCTGTCAATAATTAATTGCAACTGGGTTTTGAGCTTTCTCGGCAAGCACTTTGATGAGGCAAGAGGAATTTGCCTCGTAGAGAAATTCACAAAGAGCTGGATGTTGTTAGTATAATGGTTGGGCAGCGTGGTGTTTTCAGACCAAAGCAATAGCCCTGGCCATAAACAACCATGCTCATCTTGGAGTGACATATTCTCCAAAGTAGTTTGAATGCTTTTGTGTGTGTCTGTTTGGTTCTCAACAGATCGATTTTTCTAATTTGGAGGAACAGGGCTAAGGAATGCAGCCCCTGGGAATCAGATTTGCCTGAATTAAGAGTTCTGATTACCCATGCTACCTTGATGAAGTTACTTAACCCATTTTGAGCCTTAATGTTTCATCAAAGAAAATAGGGTTAATAAAAGGCCATGCCTCATAGGATTTTAATGAAGATTAAATGTCATCATGCAGGTAAATCACTTGGGATCATGCCGGTTCAATGTCAGAATTTTTTTAACTTAAGCCAGCTGGCCAAAATCAGGATTATTCTTACAGTAATTCTTACAGAAGGGCAAGGAAAAAAAAAATACTTCATTTAACCAAATGGAAAAGGCAGAAAAACATGGGATCTAAGGAACTGATCTAGAAAAAAGTATACGCTAATTCATGCCAATATCACCAATTGCACTTCCGGATCTGGAGGCTGGTGTCCAACAAGGGAGCTACCATTAGCTCAGCCTGAGTATAGGAAATATACTGACCATCTTATTTTTATTTCAAGTGGAGAGATATATTCCCTTGTTTCTTTATGCAACTCATATCATATTATAAAAATATTAGATAAATCTTGATGCAAAAACACATCACCTGAAAATAGCTATTTTTACATGGCCTTTTCCAGATTTTAGTTCCCCTGATGTATTTTTGACACACAAAAATAAACACATTATTTTGTTGCATTTTTCTTTAGTGTAGGAGCAGCTGCTCAACTTTTCTTTTCATCCATTCTTCACCTTTGCCTTCTTAGACCTCAATGCTTCTCTTTGCATTGAGCCCCGTTCAAATTCATCTCCTTTACTTCAGCTGATTGACGATCTGTCAAGATCTTTGTGGATCTTGAGTCTTTTATCTGAAGCATTTGGGACAAAATCGTACCCAACATATAAGCTGGTAGATTTAGCAGAGTAGATGTGTGCCTAACTTAATGCTTGTTGCAAAAGGAAATAAGAGAAGGCATTGCAGAAGGCTTTGGAGACAGTAGAGGGGAGCAGAGGAGACTAAATAGCTTTGACCTTCATGCTACCCATGAATGTGAAAAGCATATACTTTAGGAGAGTTTTTGCATTTGGGGCACACATGGGGAGACTATCTCATTGAGCCATGATTCAACCAATGTGGCATGAGTTATCCAGTTATTTTGTCAGTGAGAAGATATCCAGTAGTTGCTTGAAATCTATAAAGGACAAAGCTCCCTTTCCTCAAACTGATTCTGAATCAGTTATAGTCATTCATTCATTCTTTCATTCATTCCATAAATGATCACTTATGGGTAATGTAACAGTAAACAAACCCGATGCAGTCCCTTCCTCCACTAAGCTACCAGTCTAGCTCCCGCAGCTGATACATAAAGAGCTCTTTATAGCATCATATAATGAACTATTTAAATCAACAGAGCAGGCATCCTTATTACTCCAGTTTTACAGAGAAGGAAACAGGACCAGAAGCTAAAGATTTGTTCCAAGGTCTCACTAAGTATGTATTTTGTTTCTAAGTTGAGTGGCTGAGCAAGAGTAATTCAACACCAGGATCGGTGACAGGTCCTGGCAAATAACAGGTTCTCAGTGCCTATCTGTTGAGTGAATAGATGGGTGAATGACATGCCATTAATCTCCACTCCTAAGTGTAGGCCAGTCCTAATGCTAGGTTTTTGTTGTGAAAGGTTTTGATGCCTTTATCTTCCTTTTCCCCACTTTCATCTCTCACCTGGGGCTCCGATCCAGTAACTACTTCCAAACCATGCTGGTCTCCCTCTTCCTGTAAGATTAGAGGAGGCATCTCTCCTGTGGACAGGACAAAACCCCCTGCTAACCTGGGCTTTGGATCTTATTCCCTTCCAACCTTTCAGGCACTTTTTCTCTCAATTTCTCTTCTCTCTTCTAGGTTTTAAGTAAGTTCATTTTAACTGCATCTGACACTTCAATATACTCATGTTCTCACATTTTGGCGTGCTTGAGAAACAGAAGGAAGACCAGTAATGCTGGAGGGCAGTGAGCAAAGGTAAGAAAGTCAGAAAATAGGGCCAGGGAGACAGACAGGGAATAGACTATGGAGGGCCTTATGGGCCATGGAAAAGGTACTGGAATTGTTTTCCTCATGTGATGAGAAGCCACTGAAGAATATCTCACAGAAGAATGTGATAAAATTTACACTTAATTTTATTTTTCTGGTAACTTTGCTGAGAAAAGATAGGAGTGTGGCAGAGATAGAAGGAAAGTAACCTGCTAAGAGACAATTTTAGGAGAGAAAGAGAGAAATGGTGGGGGCCTGGGTGTAGGTGGAGAGGGCAACACAGAAAGAAGTGCTCAGAATAGGAGTAGATTTTAAAATAAGGCCAGCAGTCCTTAACGATGGGTGGGATGTATGTGCAAGAGAAAGAGAAGCATTGCAGGTGACACCAACATTGTTGGCCTGTGCCAGTGGCCACATGGTAGCATGATTTACTGATGTGGACACTACTGGGAACAGGGCAGGTTTTAGGGGAAGACACCAAGTCAATTTCAGACTTGTAATATGAGATATGTCCTACATACCCAGGTGGAGGGATTGAGTAATCATGTTGACACAGGAGGCTGAAATCCAAGGGAGATCCAGATGAGAAGTGGACATCTATGTCATGTGTTCAAGTTCCACCTGCCAGGGAGTAGGGAGAAGAATGTCTGCCCTCTTTACCTTTGTTAGAAGAAGACACGACTGTCCTCTGCCTATGCTGGGAGTTCTTTCAAAACTGAAAGGTGTTCAGACGCTAGGTGTGCAAAAAAAATTGTGTTTTATTTCATTACAAAGATGTTAATGAACTTCTTCTAATTCCCAGAGTCCTTGTTAACTACCTACGTTACAGAGCTTAGAATAATGTCATAATATGATTTGTTCCCATGTCTTTCATGGCTAGTCTCAGTTCCTTGGGGCTGTAGGCAAAGTTTTAATCACCTTTGTATCCCCAGTGCCAAACATACTGTCTGACACATACTAGCTGCCCCATTACTATTTGTGGTTATTGGATGAAAAACAAACAACATTCCAATGAATACATGGTCCCTGGAAGTCAGGAGAATTGGGGCAGTTTGCAGGACATGGCTCATCTAAGTAGGTGTTCCATGCATGGGGTTCAGCGTTTCTGAATTTCCTCCCATCCCTGTCTGAAAGACCGTGCACTTCAGCGTGAACCATATGGTGAGAAAACACTGCATCTGGGCTTGGCACAGCTCGTTAACAGTATCTTGGGCGCTCAGAGCAGCCGTGACATCAGCGTCAACACACAGTCCTGAAGCGAGAATCATTCCGCAAGATCACACATCTGCTCTCACAGCCCCAAATGTTTATGAGACACTCTCCAACTCACTCACCCTGTCCCCACTGCACTCTCCTGGTCCTGGTGCTTTGCTAAGAACAGCCCAGTTTCTCTTTTGAAAGAGCTAGGGTCTCACTCTGTTGCCCAGGCTGGAATGCAGTGATGCGATCATGGCTCACTGCAACCTTGAATTCCTGGAGCACAGCCACTTTTGAATGCAGGCCAGCCTCTGGGGTCCTCACAGAAACAATAACAATAGTTAACATGCAGCCTAGACTGAGCACAGCCATTCACTGAGTGCTCACTCCATGCTATGTTCTGAGGCTGAGAGTGCAAATTCTGAAGCTAGACTGATGTCTCCAAGCATTTTCAGACATTGGACTCACCAGCCCAGTAGTTAAGATCAGAGACTCCAGGATCTAGACTTATCAAGTTTGCATCCACTGATTAACCGTGTGATCCTTGGCAAATTACTTAACTTAAGTAATATGGGTCTATTTCATTATTTGAAAACCAGGCATCATACTAATAATACCCCTTCTCATGGGGAGTTTGAGAGGATTAAATGACTTAATATCTTGAAGAGTGACTCTCATATAGTAAGTTCTCAATGCAGTAGCTATTAATTTTTAAAACAACTCTTTAAATAAGGTTTTATTGTAATCCCCACTTTAGGGATCAGGAAACTGAGATCCAATGACTTGATTAATTTACCCAAAGCGAGAAGAGGTGGAGTCGGAATTCAATCCCAAGTCTGTCTGACACCATAGCCCAAGCTCTTGGCTACTGCCTGACAATGCTTAACCAAACTGTAAAACCTCAGCAAGGTTACATGACTGGCCCAAGGTCACTTGTAGGTGGCAAAGTTGAATCTTAAAAGGAGACACATTATGTGTTCTGCAAAGCTGAGCTATCCCTGACTTGCCACTGGGAGTTACAGAAACCCAGACCAGAATCCCTAGAAATTCTTGCCAGATCAAGCTACATCATTCAATTTGTGATATCTCTCTCCAGGGCCTCCTCAATTGAAGCAAATGGATACCATCATGAATGTCGAGGGAGAAAGCAATCACCCGGATTAGATATAGAGTGCCCATTCTCTCTGGAAGGGTCAGGAGTGGAGCTTGCCTTTGGCTTGCCTGAATTAGAGGTGTGTGGGCATCTTACATTTTCCCAAATGTGTTATCCAGTGGAACAAATGGTGCATAAATTAGCAATATTTTCTGAGCCCTGCTGATGAACCCAAGAGGATGGTGGTTAGAGCAAGGGCATGGGGTGAAGCAGGGCCAGTTTCCCTGCACAGAAGAAAGAAACTCAAAATTCAATGGAGCACCTGCTTACTTGCCAAGCACTGAGCAGGGCAATTTCACATATTATCCTAGTTAAGTCTCACAAGTACCATACAATTCACTGAGCCCATTATAGAGATGCAAAAACTGGGAGTCAGAAAGACAAAGAACCTTGTCCAGGGATGCATAGCCGAGACCTTGCCCTGCCCAGTTATGCTGGAAAGTTCATTGTGTTTTTCAAACCAAAATTCATGAATTCTGAAAATCCTGAAGGCAAAAAGTCAAACCATTTGGAGACTACATTCTTAAATAGAAACCCAAGAACAGGATCTGTACATATGGCCCTGAGGCTCTAGGGCTTTCAGTAAAATTGCAGCCAAGAAAGAAGGAATCCTGAGTTATGGTTCTGACTGAATAGCTAACTTAACAGGGACTTTCCCTCCCTGGACCTCAGATTGCTTTGCAACAAGAGGGTCAGGTTAAAAGATATTCCCTCATTAATTCCACTGAGTATGTATTGGTGCTTATTACATACCAACTATGGGGTATATGTTGATGATAAAGCAGGCATGGTCCCTGCCCTTCAATAGACTGTATGTTTTTGGAGGAAAGGTCTGTATATCCCATTTAGTAACATGATCTGTGGTTCAGATGGGACATTTTTGCTGTCCCATCAAACAGAATGATATGTGCCAAATCTCAGCTGCATTGCCACATGCCTACGAGAGAGGAGACAGAAAGGAACGTGACAGAGAAGAGGAAAGGAGGAAGAGGAGGAGCAAAGGAGGAAGGAGACTAGAAGGTAAAATAAGGAGGAATAAATATAAGAGGAAGAATGGGAGGAGAAGGGGAAAGAGGAGCTCGGCTTGGAAGATGCACAAATAATTGAAATACTGAGAAAAAATGAAAGAAGCATCCCAGGTTTAAATAACACATGAGCACACATTGGGAGAAATTTTCAAACTGAGGTCTCAAGCAATATTTGTTGTTTTAAAGTTTGTGCCAGGCAGGTACATATGTTTTAGGGTGAGAAAGTTTAGGTTTGTCAGAGACATTCCACTGAGGTTGTAGTGGCAATAGCCCTAACAAAGCAGGCTGAGAAGGTAGATACTCATTATTCCCCATGATACCCGTGAGTAATCTAAGGCTCAGAGAAGTTAAGTGTCTTGCCTAAGATCACACAGCTTGTATGTGGCAGAGTCAGGATCTGAAACCCAGCAGAGCCAATGTTCCTTAACCCCATTCAATGTGACAAAGGAGAGGAAGATCCAGAATGGAACTAGAGGCAGGAGGAGGAGACAGAGCAGTGACTTCAGGAGGAGAAATGAGGTTTGTCAACATTCTTACTTGGGGAAAGAATCCCTGGTAACAACAGACATGAATTTTGTTTTGTTTTGAGTAAGGATCTCACTATGTTGCCCAGGCTGGTCTCAAACTTCTGGTTTCAAGCAATCCTCCTGCCTTGGCCTCCCAAAGTCCTGAGAGTATTGGCGTGAGCCATCGTGACTGACTCAGACAGGAAAGTTCACCAGGTCTTAAGGCATGGCAGCAGAGATGTGGTCCAGATCAAGGGGAGCAACATTTAGGAATTTCCAGCTTAATGGCTTTGATTTTCCCAATGACAGAAGAGTAGGGTCGATTGCTGAGCTTAAGGACCTTGGGAGTGGGACTGGAAAGGGAACAGAATGTAGATGGATGATATATTAACAATTTACGGATTATGATGGCCCATTGAGAAATTATCTTATGTTTGATTTTGCTTCCAGAGACTCATCTGGAAGACAGAGGACTCATCACCACCCCCACCCACCACCACCACCATCACACATTCCCACTGCCAAGGAGGGTAGCTATTCCCTTATTCCCATGGTCCGGCTAATTTTTATCTCCAGGGAAGGTGAACAGTTTCTCTATTTGTGGACTAAAAAAGATGTTAGAGCATCCTAGACAAACCCACTGAGAGGTCTTCATGTTTCAAAAATCTAGGTCTTACCCAGGGTTTCTTAACTTCAGCACTGTCAACATTCTGGGATGGATAATTCTTTGTAGTGGAGGCTGTCCTGTGAATTTTAAGACGGTCAGAAGCACTCCTGGTCTCTACCCACCAGATGCCATGGCACCCACCAGTCATGACAACCACAGATGTCTGCAGACACTGCCACATCTCCCTCAGGGGTCCAAATGATCCCCGGTTGAGAGCCACGAGTTTAACTGATCTAACCAAACTGCCTAGACTTGTCTACCCAAACTGCCTTGATTTGAATCTAGGCTCTGCCCTTCATTAGAGGTGGGGCTTTGGGCAAGTTACTTAGCCTGTCTCTGCCTAGATTTTCCCATACGTAAAATGGGATGATAATAAAAATTGTAACACATATCTCAGAAGGTTGTTTTAAAAATGAAATGAGTTCATGTGTGTACTGTCTTTATTGCCTAAAACATCATAAGCGCTATATAAGTGTTTGCTATCATTATTGTGGGTGTGGTTATACCACTGAGACAACCTGCAGGCTGCATCCCAGCTCCTGAAAGCAAATATCTGAGATTGCTTAACACAGAGCTCTGGATATGGGAAAATTCCTGTGTGGATTTTTGTGTGGTTGAGCACCAAGGGTTAAGTTTTTGAAGACCTTCTGGCCAACATTGACTCAGAGGGTGTGCAGACATCAACAAAGCCAAGTCCCATGTGACCAAGAGAAGATGAGGGACGCTCTCTTATGGCCCTGGGTTGTGCCACAAGTGGTGTCAGAGGCGGGTCTGAATAATGACTGGTAAAGGACTTCTGTTCAAAGTAGCAACATGAGTTTCAAGCCAGGTTTAATTTGAGTTAGAACATAAGAATCTTTCTTGAAACCTAAGAGCTAAGGAGTAATTTACCTGTTCTACAGACGATAATTAGCAAAATACACTGAGTATCCAGATGAAGTTGGAAATTATAATTTGAACTGACAATGACCTACTCAGCGTTCAGGTTCCAGGCGTACATTTAAAGACAAGTGCCAGGCAGCTATAGCAGAATGACTGAGAGATAAGAAAACTGAGGATGCCTGTGAGTGCTCAAGCCTTGGGCCCTATTTCTGTCCCCAGCCAGGCGATGAGCGAAGGATTTTAGGAGGGAGTGGATGAACAAGAAGACAGTGAGGACTAAGGACATAGAAGGCAGAGTAAGGACATAGAAGGCTTGATGTAGACATTGGATATGAAGGCTTGACTGCCCCTCTGGGTATAACGTGAAGAGAGAATGGAATTATTTCCATGCTTTTCTTGAAGATTCTACTAAAGCAGGGGTCCCCAACTGCTGGGCTGCAAACCAGTACTGGTCCATGTCCTGTTAGGAGCGGGGCTATACAGCGGGACGTGAGTGGTGGGCCAGTGGGCATTACTGCCTGAGCTCCACCTCCTGTCAGATCAGCAGCATCATTAGATTCTCATAGGAGTGTGAACCCTATTGTGAACTGCGGAAGCAAGAGATCTAGGTTGTATGCTCCTTATGAGAATCTGACTAATGCCTGATGACCTGAGGTGGAACAGTTTCATCCTGAAACCGTCCCCACCCCACCCCCATCTGTGAAAAAATTGTCTTCCACAAAACTGGTCCGTGGTGCCAGTTTGGAAACCTCTGTGCTAAAGCAAAAATAATACTGATGATTTCTGAAGATATCATCATAAGCAAATAAGGTGAGAGAGCAGACTATCAGAAGAGCTACCAACCAGAAAGAGGAAGAGAGAGAATATGAGAATAGATTCGACTTTGAGAACTATTTCGACAAATGATGTTCGTGATGCTTTTCTGAGTACACCCAAGCTTCATAAACTACTTTTGGATGGACTTCATCTCATAAAGGATCAGAAGTTAAGGACACTGCCTATGGCATGGGGCAAGTTCCTCAAACTTTATGTCCAGAGACATAAGAAAAGACAAATAAAAATAAGAAAAGAGAAAAGCCCTTTTCAGGCCATTTTCACCTCTACAGCAGGTTGGCTCATAGCTTTTCAAAGGTAGCTTCTTCTCTCTCAAATGAGGATAAAGAGGACTTTGTAGTTTCTCATCAACTCTAATGGTGTTTTCACTCCCTCAGTAATAGTCAAGAGCTGTTCACACGTAATAGAAGGCCCCCACAGCTATGTTGTTGGATCAGGCTCCAAAGAGAAACTGGCTTGTTGGATTCAGGGCATGTGGCACTTTCTCTGGTGCTCAGAAGAGTGTGTAGGGGTCACAGGCAGGTTTGAATACCACATGAGAACATAGAAGTCTATCACAGAGGGTTGAAAGCCTTCTCTCCCATGCTCTTAACAGATTTCCACATTGTTCTCTTGTACTACGTATGTTTTCCTTCATGGGATCTGAGCTTTGGAACCCACTTTACCTATCCAAGTAATTACAATTTAAAAATTTTTATTTTATATATCAGAACTATATACAATTGCTTATTAGTGTTTCTTAAAGGAAAACCAAGGTCACTATACTGAAATAAGTCTTAGCTTAGAGAGAAAGAGAAAAAAAAGAAAACTACAGAAAAAAACTCTTCATTTGTTCATGACTTTAGCAACTATAGCATGGCAGGAACTCTGCTAGTATTAGAAGATAAAACAAAGAGCAAAATCTTGCCCCTAAAAAGTTTTTTGGCTGGGTGCAGTGGCTCATGCCTGTAATCCCAGCACTTTAGGAGGCCGAGGCGGGCGGATCACCTGAGGTCAGGAGTTCAAGACCAGCCTGACTCACATGGAGAAACCCCGTCTCTACTAAAAATACAAAATTAGACAGGTGTGGTGGCACCTGCCTGTAATCCCGGCTACTCGGGAGGCTGAGGCAGCAGAATCGCTTGAACCCGGGAGCCGCAAGTTGCAGTGAGCCGAGATTGCACCATTGCACTCCAGTCTGGACAACAAGAGCAAAAAAAAAAAAAAAAGTCTCAAAACAAAAAAAGAAGTTTTCATTTTTTAAAATAGGAAAGATGGTATATATCCATCATGGAATACTATGCAGACATGAAAAGGAACAAAATAATGTCTTCTGCAGCAACTTCAATGGAGCTGGAAGTCATTATTCTAAGTGGAGTAACTCAGGAAGGGAAAACCAAATATCGTATGTTCTCACTTGTAAGTGGGAGCTAAGCTATGAAGGTGCAAAGCCATAAGAATGAATAATGGACTTTGGGGACTTTGGGGGAAAGCTTGGATGGGGGAGTGACGGATAAAAGACTACATATTGAGTATAGCATACACTGCTTGGCTGACGGGTGCACTAAAATCTCAGAAATCACCACTAAAGAGCTTATTCATGTACCCCAAAAACTATTGAAATAAAAAATATTAAAAAAGAATTTTTCATTTTCTGAAATAGTACAAATTGTTTGAGAGGTCTCTCGTTATCTCTTAGGACTCACAGTGGTCAAAGACTTTCAGGGTGGGAATCGCTGGCCAAGGGTCAACTGAATTCCAGAGCCCACAAATGCCTCTTTTGGAAGCTGGCCAGGTGCATCGTCATCTTGACAGAGGTGTGTGGCTAAGGAAGTGCTGAGTCTCTGGGTTCTATCTCTGAACCATACTTGCTTTGAGCAACTCATTTTTGTCTTTGATCCTCAGTTTTGTCCTCTGTCAAATGGGGATAATAACATCTCTTATTTATTTATAAGAAAAGATATCAGGCATCTTGGCACAGAGAAAATCTTGGTAATGCTCCCTCATGTTCTCACTGCTAGCACTGTGGTGCACATAGTAGGTACAAACAGCCCTATCTGCTCTGTAGACAAAGGAGAAGAGCCCTGTTCAAGCCCGCCCTTTTTTTTTTGAGACAGAGTCTCACTCTGTCACCCAGGCTGGGGTGCAGTGGCGCGATCTCAGCTCACTGCAAACTCCGCCTCCAAGGTTCAAGCAATTCTCCTGCCTTAGCCTCCCGAGTAGCTGGAATTACAAGCGCCTGCCACCACGCCCAGCTAATTTTTGTATTTTTTGTAGAGATGAGGTTTCACGTGTTGGTCAGGCTGGTCTCGAACTCCTGACCTCAGGTGATCTGCTGCCTCAGCGTCCCAAAGTGCTGGGATTTCAGACGTGAGCCACCACACCCAGCCCTGTTCAAATTCTTAATCTACATGACTGTTACTGGTTGCATCATAGATGGGCCTTTATGTAAATGATGGCTCTGATTCACAGAAACCCACCTCTCAAATGGACATTGATACAACCCAGTCATAGAGCACCGAACAGCTTCAGTGTGGCATATATCCTAGTGAATTATTAGAAATCTCTTTCTCCTTACCACCTGAGGTGCCCAAGCATGTGGGAAGCCTCAATGCTGGGCATGGCTTAGTCATTCCACTGGGCCCACGCCTCACACTGCACAAATTGTAGGCACTGCTTTTATTTATTTCTGTCATCCCTGACCTTTTACAATGTGATCATTGGTTTTTAATACCAGTATGACTGGTTTTTAAAACCATTCATTGGTTTTTAATACCAATAGACCACCATACGACACAATTAAACCCTTCCATATCATTTGATTTAGAAAGCACATATGGACAGATAGTAACTATGAATTCAATAATCCCTTAAAATGCATTTGTGATTGAATCATCACTGAATCTACATGTTTGAAAGGTTGCCACGCATGTGTGTGTCTGCGTGTGCATGTGTGTTGATATGTGATTTTTTTTTTTTTGCTTAGTTTATACTCAATGTTTAGTATCCATAGGGATGTGGAGGTCTCTTGCAATAATTCTTAAGTCCACAGGTTGGGTAGCATGGATCTAATATCTAAACCATTGCCTACCTATAACCTCAGATTTCATCACTGTCCTCATCCTGGCAACTCTCCCTCTGCTCTTTTCTCTTTCGTGATTGCACCGTCTCACTCCAGGGTTCTGAGACAACATTTTCTCTGACTGTGAAATAACAAGATTATGGAACAAATTTCACCTGACCCTGACTGGGGTTCCCACCTGGGGTGTACTTCGCTGATACTTTATTCATAAACACTCAAAGAGTGCCCCTCTGCAGAACCTCACACACCAACGTCTGTTAGCTATTTTGTTGTGTTTTCTTTCCTTGGTCTCAGCGTTTTAAAGGGCAGGTGCAACAATTAAATGATGATTATGGAGGTCTCAGTGTGTCTGCACAGGCACTCGTGCTTACAGTTGAAAAGACAGTGACAACAGAGGGCTCCTCTCGGGAAGCCTGCACTCCAGGTCTCTCCACCTCACACTCCACTCTGAGCTGTGTGCCAGCTCACCACTGCCTCAGGGATGCTGCCAGCCTGCCTTCCTTCTCACCTGCATCCTGCTACTGATCCAAGCCCTGTTTGCTCTTGCTGAGTCTTATTCTGTCACCCTTCTATGGGTCTGAGTCCTGCAGCCTCAAACAGCATGGACCATCGCAATTCTGAGCCTCAGAGCAATAAAGACACTACTCTTTAAGAAGATAACTTCCAATTTGCCAGGTTTTCATTCAGCTCTTGCCTTTTCCTGGAACACCCTTTACTTTGTTCCACCTGCCTTTCAAGACACTACCATATTCTCCTGATGGAATCTCCACTAGTCGCATGCCCAGAACATCACTTATTGACTGCTTGTAGCTATGCCTCCTAAGCTCTGTCTTTTACCTACTTGGATGAACATCCCTCGAGCTGCCACAGCTGACTCAGTGGCTGTCTGTTCCTGGGATCCAGGCTCTGCCATCCTCTCTCTAAATAACTTTGGAAGACCTCCTTAACCGCCTCAAGCCTCAGTTTCTTCATCATACACAATTCCCATTTTATACAACAATTTTACACCATTCCAATCACGAGCAAGATCCATCTCAGAGCATGTTTTATCAGGATCAAAAGGCTTAGTGGTTAGGATGCACTTAGCAGGGTGCCTGAAAGGAATTAACTGCTCAGTACGAGTGTTAATTATTGTCGCTATTACAACATGAAGCCCATTTCTTCATTGTGTATTCTCAGAGAATGTAATCTTAGGACCTGTGCCAATGGTGAGGTCATTTCATTTTTAGCCCATGTGCATCCTTAAAATGAACTTTCCTCTTGTAAATAATTTGTATGTGTTTCTTCCTTGTGATCCAAGAAATCTGGTCAGCAAGACAGACAATGTTCAGTCAAAGCACTTGATATTTTATTGGTGAAAGCGTTGCTGGGGTCAATCATGCCTGGCTGCGGAAACTTGTAAAACACGTCAGTCAACATGGAAACATTCATCCATATGCATGACAGGAGTCAGTGTTCCTGTGAAGAGTGAGTGTGTTCTGCCACACTGCCACGCACCAGCTCTAGAGTTTAGCTACAACTGAAATTTAGTGTTGAAGGGAACTTGTGCTTTCTGCTGAGTAAATTCAGCCAGAAGCCCCCTTTCCTCTACATTTGGCTAAGACAGAAGAACGACCTTTTTACAAAGTGCCAAGGCTGGAGCCTCCTATCTTGTCCTTGAACTGTTTCCTTCAGACACTTGCATCCCCAAATCAAGAGCTTCAGCTTTAATGATGTAAAATATAATCATAAATTAATTAGTGTATCCTACGGTGGCTGTATTTAGACGTGACTTTCACAGCTTGGGGTGCATGAAATACTAAACAGATTTTTAAACCAATCAGTCTGATCATATAACAGAGGGAGAAATGATGGATAGACAGAAAAGGAGAGATGCATACACCTTGTGAGGTATTCACATACCTACATACTCTGCTGTAAAGATTCTTATATTATCAGGCATTCATGCATGCTAATTCCCTGTAGAGTATCACACACACACACACACACACACACACACTTCCTTCAGCTCTTCCCATAATAGGCTCCTTCTCTTATTCAGGTCTCAGTGCAAACTTCACCTCCTCAGCTAGCAATCCCCCACCCCAAGAACCCCACCTAAAAACGTTCTCTTTCACATCAGCCTTTTCTGATCATTCCCCAGGGCTTGCTGTTATCTGAAATTATCTTGTTCATACGTTCATCGCCTTCCATAGAGTCCACCTGTCTCCTAAAGAATGCAAGCTCCTAAGAAGGGAGATGATTTTGCACTTGTATATAGTTTGTGTGCTCCCAGCATGCCACATAGTGCCTGGCATGAAGTAGGCCTCGATAAATATTTGTTCAATGACGGAAGAAATAATGAAAAGCAGAAAAGAAGAGAAGGATAAAGAAAGGAGGGAAAATAAAAAGGTGGGTGAAAGAAAAATGTGCCCAAATTGAGGCAGATAATTATACCCAATAGATTTCCTAACACACCACATTGCAGCATCCACTCCCTCCCCCAGAAGCCAGGTCGTGCCCACTCTAGGCTCCCTAACCTCAGGAGAGGGCATCACCATCCACTCAATTGCTCAGCCTAAAACCTGGGAATCAGCACGGATTCCTTTTTTCCTTACGCACCCTGCAGCACATCCAATAAGTGCATCTAGTCAGTCTGTCTGTTACCTCTATTTCTAAAACATATTCTAAATTTAACTTCTTCTTTCCATCACTCCATCATTCCTCTGCCACTTTGCTGTCTACAGCACTGCCTTCTCCAGCCTTGACTGCTCTAATGGCCCATCTCTCCCTGTCTTGTTCCTCTAAATGCCATTACCCACACTGAGCAAGAGTGAGTTTTCAAAAGCCCACACTAGCTGAGAGGGAGGCAGGAAATGCATACTGGCTAAGAGCCTGGATGTTTAGTGTGGGATGCTTGGGTTCAGATATTAACTCTGCCATTTGCAGTGTACACAATCTGGGATATTACTTAACCTCCCTGTGCTTTAGTTTTTTAAATCAAAAATGAATACTCTAATGATAAGAATAATGTTTCATTGATACTATTTTTGTGAGGATTGAGTAAGCCAATATACATAAAGACCATATAATAAAACCACCTAAGCATTAGTTGTTGTTATTGTTGCTATTATTACATCACTTCTGTGCTTAAATCCTTTCAAAAATGTCTCATTATGTTACAAAAACTAAGTCCCTTTTCATGGATTACAAGCCCTATATGGTATGTTCTCCAACCTCATATCCCATTTCAACAAAGTCCCAGCAACACCGGCCTTCTCTGTGTTCCCAAGTACTCCACATTCCTTTCCCTGCAGGGACCTGGCATTTGATATTTCCTCATCCTGGAGTGATCTTTCCCCAGATCTTTGTACAGCTGGCTCCTCCTTGTCATTCAGCTCTTATATTAAATGTCTGGACCTGTGTTGTCCAATATGGAAGGAACTAGCCACAAGTAGCTATTAATTTTAAATTAACTAAAATTGAACAAAATTAAGGATTCAATGTATCAGTTACACTAGCTGCATTTCAAGTGCCCAGTAGTTACAAATGGCTAGTTGCTACTGTCTTGGAGGTGCAGATTTGGGCTATTTTCATCATCACAGAAAGTTCCATTAGATGATGCTAATTTAGCCCATCACTGTAGTTTTTGTGACATCTACATGCAACTTAAAAGTCATCTCTAGGCCAGGTGTGGTGGCTCAAACCCTGTAATCCCAGCACTTTGAACTTTGGGAGTCCAAGGCAGAAGGATTGCTTGAACCCATTGCTTGAACCCAGGAATTCAAGACCAGCCTGGGCAACATGGCAAGATCTCATCTCTACAAAAGATTTTAAAAATTAGCCAAGTGTGATGGTGTGCACCTGTGGTCCCAGCTACTCAGGAGGCTAAGGTGGGAGGACTGCTTGAGGCCAGAAGTTGGAGTCTGCGGTGAGCCATGATCACACCACTGCACTCCAGAGTGGGCAACAGAGTGAGACCCTGTCTTTTAAAAAGGTCATCTCTAAGAGAGACTTTCTGTGACCATTCTACCAAAAATAGCCCCTGACCCATCATTCTTTCCCACTGTTTTGCTTTATCTTCTTTAGCACACTCTGTGGCACTGGTCAGGATCTGGAATTATCTAATTTACTAGTTGGTTCACATTATTGCTGGTACCTCCCCACTTGGAATCAAGCACCATAATGGCAGATGTTGCCTTGTTCACTGCTGTATCTATATTACCTACAACAGAGCATGGTACATCATAGGTGCTTAATAAGTGAACAAATAAATGGTTAATAAATGGCTCCTTCTGGATATGCAGCTTCACATTTTCACAAGCATACACACTCACTTTGTACACCCAAAGAGGCCACAAGCAGATGGGTGTGCTAAGCAGGGCTTGGGCTCCGGCAGGCCTCCATCTCATTGCTACCAGGTATTAAGAAGGCAGTAAAGGCTAAGGCTGACCTGCTGAAGATGCTTCTGCATAGTCTTAGCCCTGGCTGGAGCAGCAGACACAGCATTTATTTGGATATGGAGCGACCTCAGCCATGAAATGCAGATATAACATGGAATAGCCTGTCTCCAGTCTCTGGGAAGGCAAAGCAGAGGAAGAGCTGGGGCTTAAATTTGAACTGAAGGTCAATTTCAGAGTTCAGGCTAGAAGGCAAGTTACAAGTCAGGGATAAACTCAAAGACCAGGAACAAGAATGGGAGTTGAGTAGGGTCCAGCCTGTCTCTTCCTCAAAGTCAACCACCTCATTGGAAATTCTATTCTCCAGGGAAAAAATAAGTTGAATGTGCTGGTTCATTTATGGTTGTGGGGCTTGCTGCCTGTATCTCTAACAATCCTTGTATCTGCAATTCTACTGCAAATGGATCGATGGCCTGAAGTCACCACAACTCTGTAGGCACATTCGAATTCCTTAGTCCCCACAGGGAGGATTCTAACTCAATACGTCTGTGATGATCCCTGGTCATTGGTATTTTTTAAAAAGCTCTCCAGGGGATTTTAGTGTGCAGCCAGAATTTAGAAAGACATCACTAAGCCGAATTTCTCAAAAGACAAGAGGATAGCCTGTTAAAAGTTGAATATACTTTATCCAAAATGTTTGGGACCAGAAGTGTTTCAGATTTGGGATTTTTTCAGATTCTGGAACATTTGCATTATACTGGTTGAGCATCCCAAACCCCCAAAATCCCAAATCTGAAATGTTTTAATGAGCATTTCCTTTGAACATCACATTGATGCTTAAAAAGTTTCAGATTTTGGAGCATTACAGATTTTGAATTTTTGGATTTGGGATACTTACACTGTACCTCATGAATAAATAGATGGATGAATGGATGAGCAGATAAGTAAATAAGTGTGTTAAGAAACAACAAATAATAAATAAACAAATGTCAATGAACAAATGATTAGCATATCCTGATATCATTGAATATATATCTCAATCTCTGATGACACTCTATCATTATCAGACACTACATATATTATTGCTATCATGGACTCAATATTTTTCTTTAAATTTATTTTTCTTATTTGATTAAAAAATCTATTAGATAGAAACTGTATATCAATAAATCGAATGGGAAAAATAATTATAATTGTCATTGGAGACAGACTCTAATGTGACTCCCCACCTCCTGGTACTATGTCCTTGCATAACCTTCTCCCCTTGAATGCAAGTGTGATCAGGGACTTGCTTTGAATCAACAGAACTTGGCAATGGTAATACAACGTAATTGCACCACTTGTAACACAAAATTGTAACTTCCATTTGCTAGCAGACTTTATCTATTGGCCCTCTTTTTTCTGCTGGCTTTGATGAAGAAAGTCACCCTATAGAGAGGTTCACTTGTCAAGGAACTGAGGGCAGATGTCTCTGGCCAATAGCCAGAAAGAAGCAGAGGTCCTTAGTCAATAACTCAAATGAAACTGAATCCTGCCCACAACCACACACATTTGCAAGAGGATCTTTTCAGATTTGAGCTTCAGATGAGATGTTGGCCCTGGCCAACACCTTGACTGGATCTTTGTAAGAGACCCTGAAGCAGAGGAACCATAGAAACTGTGAGAACATAAATGTGTTTTAAGCCCTTACGTTTGTTACGCAGCTATAGAGAATCACTACAATTGCCACAAATAGAAGGTAACCACAAAAGAAGGGAATGATAATACTGTTGCCTGCCTTAGATGCTGGAATCGGAGTAGCATGTGATCTTGCCCTGGCAAGGTAAGATTCTGCTTTGGCTGAAAGATCACAGGAAGCAGGGCAGTGGCCCCAGATGATCTTGGTGCTCATCGTCTGCCTGGACTTACTCTGCCAAGTCTACAGGATGTTTTGTCCCATTCCAGAGCTCAGCATATATTTGATATGCTGCCTTGAGGCACAGGCTCCTTCTCCCTCATCAGCCTCTCTGGGTATCTTCTCAGTAAGCCTCAAGCCTGTGTACCTTGAGTTAGGATAGATATGCTACCCGGATTCCAGGTGAATAAAATATTTCTTTTTCCAGGTCCAAATGGATGGCTTCATGCATAGAATAATACGTACCATTGGCTTTTCTCTAAACAGGTGTTTCCCGCCCTTTCAGCCATCTCCATCAGCCATCAGAAAAGCTCTGTCCCTGACTGTCTGCTGTCATTAGTTTCATAGCTGAACACTCCTCCACAGAACCCTGCGTTGGAGTTAAAGTCTTCATTGGAAACCAATCCCCTATCTCTCTGTGCTACCCAAAGGAAAAACCTACTCTCTCATGTTGGCATCTTTCTGAAACATATTTATATACGTTTACACATGTGTGTGTGTGTATATATATATATATATACACACACACATACATATATATACACACACATACACACATATACATGAATATATATATTCATAGAAATTATATAGAATACATAATAGTGTTTTGGGTGAGTGTCTGTGTATGTGTGGGAGTATGTTGACACAAATATTATCATACTTTATGTAGTATTCTAAAATTTGGAATTCTACTCAACGATACTTCTTGAGATCTTTGCATATCAGGGTACATATCATTTTTAAAATGAATGTTTTATTGTATATTGCAAACCATTGCCATTTATATTTAGCTATTCTCCTAAAGAGAGTCCTTTAGTTTCTGATTTTCCATTATGACAAATAAGACCAAAGTGAGCGACTTTGTACGTGTCTCTTTATGCACTTTCTTGAGTATTTCCCTAATATAGCCATAAAGAGGTTGAATTGCTGGGTCATGGGGTGTGTGTATTAAAGATTTTCATAAGATACTGGCAAATTGCCCTCTATGCTGTTATACCAAAATTTTGTTCCCACTCACCATGCATGAGAGTACCCCATCCCTTCACCAGCCCTTAATGGTACTTATTTCTCTTTATTTCTACCAGTGTAGTGACCGACACTCATCCTGCGGGACTCAGCTCAAATGACCTGTTTTCTCCAACTGACAGGACACCTCCCTGCTCTGCTCCCTGTTGCAGGGGCATTACTCTCTGCTTCCACTATTGACCCATCACACCATATGGCACATATGTATTTTTCTTCCTTCCCTGCTAGACCATGAGCTCCTTGGGAAAAGGCCAAAATAGACTCCTGGGGAAAGTATGCATGGTTGGACCCCATTAACCCCCTGACTTTTCCGGATGCTATAACGTGTCTTTGCAGGGAATTATTGTGTCCCTGGCAGCACCGGGAACAAGTAGAGTTTCATGCCAGCTTTGGGCATTGAAAAATATTAATGTGGAAATAATTACATGTTGAAACTAATGTGGTTTGGTGTAACTGAGCAGAAACATGAGAGGGGAAAAAAACCGTAAGGAAGGGTCTGCTGGCTGGATAAATATTAGCTATGCCCTGTGGATCCCTGGGTTTCAGTTCCTCAGCAAGGAGCCCGGTGTGTTCTAGCCACAGTCCTGCCACTTGCCCCACACCATCTGCATCTGAGCCTCTTGGAACTTCTTGCCATCTTTTGGATACACCAGAATTTGTCATATCTTGCATTTTGCATGTGATGTTCCAAATTCTTGAAATGGCCTTCCCTTCCCCACCCCTGACTGAACCAAACCTTGTTCACAGCATGCCCAACCCAAAGGTCTCCTCTGCACAGCTTCCCTGGAATACATACATATATACCTATATATACACACACATGCAGATATGTATGCCTACATATGCACACATATATACATACATGAACATGAAACTCTGACCCAAACCCAAACTAAAAACTACTACTACCATTGCATCTATCTTCATGATGCTCCCCTTCATCCCGAATATCATCAGATGTCATTCCAGAGATATGATGGGGTGTGGGTCAGGAGGAAGAGAAGGAGGAAGAGGAGGAGAGGGAAATAGAGAGCAAGTGTGTGAGTATTCTGAAGAATAGCACATTGACAATTAAATTCTTTGCCCAGACATTATTCTCATCATCTCTGATAAACAGTTGACCAAAACCAGTCATATCACCCACTCACCCACATGAAACCAAGAAGGCTGAGAGCTGGAAACAGCTGGAGAATCAGCCTGGAGACTAAAATATTGCTTTCCTGAATTTTGTGTTTATCTTCCTCTTGCATACACACACACACACACACACACACACACACACACACACACACACACATACCATATATTGTATTTTTTTGTTTTTGAGACAGAGTCTCACTCTGTCGCCTGGACTGGAGTGCAGTGGCGTGATCTCGGCTCACTGCAACCTCTACCTCCTGGTTTCAAGCGATTCTCTTGCCTCAGCCTCCCAAGTAGCTGGGATTACAGGTGCCCACCGCTACACCCAGCTAAATTTTGGTATTTTTAGTAGAGACGGAGTTTCACCATGTTGGCCAGGCTGGTCTTGAACTCCTATATGTTGTATTTCTAAACATATTGTTTAATTTTTTTTATTTGAAAAATGGCATAATGTTCTGCTTAGTCTTCTGTAAATTTAAAAAATTTAAACAAAATCAATTCTTGTGTGCTCATTCATTTTCACTGCTGCATTATAATCCATTGTGTGACTATGGCACTACTTACTCATTTTTCTGATGATAGACACTGCCATTGCTTCTATATTTTTGCTTCATGAACAAGGCTGCTATGTATATTTTTGTATATGCTTCCTGGCATAAAAGAGCAAGAGTTTCTTTAGGGTATGTTCCGAGCAATGGAAATGCTCACCTTATAAGCTAATGCCACTTTGTTTTACAAAATGCTTGTAGCAAGTTATACTCCTTCCACCTGTGCCTATGAGTTCACATTCATCTGACTCTTTGTTACTTAATGTGTGCTATTGCTTTAATTTGAATTTCCCTGAATTTAAGAGATTTTTCCCTATGTTTCTTGGTAATTTGTGTGTCCTCATGGGTGAAATATCTATATCATTTGCTCGTTTTTCTTTCAAATTGTTTTTTTTCTTTTTTATTTGCAGGAGTTCTTTGCATATTCTGAGTAGTACTCCATTCTCTTTCATATAGACTGCAAATATCTTCTTCCAGTTTGTGGCTTAATTTATCATTTTCTTTATCATCTTCAGATGGTCAGAAGTTTTAATGTTAATGTAGTCTAATTTATTATTTTTTATCTCATAGCTAGTAGTTCACTTTTGTTTCTTGTTTAAGACCTCCTTCTGGGTGGAGCTTGTGGTGGGCCGAGGTCGTGTCACTGCACTCCAGCCCGGGTGACAGAGCTAGACTCCGTCTCAAAAAAAAAGAAAAGACGTAGAGGCTTTAAGGCTTCAAGCCTGGTTATAATGTGGAAAAGCACTTCTGGAGCTTTAGTGATCACCCAAGTTAATCTTAGATATTACAGTCTTCAGACACCACACACACACACACACACACACACACACACACACACACACACTCGAGCATGGTTTCACACAAAATCCCATTCAGAGGGTAAAAGTTGAAATTGATTTCCTCAAGATTCACATATGAGCTTCCATGGACTCCAAGCTGCCACCCAATAAGCTAGTGCACTCTTCATTTAGAGCCTCCCAAGACACAGCACCATCTACTGCGGCAAGAGTTTATAAATATAAATTGTGGCAGAGCTCAAAAGAGAATTTTGTTTTGTTTTGTTTTTTTGAGTGGAGTCTCACTGTCACCGGGCTGGAGTGCAGTGGCACAATCTTGGCTCGCTGCAACCTCCGCCTCCCGGGTTCAGGAGATTCTCCTGCCTCAGTCTCATGAGTGGCTGGGACTACAGGCGCCCATCATCATGCCTGGCTAATTTCTGTATTTTTAATAGAGATGGGGTTTCACCATGTTGGCCAAGTTGGTCTCAATCTCTTGACCTAGTGATCCACCTGCCTTGGCCTCCCAAAGTGTTGGGCTTACAGGAGTGATCCACTGCACCTGACCCAAAAGATAATTTTTAAAAACATTTTCATTATAAAATATGTATTAAAAAGGATATAAAAATCTATGTGTTCAGTTTAAAAGAAAAATAATAAAAGGAATTCCCATACTTGCTGCCCAGCTGAAGGAATGGAAAAGTTCCCTGTGGCCTCCTCCATCATCACATCCAGTTAGCCACTACTATACTGAATTATATATTAACCATCCCCTTGTTTTCATTATAGCTTCAATATGCTTATGTTCTAAACCATACACATTTTTGCCTGTGTTTTTAAATTAAGAAAAAGATGTCTCCAGCAGTGGCCTGATATAGAAAAAAATAAAAAATGAAAATGAAAAAAAAGAAAGACCTCCTTCTGGCCAGGAACAGGGGCTTATGCCTTTAATTCCAGCACTTTGAGAAGCCAGTGCTGGAGGATCACTTGAGGCCAGGAATTTAAGAACAGCCTGGACAACAGAGCCCATCTCTACCAACATTTTTTTTTAATTAGCCAGATGTGCTGGTATACACCTGTAGTCTCAGCTACTCGGGAGGCTGAGGCGGGAGGAAGATCAAGTGGGAGGATCACTTAAGCCCAGAAGGCCCAGGCTTCAGTAAGCCATGATCGCACAACAGCACTCTAGCCTGGGGGACAGAGCAAGACCCTGTCTCAAAAAAAAAAAAAAAAAAAAAAAGAAATCCTTCCCTACTTAACAAAAAAAATAAATTGTACCCCAAACGCGTGCACACACACACACCCTTACAAGCATTTAAGCAGACTGAAAGAAGTAAAGGGACAAACTACATGGCTCTCTAGGGAAAACCCGTTCTAAAAAGAAATAGTGAAAAGATTCTGAGATAGGAGTGTTTTTAGTGTTGTGCACGCAGACAAGAAGGAGGCCGGTGTAGCTGGAGAGCGTGAGAGAGGGAGACAGTGGAAGGAGAGATCAGAGAGGTAGTGCAAGACTAGATGATGAAACTTTATTCTGAATGCCGTGAGGAGTCCTCAGTAGTTTCTGAGCACAGAACTGTCATGATCTGAATTACAATTTCCAAGGCCCACTGTAACTGATGCATTGGGAACTGACTGCATAGGAAAACCCACAAGGAAGCAATTGCAGAAGTACAAAGAGAGAACGATGAGAGCGGTGAAGTGGGAAGATTCTTGACATTATTTGGAAGAAAGGGCCAATAGAATTTGGTGTGGATATAGTAAGAAGAGGGATGTCAGGGTAACTCCAAGGTATCAGGCCTGAGAAAATGGAAGAATAAAATATTTACTAGCTTGAAGGAAGACATTGGGAGGAGAAGACTTGGGCATGGTGTAGGGAGGTCAGGAGATCTGCTTCACACATGGTATGTTTGAGATGCCTCGTCTACACCCAAATGGAAATATTCTGAGCCAAGACATGAAATCAACCTAAGTGTCCATCAACAGGTGAACATATAAAGAAAACGTGATGTATATATACCATATATATAATATATACAGATATAGGAATATTATTCATTCTTTAAAAAGAAGGAAATCTTGTCATTGTAACAGCATGGATGAACCTGGAGGACATTATGCTAAGTGAAATAAGCAAGACACAGAAAGACAAATACCTCATGATCTTACTTATATGTAGAATCTAAAAAAAACTGAACTGCTAGAAGCAGAGAATAGAATGATGGTTGCCAGGTTCAGGGGGTGAAGGATAGTGGGAAACAGGAAATTATCGGTCAATGGGTACAAAGTTTCACTTAGGATAGTTCCATAGATCTATCATACAGCACAGTAACTATAGCTAATATTAATATATTGTATGCTTGAAAATTGCTGAAAGTAGATCTTAAATATTCTCACCACAAAAAAAGTGTGTGACGTGATTGATATGTTAATTTGCTTGTTTTAACCATGTCACTATGCATACATATATCGAATTACATTGTATGTGATAAATACTGCATGTATAATTTTTATTTGTCAATGACACCTAAATAGAGCTGGGAAAAAAATAAATGTCTAAAAACAGAAAAAAAAAAAAAACAGTGAGTATATGAGTTGAAAAGAGATCTCAGCTGGAGAACTGGGCATTGACAATATAAGACCGTGTACACTGGAGTGTATACAGGGCTGAGAAACGATCCAAGGCTGTGTTGATCTCATAGATTAGAGGCGTGGGGTGATGGACATGCCTGGGGGAGCAGGAGCCTCCAGATGGACAGAACATTTCTTCCCCAGCCATGCCCAGGTCCTTGATACACTGTCAGGAAACCAGTGCTGTGCCTGGTTGCTCCCGCTCTTCTCTCTCCCCACCCTCAGACGAATTACTACCACTAGTAAATGTTTGCTCTGGCTCATAAATGCATAATGCCTACCACACAAACCTCAACTGCCTGTAATCGAGACTCACGCACATGCAGAAAAGATTGTGTGCGTGGAAGATATAAATGATGCTGTCGCCCGAGGTTGCTGCAGGAAACGGGGCCGCTGAAATAGAAATTGCATCCAGCTTTTACTGCCTCAACAACCTGCCTCCCTTTGCCACAGCCACCCTGGAAGGTACAGGGAATTAGCTGTAAATATTTTACAGTTCGTAATTTGCTCTAGTAAATCAGTTCATTTTGCCGGAGAGTGCATTGAACGAGCATTTCTTTTTCTTCTATGAGTTATTTGTGATGTCATCTTTCTGGTTTCATCCCACACTTAATTTAGGCCTCAATATGTTTGTTCCTGTATAATCTAGGTTACTCTGTGTCTCTAGGATGGGCTGAGGTGGTGGGGCAGGGTGGGTCAGGATGGGGCAGGGAGGCAGAATTCCTCTTAGTGCTTCCAGGCCAGGACCCATTAGGCACCAATGCTCAACACCTAACATACGTTTATTCATTCATTTGCTAAGGAATTTCCGATTAATCACTATATGCCAGACACTCTGCTAAGTCCTGTAAGATAAAGATTTATATTACACAGTCCCTGTCATCAAGGAGTTCCTAGCCTATTTGAGAAATCCATGACAAAATCTAAAACTTACTCATACCAACAATTGTTAGACATTTACATTTATTAAGATCTTACTATTCCAAAAGCTTTACAAGAATAAACTCAATTAATCCTTAAAATGATCCTCTGGGGTGAAAATTATTTTTATTTCTATTTTACAAATAAAGAAACTGAGGTACAGGCAAGTTCAGTGACTTGTCCAAGGTCACCTAGCTGGCAGGATTCCAATAAGTCCACTCTTGCTCTTAACCACTATTCACTTCTCCCTTTTGATTTATAAGCAACCAAAAAGGAAAAGAGAGTTGGTTATGGTTAAGCATCAATTACACATGATTTATGATGTAGTTTTGTGTTAGGTGATTTCCATGGGCAACAAATCCTTTAATTCCTAATTCTGAAAAGTGAGCTCCCTGATTCCCATCTTAGCAAGAAGAGTTAGGCTCAGAGAGTAACCCAACCAAAAATACCTAATAATATGCCACTAGTGCAAATGACATGAATAGACACTTCTCAAAAGAAGATGTACAGATGGCCAAGAAATATATGAAAAAAGGCTCAACATCACTAACCATTAGGGAAATGCAAATTAAAACCACAGTGTGATACCATCTTACCCCAGTCAGAATGGCCATTATTAAAGTCAAGACACAATAGATGTTGGCATGGATGTGGTGAAAAGGAAATGCTTATACACTGCTGATGTGAATGTAAATTAGCACAACCTCTATTTTCCATAGAAAATAGAACAGTGTTTTCCACAGTGCGGAGATTTCTCAAAGAGTTAAAAGCAGATCTACCATTCGCTCCAGCAATCCCACTACTCTCTACCTACCCAAAGGAAAAGAAGTCTTTATTTCAAAAAGATACCTGCACACGTATGTTTATCACAGCACAAATTCACAATTGCGAAGATAGGGCACCAACCTAAGAGCCTATCAACAGATGAGTGAATAAAGAAAATGTGGTACCTATACACCATGTAATACTACTCAGCCATAAGGAGAATGAAATCATGTCTTTTGCAGCAGCTTCGATGGAGCTGGAGGCCATTATTGTATGTGAAGTAACTGAAGAATGGAAAACCAAATATCATATGTTCTCATTTGTAAGTGGGAGCTACGCTATGGGTATGCAAAGACAAACAGAGTGGTATAATGGACATTGAAGACTCAGAAAGAGGGCGAGTGGGTGGGAGTGAGGGATAAAAAACTATATTTTGGCTACAATATACACTACTCCAGTGACAGGCCCACTAAAATATCAGACTTTGCCACTATACATTTCATCCACGTAACCAAAAACCACTTGTACCCCAAAGGCTATTGAAATACATATGTGCGTGTATGTGTGTGTGTGCATATGTGTGTGTGTATGTGTGTGTGTGTTTGTATGCCAATCTCAGCCTAATGGCATTTTATATATATATATACACACACACACACATATATATAAACATACATAAAACTACATATATATGTGTGTGTGTGTGTAGTTTTGTGTTAAACGATTTCTATGGGCAACAAATCCTTTAATTCCACGTATACGTATGGCGCCCTTAGGCTGAGATACGATCCAGGATTATCCAACTCCAACACCAAGCCCTTTTCATGCTAGAAGGTAATGAGAGTTGATGGAAATAAAGAACCATTCAAGGCACTGTCAGATCAGAACGGAGAATAACTAACCCCTCAGAGAGTTGGAGAAGAGGAGGCAGCTAGCCCAAGTTGTGAAGACAGGGAAGAACATTCTAGATAGTCGAGGGCTAGAATGGCCAAAGAGGCCACAGGACAGCAGGTGAACAGCACATGCTGATGTGAAATATCAGTTGTTGCTGTTTTGGCTTTGCCTAAGCCCTTGTCCACAAGGCATGACAATTCATGCTGCACTCAGCAGAAGGAGATTAAGGAGAAGGTGACTCCATGAAGGATACAGGCAGAGGGCTTGGGAATAGTTCCCATGAGATCTTTTCTGCCCTCTTTATCTGTGCTAGGGGAACAGCACAGGAAGACATGGTATCTGGTTTCACTTTCCTCTTGCTCACATTTTTGCTGTGAGTTTTGGAGCAGGTCACTGAGCCTTTATTCGCCACCATTGTCAAGTATTCTCAAAACTGCCCAAAGGTAGGTGGCTGGACATGTTATTCCATATTGCTAGTCTCACCAGAGGGTTGGTTTGAGCTGCATGACTATAAATCAGGACCCTCTGAGTTATTCAAACCTCATACTCTACAGTGTCCTTGAACATGTTCCTCTTGGCTTTTCCTTCAACTTACGCACATGTGTTTTGGTTCACCACTTAGAACATGTATACAAAATATCTCATTTATTAGGATCAAATAAAGTAGCCAGATAGGTTCCTTTGAAGGCATAAAGTAAATGTTCTTACAGAGAAGTCACCTTGGGCCATACAGAGTAGGGTGGGTGGACAAGCACTTCCTAACCAAATAGCCAGGATGACGGTCTTGTGAGGCCAATGGGGAGTTTACCCCACACACATTTTCAACAAACACCAAGAAATGCCTCTGGCCAACTATTGTAAAAGGGAAATTTACTTGAATGATATATGAAAGACTGATAAGGAGTCTGTTATGAATAGGCTTGGAAGAGGTAGGAAATTGGGAAGCTCTGTGGACACAGGCTGCAGAACTGGGTCTACGGTCTTAGGAAACCACCATAGGAACAAGTCAGGTTTCACTGTATCTTTTGTTCTTCATTTTATCTTTCTTCCATTCCTTATTTATCTGTTCTTCTCCTTCCTACTCTTCTTCTTCATCTTCTCTTTCTATACCACCCTGCTAAATATTCAAAGTCCTAGTAGAAAACATCTAATTTTCCTAGTTTAGAATCTAAGTGAGTGACAGTCCCAGACTATATACAGTGAAACAGAGGCAATTCGATATGTGCACACTGCAGTGATTTTAATCAGAAGACCAGGTCAGGGGTAACATCTGAACAGGGATGCAGAAGTAAGAAAGCAAGCCCCATGGGGGAAGCCTGGGGAAATAGCAGGTGCAGTATTCGGGGGTGAAAGCCTGTCTGGCTTTTCCAAGGACCAGGGAGAGGTTAGCGTGACTGGAAAGAAGATTGGGAGAGTGGGCAGAGATGAGGGCAGAAGAGTCCTGCAGGTCATTTTAAGAACTTGAGATTTTACCTTCAGTGAAATGGGAGCCACTGCCTGGATTCCACGGTAGGGATGAGGGGCATGGCCAGACTTACACATTGGAAAGATCACTTGTTTTCGACTTTTATTTCGGAATCACGGGGGTATATGTGCAAGTACATCACAAAAGTTTATTGCATGATGCTAAAGTTTGGAGTATGAATAAACCAATCACCCAGGAAATGAGCATAGTATTCAATTTTAGTTTTTTTCAATCCTTACTCCCCTCCCTCCCCACTCTTGTATTCACCAGTGTCTATCATTCCTATTTTTATGACTACGTTTACTCAATGCTTAGCTCCCACTTATAAATGAGAACATGCAGTATTTGGTTTTCTGTTTCTGCCTTAGTTTGCTTAGGATAATGGTTTCCAGTTGCATTCATATTGCTGCAAATGACATGATTTTGCTCTTTTCTATGGCTGCATAGTATTCCATGGTGTTTATGTACCACATTTTCTTCATCCAGTCTGCCACTGATGGGCACCTGGGTGGGAGACATCACTTTGATTGCTGTGGGGAGAAGAGGCTTTCAGGGGATAAGGCTTGAAGAAGGATAAGGAGGTGGGTGAAATTAGAAGGTGGGTGAAATAATGAAAGTAACAGGTGATGATGGCTTGGATGAAGATAAATGTGTTGGAGATGTGATGAGATGTGGCAGCATCAACAGAATTTGCCAGTAGATTGAGTTTGAGGTGTGGGAGAAAGAGAAGAACCAAGGACTGCTCCAGTCCAAGGACTGCTTAAGGTTCCTGCCTTAAGCAAAAAGGAAGACTAGAGCTGCCATTTTTAGAGAAGAGGAACTCTCACAGAGAAATAGGGTCTTAGTTGAGACATGAATAATTTGCTTTGGGCATTTTAATTTTGAGGTGCTTTTTGAGACATCCAAGTTGGAATGTTGAAGAGAGATTTGGATTTACAAATCTAGAGTTAATAGATCTGGACTGGGAGATATACATTGAATATAAAGGTCTTTGAAGCCATGAAACTAGCTGATCTTAAAAAGGGAATAGGTAAAAATAGAGAAAGCCACTGAGGACTGAGTCCTGGGGCTCTCAGTGAGCACCTTAACTGATAGAGCTTCCAAAAGAGGCATCTGTTTAATTTTTAACAAGTGGAACCAGCATATAATTTTTTTTTTGATCACTTACTAGAGGAAGAAGAGTGGGTCTCTTTACAGTAGTAACTCCAACTCCCTGGTCTATTATCCTTTGTCAACCAACCCAATCACATCCCTGTATCAAAGCTACCACAAGCAGTCAACAACAAGCCTAGAACTGCAGTAGAAACTGGAATAAATTGGTGGAGTGGGGGCTGGATTCCCAAGCTTCCATTAGCACAGTCTGGTCTTTGACAGACTTAGCTAGGTTGACTGGTTAGTAGTACCAGAGGAAATACACCTTCAAACAAGGTAACACTGAGGTCTACAAAAGACTAACTGAACCAGTTTATCTAAACCCACTTCTCTTAACCAGCAACTCACCTAGTGGTTACATCATTGAAACTCATTCTTCCTTTAGGGAGTTCTAAATACTGTCAAATGCATTCCCAGTGTTTTAAAAAAACATTTTTATGGCATCATAGGAACCTAGGCAATACGTTTAAGAGCATTTCAATTTAACTTTGTATTTCGTGTGTGAGTGTGTATTTATTGAATTTTCACAATTTATGAAAGATGGGCTTTCTCTATATTGGTGTGGGTGTTGTCTTATATTTTATCTACTTCTGAAGATTATGAGTGGTTTTTAGTGACACTGATAAAAACCTATTCTTTAAATTTGGTTTCCAGGGACCAAAACGAATGAGATCCACAAATGAATGTGAAACACTCAAGGGTATTGAATTTTAAATGATATGGTCGTTAATTAAATTTATCACTGGGCAAAATAGTGTTAGATTAATTAAGCTGGGGAGATTTTGATTAAATGTACACAAAACATCTCATTTATTAGGATCAAATAAAGTAGCCAGATAGGTTCCTTTGAAGAAATAAAACAAATGTTCTGATAGAGAAGTTACCTTGGGCTGTAGGGAGTAGGGTGGGTGGACAAGTACTTCCTAACCAAATAGCCAGGGTAACGCTCTTGTGAGGCCAGTGGGGAGTTTACCACACACACATTTAGTATCTGTTAACGGCTTTCTTGGCTACTTTGTGAGCTCCCAGATCCAGATTGTCTCCTTCCCTAAAGAAGAATTGTAATTCCCTGAGAAGAAACTTGAGTTGGAGTCACATGGCCCTGTGTTTGCATCAGACCCTACAACTTCTTAGCTATAATAGTGATGTGCTCCCTTGCAATTTACTTTATGTTTTGGGCCTCAATTTCCTCATTAATAATGGTGATAACAACACCTTCTTTACCTTATTGTTGTTAGGGTTAAATAAGGTAACTGTGTAAAACATCCAACTCTGGTTGGAAAATTAGGCTAGCTGCTCTTCAAGCCCACTTTCTCCTTCTCCTGGACATATAGACTATATTTCCCAGGCTCCCTTGTAATCAGATATGGTCATGTGACTGAGTTCTAGCCAATGGAATATGAGCTAAAGTGATATGTTCATTCCCAGGCTAGCCCCCATAGAAGTTTCTTACTCATAATCATCCATGTTCTTTCCACTTCTGCACGGTGGTTGTTTACACCCAAAGCAGTCTTGCTAGCTTTATGTCTAAAATGTCAGAACAGTTATCAGCTTGGGCTCTTGAACCACTGTAAGGAGCAAATCTTTCCTCCCCTTGTCCAAAAACCTGCAACGCCTTTGAAAAACTGGAAGTAAAAAGTAAACTCCTATTGCATTAGCTTGCTGCAATTGAAATGGACAGAATCCAACACCCAGTAAGTGCTAAATAAACGCTTCTTTTCTTATCCTCAAGAAAGAACATGAGCAAATACGCTAAAACCCAGAGAAAGTAAATCACGTAACATTATACAAGAGAGGTGGCAGGCAGACATAATGCATGGCAATTGTGGGATGGAGGGGGAATGTATTTGTTTTGTACATACAATCTTGAACGGGATAATGAGCCTCATGTTGCCCAAGGGACAGCTGTTTCAAGGAATGGCATTTTACATTGTGTGACACGTGAGAGAGTAGATAGGAAGAAAATGGCACCACGAAGGGAGAAAGAAAGAAATAGAAAGTGGTGGTTGTGCTGACAAGAAACCAAGAGACATTTCCTTACAGCAGTGGGGAAGATTGAAAGGACCACCTTCTGAGTGCTTGGAGGACTAATGACCAGTGTCGCAGTAGGGAAGAAATATCAGAAGTAGGGACCATGGGTGAAAATGTTGCCAAATACCTTGGAGGCTGTCTTGATAAGAAAAAAAAATTATTGCTGTGATTGAATCACGGGAACTTACAGAGACTGGATTTTTGGATGATTTAGTCTTTCAGGTGCCAGTTTTAGGATTAATGTTGTGTTTTTCTTATATTGACCCTCAAATGAACCACTTTCTGTATCTGTAAATCAAAAATGCTTGTAGGTGGGACATGTTCTTGAATAATACAATGTTTTTTTGCTGTTATATCTATGAAGGAAGGGAACTAATGCCAAAACAAACAAACAAACAAACAATGTAGTGCATTTGGAAAACAGCCCATGCTATTGTAGTAAGACCTCATTGTTTGGGCCACCTAAGAACCTTTTGTCTAAGGAGAACAAAACCCCAAAACAGTCGCAAAAGAGATAGAGAAGATATTGGAAAAGAGAAGATGGGGGAAGGGAGATTACAAAGGAATATAAACTTGGTTATTTGGTTATAAAAATTAAAGGAAATTTAAAAGGAAAAATATGTAGAATCAAAAAGTGATTCATCCATCCATCTATTCATTCAACCATCATCTACTCCAGATGGATGGAAAAAGTTCATCCATCCATCTATTCATTCATCCATTCTTTCATTAACCACTGATTAAGGAACTTTTATACCCAGATACTATGCATATAAGTGCAAAATGTATCAGGAATCCTATGGAAAAGAAGAAGAGGGAAATTCTGATTGTTAATACACATAACCAACTTAATGTTTCTTTTCACCCATTTGTTTAAGTTCATTTATTCCCCAAGTGTTTACTGAGCACATTCCACGTCCCGGACACTGGGATGATGGACAAGTTCTCTGCCTTCATGGAGCTAGACTCCAGTGGTGGCAGGAATGTGGTGGTAGAGACCAGGAACACATGGAAACATGTTACAGAAAGAGGACTGGGAAGCTCTAGCCTTTAGCAAGGGAGTAGACATGGAGATGACAGAGACGAGGATGGTCAGGAACTTCCCTGCTGCATTCTGCAGGAAGAGCAAGCTAACCCCAAGAAAAGCCAGAGGCAATAGCATTCTAGGTATAAGGAGCAGCTCCTCTGGGTGAAATGGATTGGAGATGGAGGGCAAAGGAGTAGGGTTGAGAGCAGAAGCCAGAAGCCTGCTGAAGGGAGAAATGATGGTAACTTGGACGAGAGGGTCTGCAGAAAAGTGAAGAGGAGCAAGAAGGTTGGAGACACCAATTGGAGTAAACGGTTTCTGTTGACAGACTGAATATTAGCAGTGAGGAGATTCCCAGGCTCTGGGCTTTAGTAATGGGGCAGATGGTAATGTCCTTTTCTGAGCTGGGGAAGACTGCTGGGCCTCATCTCCTAGCTCCTTTCATCTCCTGCCTTTGAGCCCTGGCTTAGTTAGAGAGCTGCCATCGCCCCATCTGCAAAATGGAGATAATAATAGCTTCCTTGACTATCTCATAGGACTATCAAGAGGATCACAGAAGATAATACAATCATGATGAAAACAGTAATGGGGTTATGGGAGGAGCAAAAGCTCTTTATGATGCCAGGTGGTAGTTCAAGTAAATTTCTTTTAGATTCGTATTAATGACTCGGGTTTGGTTAGGGGAGATTTGTGAGGCATGAAAAATAATGCAATGGTGCTAATTTTCATAAATCAGAGGGGAAAACTTTCCTCATTATCAGAGAGTTGCCCCATGGATTCAGAGCAGGTGTCCAGGTATAAATGAGTGACTCAAACACACCACAATGAGGTCTGCAGTCCTCAAAAACTAGGGCAACTAAGTCAGTCATCATTAGAAGCTTCAGGGAACTGAGAGAACACCTGCTCATGAGCACAAATTTTGAGGGTCTGAGAGGGCCCCAAATAGCATTTGCAGTTGAGGATGTGCAGACTTGACCCAAATTTGCTGCTGCTCTGTGACCCTGAAGGAAGCACCCAACATTTCATATTCACAACTTTTCTTTCTTTTTCTTCGTAATAGCAAGCTTTCCTTTATTTTGTGTAATTTCCATTTTTATTTTAGATCCAGGAGGTAGATGTGCAGGTTTGTTACAGGAGAATATTGTGTGATGCAAAAGTTTGGGTTTCTATTGATCTCATCACCCAGATAGTGAGCATAGTACCCTCGATAGGTTGTTTTTCCAGCCTTGGTCCTGCTCCTTCCCTCCCTCCTTTTCGAGTCCCTACTGTCAGTTCTTCCCGTCTGTATGTCCATCACATTCACACCTTTTCATACCTAACACTGGAATTAATAATGCTTTCCAGGCTCCACTGTTGTGAGAATTAGATAAGTAAGAGATGAGAAGACCCTTCCTCCAGATAGCCACACAGCCCCCTGAAGTTTCTGCCCTTTCTCCCTCTCAGGAAGCCCCTTCTCCTCTTTACTCAAACAGGATAACCTCTAAAATCCTTAATCTAAAATCCTTGATTTTCTCTAGCCTTTCTCCCTAATACTTATCACCACTGATATGTGCAGGTGTGGGCATGCGTGTGTGCGTGTGTGTGTGCATGTGTATGTCTGTGTGTTTACTTATATATTGTCTGCCACCCCTACTAGAATGTAAGCTCCATAAGGATAGAGATTTTTATCTACCCTGCTCACTGCTCTATTCCTAGTACCTGGGACATATTTGGCCCTCAGTACATATTTGTTAAATGGACAAATAAATGAATGTGAACAAATTTCTCATGGAGTCTGACGATGACAGGTATTCAGTGCCTGATGGAGTTCCTTTCGTTTTAAAATTTCTGTATTGACTGTGAGAGCAATGTTTAGTTTATCCAAGATTGGTTCTTAATCTAAAGTTTTAAGTATAAGAGTGAAATCTGACTCTCGGTTCAAATTTCAGCTCTGGCCAGGTATGGAGGCTCACGCCTGTAAACCCAGCACTTTTTGAGGTGGAGGCACGAAGATTGCTTAAGGATAGGAGTTTGAGACCAGTCTGGGCCATATGGCGAGGCTCCAACTCCACAAAAATTTTTGAAAATTAGTCCAATATGGTGACATCCACCTGCAGTCTCAGCCACTCAGGGGGCTGAAGCAGGAGGATCACTTGAGCCCAGGACGTTGAGGCTGCAGTAAGCTGTGACTGCACCATTGCACTGCAACCTGGGCAGCAGAGCAAGACCCTGTCTCTAAAAAAAATTAGCTCTGACATATACCAGATGTTTGACTTGGGGAAAATTATTTAACTACTGTGAGCCTCTGTTTTCTGATCTATGAAATAAGCATAATGATATTGCCTACCTAATAGGGTGGATGTGAGCCTGGGGTTCTGTAGTCATCAGCAGGGTTTCCCAGAGGCTGATTTTGGCATATTCATCCCACCACACCTGTCTTTTAGTGCCCTGCACCCTTTGTTCTTGGACCTCTGTATCACCCTTTTGCCTGAACCATATCTGCAGGTTGCCTTGGACAGGATTAGCTCATGTGGCTCATTCTCAATAGTTAGGTATACCAACACCCTCCCTTCTTTCCTCTATCCATCAATCATACCATACATCTACCCCCCTGCACAGCATATCCATCCATCCATCCATCATCCACACATCCAAGCTTCCTTAAGTCTGTCTTTTTTTTTTATTATACTTTAAGTTATGGGGTACATGTGCAGAACATGCAGGTTTGATACATAGGTAAACATGTGCCATGTTGGTTTGTTGCACCCATCAACTCGTCATTTACATTAGGTATTTTTCATAATGCCATCCCTCCCCCAGCCTGCCACCCCCTGACAGGCCCTGGTGTGTGATGTTCCCTGCCCTGTGTCCAGGTGATCTCATTGTTCAGTTCCCACCTATGAGTGAGAACACGCAGTGTTCCGTTTTCTATCCTTGTGATAGTTTGCTGAGAATAATGGTTTCCAGCTTCATCCCTGTCCCTGCAAAGGACATGAACTCACCCTTTTTTATGGCTGCATAGTATTCCATGGTGCATATGTGCCACATTTTCTTTATCCAGTCTATCATTGATGGACATTTGGCTTGGTTCCAAGTCTTTGCTATTGTGAATAGTGGCACAATGAACATATGGGTGCATATGTCATTATAGTAGCATGATTTATAATCCTTTGGGTATATACTGAGTAATGGGATTGCTGGGTCAAATGGTATTTCTAGTTCTAGATCCTTGAGGGATTACCATGCTGTCTTCCACAATGGTTGAACTAATTTACACTCCCACCAACAGTGTAAAAGCATTCCTATTTCTACACATCCTCTCTGGCATCTGTTGTTTCCTGACTTTTTAATGATCACCATTCTAACTGGCGTGAGATGGTATCTCATTGTGGTTTTGATTTGCATTTCTCTGATGACCAGTGATGATGAGCATTTTTTCATGTGTCTGTTGGCTGCATAGATGTCTTCTTTTGAGAAGTGTCTGTTCATAACCTTTGCCTACTTTTTGATGGGGTTGCTTGTTTTTTTCTTGTAAATTTGTTTGAGTTCTTTGTAGATTCTGGATATTAGGCCTTTGTCAGATGGGTAGATTGCAAAAATTTTCTCCCATTCTGTAGGTTGCCTGTTCACTCTGATGGTAGTTTATTTTGCCATGCATAAACTCTTTAGTTTAATTAGATCTCATTTGTCTATTTTGGCTTTTGTTGCCATTGCTTTTGGTGTTTTAGTCATGAAGTCCTTGCCCATGTCTATGTCCTGAATGGTATTGCCTAGGTTTGCTTCTAGGGTTTTTACGGTTTTGGGTCTAACATTTAAGTCTTTAATCCATCTTGAATTAATTTTTGTATAAGGTGTAAGGAAGGGACCCAGTTTCAGCTTTCTACATATGGCTAGCCAGTTTTCCCAGCACCATTTATTAAATAGGGAATCCTTTTCCTATTTCTTGTTTTTGTCAGGTTTGTCAAAGATCAGATAGTTGTAGATGTGTGGTGTTATTTCTGAGGCTTCTGTTCTGTTCCATTGGTCTATATATCTGTTTTGGTACCAGTACCATGCTGTTTTGGTTACTGTAGCCTTGTAGTATAGTTTGAAGTCAGGTAGTGTGATGCCTCCAGCTTTGCTCTTTTTGCTTAGGATTGCCTTCACAATGCAGGCTCTTTTTTGGTTCCATATGAACTTTAAAGTAGTTTTTTCCAATTCTGTGAAGAAAGTCATTGGTAGCTTGATGGGGATGGCATTGAATATACAAATTACCTTGGGCAGTATGGTCATTTTCATGGTATTGATTCTTCCTATCCATGAGCATGGAATGTTCTTCCATTTGTTTGTGTCCTCTTTTATTTTGTTGAGCAGTGGTATGTAGTTCTCCTTGAAGAGGTCCTTCACATCCCTTGTAAGTTGGATTCCTAGGTATTTTATTCTCTTTGTAGCAATTGTGAATGGGAGTTCACTCATGATTTGGCTCTCCGTTTGTCTGTAATTCGTGTATAGAAATGCTTGTGATTTTTGCACATTGATTTTGTATCCTGAGACTTTGCTGAAGTTGCTTATCAGCTTAAGGTGATTTTGGGCTGAGACGATGGGGTTTTCTAAATATACAATCATGTCATCTGCAAACAGGGACAATCTGACTTCCTCTTTTCTTTTATTTATTTCTCTTGCCTGATTGCCCTGGCCAGAACTTCCAACACTATGTTGAATAGGAGTGGTGAGAGAGGGCATCTTTGTCTTGTGCCGGTTTTCAAAGGGAATGCTTCTAGTTTTTGCCCATTCTGTATGATAATGGCTGTGGGTTTGTCATAAATAGTTCTTATTATTTTGAGATACGTTCCATCAATACCTAGTTTATTGAGAGTTTTTAGCATAAAGGTGCTGCAGAATTGTGTTGAAGGCCTTTTCTGCATCTATTGAGATAATCATGTGGTTTTTGTCATTGGTTCTCTTTATGTGATGGATTATGTTTATTGATTCGCATATGTTGAACCAGCCTTGCATCCCAGGGATAAACCCAACCTGATCGTGGTGGGTAAGCTTTTTGATGTGCTGCTGGATTCGGTTTGCCAGTATTTTATTGAGGATTTTTGCATTGATGTTTATCAGGGATATTGGTCTACAATTATCTTTTTTTGTTGTGTCTCTGCCAGGATTTGGTATCAGGATGATGTTGGCCTCATAAAATGTGTTAGGAAAGATTCCCTCTTTTTCTATTGATTGAAATAGTTTCAGAAGGAATGGTACCAGCTCCTCTTTGTACCTCTGGTAGTATTCGGCTGTGAATCTGTCTGGTCCTGGACTTTTTTGGTTGGTAAGCTATTAATTATTGCCTCAATTTCAGAGATTCAACTTCTTCCTGGTTTAGTCTTGGGAGGGTGTATGTGTATAGGAATTTATCCATTTCTTCTAGATTTTCTAATTTATTTGCGTAGAGGCGTTTATAGTATTCTCTGATGGCAGTTTGTATTTCTATGGGATTGGTGGTGATATCCCCTTTATCATTTTTTATTGCATCTATTTGATTCTTCTCTCTTTTCTTCTTCATTAATCTTGCTAGTGGTCTATCAATTTTGTTGATCTTTTCAAAAAACCAGCTCCTGGATTCACTGATTTTTTGAAGGATTTTTTGTGTGTCTATCTCTTTCAGTTCTGCTCTGATCTTAGTTATTTCTTGCCTTCTGCTAGCTTTTGAATTTGTTTGCTCTTGCTTCTCTAGTTCTTTTAATTGTGATGTTAGGGTGTCAATTTTAGATCTTTCCCGCTTTCTCTTGTGGGCATTTAGTGCTATAAATTTCCCTCTACATGCTGCTTTAAATGTGTCCCAGAGATTCTGGTACTTTGTGTCTTTGTTCTCACTGGTTTCAAAGAACGTCTTTATTTCCGCCTTCATTGCATTATTTACCCAGTAGTCATTCAGAAGCAAGTTGTTCAGTTTCCATGTAGTTGTGCGATTTTGAGTGAGTTTCCTAATCCTGAGTTCTAACTTGATTGCACTGTGGTCTGAGAGACAGTTTGTTGTGATTCCTGTTCTTTTACACTTGCTGAGGAGTGCTTTACTTCCAATTATGTGCTCAATTTTAGAATAAGTGTGATCTGGTGCTGAGAAGACTGTATATTCTGTTGATTTGGGGTGGAGAGTTCTGTAGATGTCTATTAGGTCCACTTGGTCCAGAGCTAAGTTCAAGTCCTGGATATTCCTGTTAACCTTCTGTCTCATTGATCTGTCTAATATTGACAGTGGGGTGTTAAAGTCTCCCATTACTATTGTGTGGGAGTCTAAGTATCTTCATAGGTCTCTAAGAACTTGTTTTATGAATCTGGGCACTCCTGTATTGGGAGAGTAATATATTTAGGATACTTAGCTCTTCTTGTTGAGTTGATCACTTTACCATTATGTAATGGCCTTCTTTGTCTCTTTCGATCCTTTTTGGTTTAAAATCTGTTTTATCAGAGACTAGGATTGCAACCCCTGCTTTTTTTTGCTTTCCATTTGCTTGGTAGATCTTCCTCCATCCCTTTATTTTGAGCCTATGTGCATCTTTGCACATGAGATGTGTCTCCTGAATATGGCACACTGATGGGTCTTGACTCTTTATCCAATTTGCTAGTTTGTGTCTTTTAATTGGGGCATTTAGCCCATTTATGTTTAAGGTTAATATTGTTATGTGTGAATTTGATCCCGTCATTATGATGTTAGCTAGTTATTTTGCCCATTAATTTAGGCAGTTTCTTCAGAGCATCAACGGTCTTTACAATTTAGCATGTTTTTGCAGTGGCTGGTACTGGTTGTTTCTTTCCATGTTCAGTGCTTCCTTCAGGAGCTCTTGTAAAGCAGGCCTGGTGGTGACAAAATCTCTCAGTATTTGCTTGTCTGTAAAGGATTCTATTTCTCCTTCACTTATGAAGCTTAGTTTGGTTGGATATGAAATTCTGGGTTGGAAATTCTTTCCTTTATGAATGTTGAATATTGACCCCCACTCTCTTCTGGCTTGTAGGGTTTCTGCCAAGAGATCCACTGTTAGTCTGATGGGCTTCCCTTTGTGGGTAACTCGACCTTTCTCTCTTGCTGCCCTTAACATTTTTTCCTTCATTTCAACCTTGGTGAATCTGACAATTATGTGTCTTGGGGTTGCTCTTCTCGAGGAGTATCTTTGTGGTGTTCTCTGCATTTCCTGAATTTGAATGTTGGCCTGCCTTGCTAGGTTAGGGAAGTTCTCCTGGATAATATCCTGCAGAGTGTTTTCCAACTTGTTTCCATTCTCCCCATCACTTTCAGGTACACCAATCAAACGTAGATTTGGTCTTTTCACACAGTCCCATATTTCTTGGAGGCTTTGTTCATTTCTTTTTACTCTTTTCTCTCTAACCTTGTCCTCTCACTTTATTTCATTAATTTGATCTTCAATCACTGATACCCTTTCTTCCACTTGATCAAGTCAGCTATCGAAGCTTGTGCATGCATCACGAAGTTCTTGTGCCATGGTTTTCAGCTCCATCAGGTCATTTAAGATCTTCTCTACACTGTTTATTCTAGTTAGCCATTCATCTAACCTTTTTGCAAGGTTTTTAGCTTCCTTGTGATGGGTTTGAACAAGCTCCTTTAGCTTGGACAAGTTTGTTATTACCAACCTTCTGAAGCCTACTTCTGTCAACTCATCAAAGTCATTCCCCATCCAGTTTTGTTCCATTGCTGGCAAGGAGCTGCGATCCTTTGGAGGAGAAGAGGTGCTCGATTTTTAGAATTTTCAGCTTTTCTGCTCTGGTTTCTCCCAATCTTTGTGGTTTTATCTACCTTTGGTCTTTGATGATGGTGACCTACAGATGGGGTTTTGGTGTGGATGTCCTCTTTGTTGATGTTGATGCTATTCCTTTCTGTTTGTTAGTTTTCCTCCTAACAGTCAGGTTCCTCAGCTGCAGGTCTGTTGCGGTTTGCTGGAGGTCTACTCCAGACCTGTTTGCCTGGGTATCATCAGCAGAGGCTGCAGAACAGCAAATATTGCAGAACAGCAAATATTGCTGCCTCATCCTTCCTCTGAAAGCTTCGTCCCAGAGGGGCACCTGCCTGTATGAGGTGTCTGTCAGCCCCTACTGGGACATGTCTCCCAGTTAGGCTACACAGGGGTCAGGGACCCACTTGAGGAGGCAGTCTGTCCATTCTAAGCACTCAAATGCCATGTTGGGAGAACCACTGCTCTCTTCAGAGCTGTCAGACAGGGACATTTAAATCTGCAGAAGTTGTCTGCTGCCTTTTGTTCAGCTAAGCCCTGCCCACAGAGGTGGAGTCCAGAGGCAGTAGGCCTTGCTGAGCTGTGGTGGGCTCCTCCCTGTTCGAGCTTCCCGGCCACTTTGTTTACCTACTCAAGCCTCAGCAATGACGGACACCCCTCTCCCGGCCAGGCTGTCACCTCACAGTTCTATCTCAGACTGCTGTGCTAGCAGTGAGCAAGGCTCTGTGGGTGAAGGACCCACCGAGTCAGGCACAGGAGAGAATCTCCTTGTCTGCCAGTTGCTAAGACCTTGGGGAAAGTGCAGTATTTGAGTGGGAGTGTCCCGTTTTTCCAGGTACAGTCTGTCATGGCTTCCCTGGCTAGGAAAGGGAAATTCCCCGACCCCTTGCACTTCCCGGATGAGGCAATGCCCCGCCCTGCTTCAGCTCACCCTCCGTGGGCTGCACCTACTGTCCAACCATCCCAATGAGATGAACCAGGTGCCTCAGTTGGAAATGCAGAAATCACCCATCTTCTGCATCAGTCACACTGGGAGCTGCAGACCGGAGCTGTTCCTATTCAGCCATCTTGGAACGGATCTCCTTATGTCTGTCTTGATCATTCAACCACTTGCTCAATCATTCAATAAACATATACTAAGCACCTATGGTGTACCAAGTCTCATGTCATATCTTAAAGATCCAGAGATACATAAGACAATGTTCCCACCTTGTAGGATCTGTAACCAGAGCCAGAGCCTCTCACCTGCCAGATCTGATGAATCATCAGATATACACCTTTGGGCAGTGGGGACTGGACATGGAGCAGTGGGAACCATGTTGCTTGCCTGGGGCAGGTATCTTAGTGACATCTTCATGTTTCTCTTTGGTCAAGTTCATATAATCCTCCTCTGTAAGCCAAACAGAGCTAGGATTGTCCTGTGGAGAAGTCTATTTTGGCCAATTCTCTGCCATGTTTTTTTCTGCCCAGAGAAGTGTAGACGTGGGCCGGGTTAGGGATGAGCCAAAGACAGAACCTTGAACAGTGCCTCAGGAGGAGAGTTCTAGAGGTCCCAAGATGTTATGTCTTGTGAGCACCCCATTCTGTCCCCTTTGAGAGGATCCAGGTTGCCTCCCACCATGGGGCCAGGAGAATGTAAATTGTCACCAAGGGCTCAGCTCGGCATTTCCAAATTTCACCCCAAATTCCCCACCACCTGCCTTGCTGTCACTCCATATTGTGATCCTCCTGCAGAAGTCAAGCCCCAGGAGGGAAGGGGTTTTCATATCATTGTTCACAGCTGTGCCCCCACACTAATAGCAGACCTCAGTACAGAGCAGGTGCTCAATAAATATTTCTTGAAAAAGTGAATTCTTGAAATGTTGGATTCTGCATCCCATGTATATTTGGAGTCTGTGTTTTGAATTCCCTATGAGTAAAATTCTTGGCACATCATGGGAACTTAACAAATGCCAACTTCTTCTCTTCCTCCCTAAGTATGCATGACATTGCAGGATGAATGGTGACTTGAATGCTCCATTGCTAACTTCACTTTGGCATCTCTCCAGGATATGATATCTATATATATGGCTCGGTTGCACTTTACTTCAGTTTACCCTTTGCCCAGAAGTCCCCAGCTGGTGAGGTAGAAGGAAAGCTAGACCCCATGGTGTATCTAGGGTATCATGAAATCAATGCCCAAGGACGTGAAAATTGGGCCACAGGAGCAAATAACACCTTGGAACAGCAAGAAGCAGATGGCCAAGCTCTTCTCTGCTACATTAAAAAATCAGTGTGTATGTGGATCTGACTGGGCACGATTTATACTCAATAGGCATTCATTGAGTATCTATTATGTGCCACATCTTATGCTAGATGTTTTCACTATATCTAATAATTAATCTATCCAACAACACACCTGATCACACGCATTAAAGTTATAGAGCCTTAATATTATCATACATCACGGTAAACATTACAGGCAAAGAAAAACATCTCATAATTCCCCATCCATTCCTCTTCTTTATTAGGGATCGGTTCATTATCTTGAAGGAAGACTGGTTTAAATGTGCAGATATCTGCATATTGACATTGCTGCTAGCTTCTTTCTTCGGTCTACCTTAGTGGTTCTCAAACTTGAGTGTGCCTAAGAAAAACTTTACAGGGTTATATAAATAAAACAGCACAGATTTTATTTTATGGGCTATTTAAGGAATTCTCCAGGGTAATATTGACTCTATACACTAGGTTAGCCTCATGTGCTCACTTCATAACCTAGCCTTGTTAACTGAGACTCCATCCTGTGACCAAGGAGTCAGGCATGCACCTCATTTTCCCACTGTGGGCTTCTTGCAAGTCTCTCCATGTGCTTTCAGGGCCTGGTGAGGGGTGGGGCCAGGGTGGTGGAGAATTATCCAGCTCTCTCTGGCATCGTGCCATCTCTTTCCATAACTCAGTTTTACCAATTTTCTTTGTTGTGGCTTGGAGGCTCAGCAACTCCAAATTAAAATCTCTTATGACTATCTATGATCGCATGCCCTTTGGATGGTGGCACAAATCTTCTACATGGGCCCCGAGGGTCTCCAAGAGGAGGGCTGCTGTGTGGCAGTAGAGGATTTGCAGGTCACCTTTTTGAATCTAGTTGCTTTTATGGGCTCTGCTCTTTGGGTCTCATCAGTTCTTAAGGAAGAGCCCACTCCCATGGGAAATTCTGTGCACCCTTTTCATGCCCCTCTGCAGGAATAAAAAGAATGGATGATCCTCTAGGAAGGACCCTGGATGCTTTCTATAGAATCATCCTCAACGTCTGTCAGCCATGTACCTTGGGTAATCTGGGCAAGCGTGGACAACAGCTCAATGATTCTGGCAGACAGACGAAAGGATCATAAACATCCCAATGCCGAGAGATTTCACGTGAGCTGCCAACTCTTAATCTCAAGGAGAACACTGGGACTGCAGGCAGATGGAGTGGGTTTCATTCCAGTCCTGCTGGTTTCAGTTGTGTGATCTTGGGAAAGTTTCTCAACTAATCCGAATCCACTTTCATTTTTTTGTAAAATTATCTACAATATACTTGTGAAAATTAGGGGACAGAAATGGAGGAAGTGACATTTATTAAGTACCTGTAATGTGTCTGATACTTTACGTAGATTATTTCATGTAAGCCCTATTAACAAAATTATAAATTAAAAATTAATATAAATAATTAAAAGAGTGAAAATATATTGTTTACTATAAGCCTGGTGTCAGGTAAACCGTTTTCTATGCACTTTCTCATGCAGTTCACAAGGCCATACCAGGTGGGTCATGCTTTTTGTCTACAGAAGATTCAAGCACAGAGAGGTTAAGTGATTTACCCAAAGCTGCAGAGACCAAAGGTTGGCAAGCCAGGACTCAAACTCACAATTCACTGGCCACGAGCCCATGTGTGCTATATTATCTCTTAGCATCATTGTTCCAATTTTTGGATGTAAAATGAAAGCGAACAGAAGCAAAACAACAGGCCTTAAGTGACAAAGCTTCCTAATGGTAGGTCCAGGGTCTAAACAAAACTCTGGCTTTTCCTGAAGCACTCTGCCCATGGGATTAAATAAGACCAAGTGTGCGAATGCTAACAGAGCAAATCCTGGCATGAAGAAAGCTCTCAGCACACATGAAGCTCCCTTCTTCTTTCCTTCAAGTGTCCTTGTCCTTCTATCTGCTCTTCAGACCTGCTCTGCAGTGACACTTTTCCTGTTGTCTGATTTTACACCCCACCCTAACCTCTATGGCTCCTGTGTCCAGCCCTCCTTCTCCACCAGTTCTGACAATGGACTGCAAAAATCAAGCTGGATACATGCTTTGTCAGTACTGTCAGGGTTATAACCTGCTCTGCTCTCAGCTGCCACAGACTGAGAACTGCCCTTCCACCTCTCAGCATGAAGAAGTCAACCTTCACAATCTGGAGAAGATGCAGATGGTCCCGTTTTGCCTTCTAGGGGTCCTAGATTGTCTCCTTATATGCACCTTCTTTGTGAGGTGCTGAGGGGTTCTGGCAACAAGTCTTCTAGGAGCACAGTGGGACCAGGACTACCACGTGACACTTGATCAGAGAAATTGCTGTTAGGCATACACTTGCATGTGTGCGTGTGCACACACACCCCACTAACCCTTGTGGGAACCCTGGAGCAACTCTACAGGCAGGCAACAAGCTAGACATATGTCCTCTGGGAAGACTTTTATACGGAGACAATTAAAATGGCTGGATGGATTTTGCAGAATTTGAGAGGTATATTTTGGATGATCTGACTTAAAATATAGTCTACATGACCCATGAAAAAATTAATGTTGAGAATCCTGTAAAGATTCCAAATAGAAAGGCAGTCTTTATCCAAAGCATCTGACACTGAGAGAACACAGGAGGAGCTCATGATCGCTAACTGGAGGAGATGCGGCATACTTGGTAAGATCCAAGGGCAGATAAGACAAGCTGTGTCTTAACATACGAGTTGAAGCTTAAAGTCACAGATGTTGGTTTGCAATGAACAGCTTCTCACATGTACAACAGGACAAGCTGCAATCTCCTACCTTACCCAGTCATTGAGCATAACTGAAATGGATATGTTTGGGGGATTTGTGACTGAAATTAGAGCTGTGTGAACTTATCAGCCTCTCATTCAGTCTGCAATCAATCATCACAAACTACCAGCCACTATCACAATCAAATAACCAACCATTCGCCTCAACCAACTAGCCATTACCACAACAAACCAACCAAGCCACTGTTACAACCAACCAAACACAAAAAACCACACAGCAGCCAAACAACCAATTCAAGCAATCAACACAATAATTAACCACCACAATTAAACATACATTATTACAGCTCATCAACAGCAACAACCAACCAAACATCATCACATAAAACTATCACCACAATCCCCGGGAGGACTGGGAAGCCTTCCACAAAGAACAGTTTAAGTTGAACTGAGATCTGAATGATGAATGCATTACCTAGAGGAAGAGGAACACGTGTTCTGGAGGAGAATACAATACATAAACAGATTATGCAGCCATAGCATGCCGGGCAGGGGTGAATGGCTAGGGTGGCAGGAAGAAAGACAAGAATGTAGAGGCAGGAATTGGGGCTCTCAGGACCTCAGAAGAAGCCACACTCATTAGGGAACGTTATCTTTTTCTGGAAAGAACTAGAAAATCATTGCAAGCTTTTAAGCAATTGGGGATGTGATGGGTATAATCAAAACTATTTTGTTTTTAAATCATCACTCTAGCTACTGTGGGAAGAATGCATTGAGTGGAGGCAGGGCAAAGCGAAATAATTTGGAGTGGAAATGTCAGGAAACAAGGCTAAAGATTGAGCATCCTTAATCCAAAATTCTAAAATATAAAATGCTCCAAAATCCAAAACTTTTTGGGCACCAACATGGTGCTCAAAGGGAAAGTTGATTGGAACATTTGGATTTCGAATTTTTTGATTAGGAAGTTTTAGCCAGTAAGTATAATGCAAATATTTTTTAAAAATCCCAAATCCAAAACACTTCTGGTCACAAGCATATCAGATAAGGGATACTCAGCCTTATTGCAATAATCCAAGCAAGAGATGTCATCAGCTTAGCCTATAGTGGTGGAGACAGTGAGAAATGGAAAGATTTCAGAGCTCTTTAAGGGTTTCAATCAGAGGACCTGCTGATGGCTTGGACGCTGAGGGAGTGAGGGAGCCAGGGATGTTGAGATAGGTCAACGGAATGCCAGGTGTTCCTTGGTTCCATTAGGTTCCATTAGGAGGCCTTGGCTTGGGTGAATCCCAATCCCAATGCCAGCTTGTCCCTTAATGGGAAGAAAAAGGCCTCTCGTGAGCAGGTGGTTCATTATTTACTTTCCAGCACAGCTTGGGGCTTGCTCTAACCAAGTCCAGATGATTGAAATCCTATTCATTGTTAAGTAAATACATCTGAGCCCCTTGGAAGTGTCCACTCTGCATGGCCAGTGATGTGTCTGCCACCTACTTTAATGGTCAAATTACATAAATCTAAGTCCCATGAGGGAAATGAAATGCTAGCAAGCTCTTAGTTACCATTGCTCTTCCAGATGTCACAATAACAAACAGAGGTGGAACCTGGAATCCCAAACGTGTTTAAAGAACAATTAATCAGCATGTTCTGCATGAAAGCCTTGGAAAAAAATATCCCTGAACAACGAGGTGGTCTGGAGGAAGAAATTTTTCACTTAGTGATAGCAGAGAAGTGGAGGAGAAGATAAAGAAGGCAACAGCCCAGGTAGTGCCTCCTCTGCATCTGGGCTCATAAATGCAGATGCATTTCAGAGCAGATGCAACAAAATCAAGATCAGGTTGTCAGAAAATACAGAGAAAAGACTGAGGGGTGCAGTTACGGAAGACACATTCAGAGACTAATCAATGAGGACAGAAGTGAATGAAGGAAGAGATTGATATTTATTAAGGGTCAAAAGGCTTTGTGCATTTCATTCATTCATCAAATATTTCTTGTGCACCTATTAAGTGATAGGCATTGTTCTAGGTGCTTGAAAAACAAACAAAATCTAGGCTGGGCATGGTAGCTCACGCCTGTAATCCCAGCACTTTGGGAGGCCGAGGCAGGCGGATCACGAGGTCGGGAGATCAAGACCATCCTGGCTAACACGGCGAAACCCCGCCTCTACTAAAAATACAAAAAATTAGCTGGGCATGGTGGCAGGTGACTGTAGTCCCAGCTACTCGGGAGGCTGAGGCAGGAGAATGGCGTGAACTTGGGAGGCGGAGCTTGCAGTGAGCCGAGATGGCACCACTGCACTACAGCCTGGGCGACAGAGCAAGACTCTGTCTCAAAAAAAAAGAAAAAAAAAGAAAAGAAAAAGAAAAATAAACAAAAATCTTCACCTTCATGGTGCTGACACTCTACTGCGTGAGTCAGACAATAGATAACAAATAAATATGTGACATACTCTGGTATTTATAAGGACTATAAAATAAAAAAGAACAAGAGGGCTAGAGGGCGAGTGATCATAAATAGAGCAATGGAGAGGTGTCATTTGAGCAAGGGACATGAGTGAATTGAGAAAATTCGGAATTAGGATGAACTGGGGAGATGGCATTCCAGGACTGCCCTAGATAAATTGCATTCAATGCTCATGACAGTACATCCCATTACTGCATTTTACAGATGACAATATGGAGGGTCAGAGAGATGAGTTGATATGTCCATGTTGGTAAAGCTGGGAACTGGCAAAGCTAAGGTTTGAACCTTGGCTGGGCTAAGTTTATTTTATTATTATTATTATTATTTTAAGAGACAGGGTCTCGCTCTGTCACCCAGACTGGAGTTTAGTGGTGAAATCATAGCTCACTGCAGCTTCAATCTCCTGGGCTCAAGCAGTCTTCCTGCCTTAACCTCTCAAGTAGCTGAGACTATAGGTGCATGTCACCATGCACAGCTAATTTTTAAAAAAATTTTTGTAGAGACAGGGTCTCGCTATGTTGCCCAGGCTGGTCTTGAACTCATGATCTCAAGAAATCCTCCCTCCTGGGCCTCCCAAAACACTGGGATTATAGGCGTGAGCCACTGTGCCTGGCCTGGCCTGACTTTTAATCAGCTATTTTTTCACCTATAACCAACTACCTGTCAGTTGTTTTTATAATATGTATATATGTTTTTCATAGGACTGATTAGCTAATTCCTGTACTAGCAGAATGTGTATTCATTTCTTAATGAAGGATTTTATCATTCTTTCTGCCAGTGGCTTGGTCTATGTTGTTCACTAATAATCTATGATAGTGCTGGATCTCTGGATCCCTACACAGGGCCTGGTATGTAATAGAAACTTGATAAATATTTCTTGAATGAATACACAAATGAACTCACTTTCACATGTGCCATCTTTATTAGTGTCTACACTATCCCGAGAAGTGGGTGTTACTGTTGTGTTTCCATGATTGACCAAAATTACAGAGTTGCTAGGAAGCATCAGAATTTGAGTCCAATTTTTCTGGATCTAAATCCTGGCTTCATTTCACCAGGCTGAGCTCTCTCCAGAAAGTCTCCAGAAAGCCGGTTGAGCAAGAGGCCAGTAGAGACACGACTTTCCATCAAACAGTCATAACTGAGAGGCCATGTGCTCATCACCGTGGAGCCACTGGATGGAGGAGGCAATGTTCAGCCACAGGGTCTTCAGGGAGCATTATGCTATTAGCAACCAGGAACTCAAGGGATAAAGAACAAAGGAAACTACAACAAATTCCAACCCTTAGGGGCCTGGTGCGATGGCTCATGCCTGAAATCCTGCACTTTGGGAGGCTGAGGCAGGGGGAACACTTGAGGTCAGAATTTTGAGATCAGCCTGGGCAACAAAATAAGGCCCTGTCTCTACAAAATAAAATTTAAAAAAAAAAAAACAACAACTAAAATAATTAGCCAGTCATGGAGGTGTGAGCCTGTAGTCCTAGCTTGGTTTGCGCCCAGGAGTTTGAGGCTGCAGTGAGCTATGATCACGCTACTGTACTCCAGAGCCAGGGTGACAGAGCAAGACTCTGTTTCAAAAAAAAAAAAAAAAATTTCAACCATTTGATTGGCACAATAAGGATCTCAGGAGATAAAGATGGTGATAGACGCATGATCACCGTTCAGATCAGGCACCATTTAATACTTCAGTTCCTACAATCTTACAGGAAAAGAAAATGAGAGATTAGCTGGCATGTGAGCTTTGAGACTTGCATTCAGAAAGAAAACAAGTGAAAGAAGGGCTGGAGAAAGCCAGTTCCAGCAAAGAGGCTATTTCTTTTCAGAAATTTCTTTTCAGACCCTGATGGTGTTGAGAAAAGAAACCCCCTAAAGTCTCCATAGATGGAGGATAAGCTGGAGCCTCATAAGCTGGAGGCTCTGAAACATCAGGGAGGGATTAAACAAATTAAGTCTGTTTACCTTGGATAAGCAATGCCCAAAGGGAGGTGTAATAACCACTCATAGATATCTGAAGGACGGAAATGCTCAGGAGAGACTGGCACTACAGGACAGAGCCCATGGGGACCTGGCCAGGAACAAAGCAATAAAGCTAAGTCAAGGGAAGTCAGTCAGACCATCAGGGCAAACTCCAAACTTTGCAGGAAATCTTCCATCTCACCACGAGATTCTTGCCCTCTTTCTGTTCCTCAACATGCTGTGCTCACTCCTGTCTCAGGACCCTTGTATTTGACACTCTACTGTAATTCTATAATTTTCTCTGCAATTTTCTTCCCCCTGGATCCCACAAGGCTGCTTTGGGCTTCTTTCACATGTTATCTCCCCTGGAGAGGCCATGTCAACTTCACAGTCCAAATAAAGTAGCCCTATAATCTCCCTCTACCAATCATCACATGACTGTTTTTTTCTTACTTAGGGCATATGTGAGATAACTGCCTTTATTTAACTCTTTCCTGGTTTATTTTTTTTTTCTTCCCTGGACTAGAATATAAGAATGTCAGCCTGTGTCTGTCTAGACCAAGGACCAGCCAAGCATTGTCCATGGTTAAATATGGCCCAGCATCTGCTTTTATAAATAAAGTTTTATTCAATGCCAATTGATTTCTGTACTGTCTGTGGCCAGTTTCACTTTACACCAGAAGAATTGAGTAGCTGTGACAAAGACCTCATGGTCTGCAAAATCTAAAATATATACCACCTGGCCCTTTATGGGAAAAAAAAAATTGTTGACTCTTGGTCTAGATCAGCACTGAATAGTCAGTGCTTCAGATGCCTTTGATAAAATTAATGAATAGAATAAAATAAAGGTTTGAGTAGGGGAAACTATATAATGCTTAAGCTAGCCACAATAGCTACAGAAATATTCAAATCAATGCAGCTCACTCGATTTAGTACAAGAAGTTTTTTCAAATATCCAGTTGATTGCAATGCACTGTGCCTAGATCTGGGGAATAAGTGATAGAAATAATAGGCATCATTCCAATTTTAGAGATTCTAAGAGCTGGTATGGGAAAGAGACTAACACAAAACCTGCTGTGATTCTATGTGCTGTCAGAGGGCAGAGGAGGGCACAGCTAATTATGTCAGGCAAGGAGACAGAAGCAGACGAGGGAGAGCATCACTGAATCTACGACATGGCACCTTGGCCTTGAATATCATTAACAGTGGCTTCCACTCATTGAGCATTTTCTATGTGCTTGGCACTGCATAAATGCTTATCGCATCCCATTCTTATGACAAACCCCTGTGATGGATACTTGTGTTAGAACAGGTCAAGTTATTCTGTAGCAACCACCAATCCTCATACCTCAGTGTCTTAAAACAACAAAGGTTTATTTCTTGTTTCTATAACATGGACAATGCACTTGGTAAGATGCAAGGGGATGGAGGTAAGGTTGCTCCATGAAGTTGGCACCTGGAATTCCAGGATGATGGATGCTCTGTCATCTAATGAAGCCACCATTGAAACAAAGCTCTAGGTTTGCTGCTTCAGGTTAGGGGAGAATGTAAAATCGGGTATCAGCTCTTAACATCTGCAGCATGTACCGTTTTTAATTGATTTAAACAAGTCACATGACCACGCCTAATTTCAAGGAAGCTTGAAGTGTACCAGGAGAAAACAGGAAAATATGGTATTCATGAGTAATGTCTACCATAATATTATTTACAAATGAGGACATAACGGTGCAGAAATGTTAGGTAATGTGCCCAAGTGAGTAACAGTGGAGTCTAGACTCAAAACCCAGTCTCTCTGATCCTATCACTTGCTCCCTTAAATATGTGATGATCTAAAAGGTAGACAAGAGTGTCTCAGGAAGAGAAGGGAAAAGTTAAGACACCTTTAAGTAAATGGTTAAAGAAACAGAGGGTAAAGGCAGCAAGCCACTGAGAAATAACAGAAGACCATGTAGTTGCAACTGCAGCCTGGGAAGTGTGGCTCTTTGAAGAATGGTTGTAGTTGTGTTGTGGTTTGAATAATTGTAAGGGAACGTAAAGGTGATTGACAGAAGAGGATGCCCAGAACACATCTCCATAGAGGCTCTACTGTAAAACTCCTACGAAATTCAGTTACTTTCCACCTCTCCTCCCATTTCAAAGAATGCACTCCCGGCCGTGTCCGGTGACTCATGCCTGTAATCCCAGCACTTTGGAAGGCCGAGGCGGGTGAATCACCTGAGGACAGAAGTTCGAAACCAGCCTAGCCAACATGGTGAAACCCTGTCTCTACTGAAAATACAAAATTAGCCAAGCATGGTGGTGCATCCCTATAATTCCAGCTACTCAGGAGGCTGAGGCAGGAAAATCACTTGAACCCATGAGGCGGAGGTTGCAGTGAGCCAAGATCATGCCATTGTACTCCAACCTGGGCAACAAGAGTGAAACTTCATCTCAAAAAAAAAAAAAAAAAAGAATGTACTCCCTGAAGTACATGGGGTCTACCTCTACTGGCAGTTCCTAAGTGGCTTGTTCTCTTCCTGGCCTCCAGGTCTTGATATACCCTATTTCCTCTAACTAAAACATGCTTCTTATTTCTTCACCTGGATAATTTCTCCTGGTCTTTAAGGGCTCAGTTTAGACATTGTCAATCCTGTGAGCCTGAGCAGAGTTTTATGCCCCACAGTGAATCTTCTAAGACATTATATACTTACTTTATCAATGGACAGACTGCACAGGATTTGAAATGCCTCCACTTGCATAAACTCCTCAGGGGCCCAGTCTGGGACTTTTCCATCCCTGACTCTTCAGCACCTCACAGAGTACCTGGCACCTTGGAGATTCTCAGTAAATATCTGTTGAGTGAATTACTATATTTAGAAAAACAAAATCCTGTGGCTCAGTGCTTCTCTAACTTTGATGTGTTTAGGTATTATCTAGGGATAGTGTTAAATCCGAATTTTTTTTTTTTTTTTTGAGACAGGATTTCACTCCCATTGCCCAGGCTGGAGTGCAGTGGTGAAATCTCAGCTCACTGCAACCTCTGCCTCCTGGGCTCAAGTGATTCTCCTGCCTCAGCCTCCCAAATAGCTGGGACTACAGGAAAACGCCACAGCGTCCAGCTAATTTTTGTATTTTTAGTAGAGATGGGGTCTCACCATGTTGTCCAGGCTGGTCTCAAACTCCTGAGCTCAAGTGATCTGTCTGCCTTGACCTTCCAAAGTTGATGAGATTTTAGGCGTAAGCCACTGTGCCCAGCCTAAATTCAGATTTTGACTCAGTAAGGCTGGGGTGGAGTCTGACTGTATATTTCCAACAAGCTCTTAGCTGCTGGTCCATGGACGCACTTTGATGAGCAAGATGTTGCAGATGCTGTTGATCCAATCCACTACCCAGGTCCTCTAATCTCACCATTCTCACTAAAGCAAACCTGATCAGTAGCAACGACCCGCATCTGTAACTCTCTGCTTGAGGTCTTTCTCTGGCTGCTGGAGCATATTGGGTTTATGCAAAATGGAGGTACCTTAGAGTTAATGCTCCCCGGGAGCAGTCATCAACCAGTGACTGAAGTGTATTGTGAATAAATCCCTCAGCCCCCTTGTCCCTTGGCTGGAGTAGCCCTGAGACATTCTCCACTGTGTCTCCCTGAGTTTCTCAATGGAATTATGTTTCTGTTGCCCACATTGGTGACCTGCTTGATAGTGCATTTGCCATTTGCTTTCCTGCCTTCTCTATCTAACTTCCATGCCTCTATTTGTGTTTCCTGGGATCAGTACTTAAGTGAACAACTTGTTATCACACCATTCTTTCAGGGGCTGCTTTCAGGGGAAACAAATTTAAGTCAGGTCCCTAAAACTTTAGCTATCTGATCTGTCTGTCCTCAGGCTTTCACCAGGTATCCATTCATTCATTTATTCATTCCACAAATGGGCAGGTAATGAAAGATCAATCAAAACTTGAAGGTAGGGACTAATTTTATTCTTTCCTGTGCTGCCATTTTCTAGCAGCAAAGGAGGCAAAAGTATGTCTCCTAAAAGTGTTGGTTGGTGAGGGACGGAAGGAAGGAAGGAAGGAAGGAAGGAAGGAAGGAAGGAAGGAAAGAGCTACCTAATCTGTCCTGACTCCTCGAACCTCACGTTGAGCAAGGTGGGTGGAGCTCTCCAAGAAGAGGTGAAGAGCATTTCTGAAGAGTAATAGTATTTGAGCTGTCAGGCAGATAAGTTCAAATTTCCTTTCTTCCAATTTCTCCCCAGGATACTTGAATTATCTGTGCCTCAGCGTCCTCATCTTTAAAACCAGGCTATCAATGGGACCTCTTTTTTTGGTAGAGTTATTGTAGAGATCAAATGAGATCATGAATATTGGCTCCCCAAAACATGCCTGACCATTGCGCTCAGAAAGTAGCGGATCCCATTACTATCCATGTTTACATTGACTTCCTCCATTAAGTCCGCTCCCGTGCTAAAGCCTTTAAGACTGTCTGAAATAGAGTCTAGAACAGAGACAGGTGGCAGATCTAGACGCACAGTCCTCAAAAGGAAGCTTCCCTTCCTTCCTCTTTAATGTGAATGGCTTTGCCTATAGCAGCAGAGGTTCTGCCTCAGTTCAAATCCTTGCTCTGCTACCGATAACTTTTTGGACTGATAATTTTGGACAATTACTTAACTTCTCTGATCCTCAGTTTACTGAATTTGTATAACAGGGATAATAATGGTGCCTTATAATACTAATGTGATTGTGATGTTTAAATGGCATAATGCATACAAAGTGCCTGATAAATAGTAAGGATGCAATAAATGTTTGCTGTTGTTATTATTATCGTTACTGTTATTATTACTAGACCCAGGGAAGCTACAGGGCTTTCAGGCAGTCCTGCCAGCGTTTGCTCCTAAATGTATTCAAGAATACAAGCTTGACTACTTTTCCTTGACTGCCAGCTTTAAATGAGCTCTTCATTTTCAAAGGATACATTTGATAAGTTTGTGCATTTGCGTGCTGCCAAAAGCCCCCTGTGGCTTCTGTAAGTCCAGATTATTCTGTTTATTCCTTCAGTCACAGCTGTCGTTTATCGTGCAGAGGCAGCTCGTTTATTATGTCTTGGGCATCCCAGGCGCCTGCTCAGGGTAGCCTTGTAAACTATATCTGCCTGCCTCTGTCACCGAGTGAAATGTTGACAGTGGCACCCACAGTACTGGTCACCAGCAAAGGGGCCTGAGAAAGTGTTGGGCTGAGAAGTTCCTGGGAAGAGCCCCTTCTTTTCTTCCTGCCAAGCACCACAAACAATGAGAGCCGACAGTTCCGTTATCATTTTTCTGAATTGGTACCAACAGCTGCTTTCATCCTTCTACAAGACAAACACTGTCGTTTTCCTGTTTTATTATTAACACATTCTGGCATAATTGCTTGGGCTCTCAACTGTGACCTGTTAGAGATTCATTCAGCCGTGGAATTTTCAAGGGGAATACAGCATCGTGGTTAAAGACTGCAATATGCATTTTTCCCAACCAAATCTATTTGCCTGTAAGCCCCCAAGTCAAATCTCTTATTGAATTTGTTCAAACATAAATTAATAGTTGAATTTACATGGATTTAATGTCTTACAATCTTTCTGGTCTGGGAATCTATATTCAAGACTAGATGCATGAGCTCAGATATACCGTGTTTAATGCTGAAAATAATTTTAAGCCCTCTGAAGCCCAATCCTCTTGCACATTACTAAATCAAAGCAGCCAATCCTTTCTAATAAGACCACACAAAACCTGCTGCTGCCAGCTAATAAATACACATTTAGCATTTGGGCCATGTGCATGGGTCTATTTCTTTAAAAAAATAAAGCACAAACAGGCTGGGTGTGGTGGCTCACACCTGTAATCCCAGCACTTTGGGAGGCCGAAGCGGGTGAATCACGAAGTCAGGAGATCGAGACCATCCTGGCTAACATGGTAAAACCCTGTCTCTACTAAAAAATACAAAAAAAAAAAAACAAAACTATCTGGGTGTGGTCATGGGCGCCTGTAGTCCCAGCTACTCAGAGGCTGAGGCAGGAGAATAGGCATGAACCTGGGAGGCAGAGCTTGCAGTGTGCCGAGATCACGCCACTGCACTCCAGCCTGGGGGACACAGCGAGACTCCATCTCAAAAATAAATAAATAAAATAAAATAAAGCACAAACAGCTTTCACATCCCAGCCCACAATGACACAGACACTGTTCATTTTTTTACATATTTTTTGAAATCAAGTTTTGTTCTATTACCCACACTGCAGTGCAGTGGCACAATCATAGCTCACTGCATCCTCAACTTTCTGGGCTTAAGTGATCCTCCCACCTCAGGAGCTAGGACTGCAAGTGTGTACCACCATGCCTGGCTAATCTCTTTTTTAATTATTTCTAGAGGTGGGGTCTTGCTATGTTGCCCAGGCTGGTCTCAAACTCCTAGCCTCAAGCAATCCTCCTGCCTCAGATTCCTAAAGTGTTGGAATTATAGGCATAAGCCACTGTGCCTAGCCACACGGTTCATTTTTGAGGCTTATTGAAAATGCTTAAGATAAACATCCCTTTAATCATATCTACATAAATGTCCTTTGAATTGACTGCATTCATGCATGCTACCAATACTCACTGGGTCCCCAGGATACCATTAGCCTGGGAACTGGACATCCAGCAGTGAACAAACCAATGAAGTTCCTGCTTTCATGGAGCTGATATTCCAAAAGGGGACTTTTTGGAATATCAAAAATAAACGTGTAACATGTCAGGTGGCAATAAGTGCTCAATAAGCACAGTGGAACAAGGGGTTAACTTTTGCTCCTACAAGAAAGCATGATGGCAATACAGCCTATTGTAAAAGGTGATCAGGAGCTGAAAGACAGGGGCAGAAAGCCATGCTGATATCCAGATACCATAGACTGTTATCAACATGATGTGGCTGTTCCTCCCAAGAGGTGGGGCCTATTTCCCTGTCTCCTTGAATCTGAGTTTGCTACTGATAAAAGCAATGCCACATAAAGTAAACATGACCAATAGAATGTAGGAGAATGGTTTTATGCCTGTCTCTGACCCTGGGCCCTAAATGGCCTTGCAGTTCCTGCTTTTGTTCACCATCTTGGAACCCCAGGACCACCATGATGCAAAGAGACTGAGGTGGCCCAGTGAACAGCCAGACCAGTGGCCAGTCAAGTGAGTGAGGCACCATGGACTGTGGGAGGACTGCAGCTGCATGAATGAACCCAGGTGAATAGAGCAGAAGAGCCACTCCACAGAAACATGAGGAATAATATACCAGTATTGTTCTGAATCATAAAGTTTTGGGACATTTTGTTACGCAGCACTAGCTAGCTGCAACACCAAGATAAAGAGTGTTCCCAGAAAACAGAATAGTAATGTCAAGACTCTGAGGCACCTGTATTTGGGAAAGGGAGATTCAGCAAATCACAAAGTGGCCAGTGTGGCTGAAAGAAAATGTGCATGAATGCATGAATCCTTAACCACTCTGAACAATTTCTAAGGAATTCAGAGTGCCTACTCTATGAACTCTTACAAGCAGTGGCTACTTCTGTTTCCTACCATCCTCATACCCCAGAAGCTGCTATCAATTGAGGTATAATTCTTGTTACCTCAATTACTCCTTATGGCAGGATTTTCCCAGTTCAGAGATGAAGAAACTGCTAGTTTCTTTCCCAGCTAACCAAATCTACCCAGGTAGTGAGTGGGAGAACCAAAAATTGTTCTAATTCTAAAGCCCATGTTTTAATCACTATGCTTCCTTAGCTCCCAACCCTTATCCCCCACCTTATGCTCATTGGCTGGGGTAGTTTCTTCCAATCCCACTTTTTTCACTGCAGGCATTCTTGTAGTAATAATGAGCCTAAGACACTCCTTGCTAGACCTACACTTCAATTAATGCCAATACCTCAGCCTACCTGAATGTGATCTTTCAGGCACAGCAAGTCTAGCTCAACCAGCTAGATGGTTTGAGTACACTCAAAGTCACTGCTTTAGCCAAGTTAACCTAAATACCGTGCTCCTACTGAATTGCCAGGATGCCTGTCTCCCTCTGCATTGAACCCATACAGCTACAAGCACATTATGCCTCTCTCTCACGTTATTCCTGCCGTTAGTATATCATCTGTACCTTCAAGTGCTTTGTACTTTAACAAAGCTTGTATGCTCAAGCCATAGCCGCCGATAAAACCAAGAATTCTAAGAAGGTGCAATAATTTAAAGTAGATCCATAAAATTGGCTACTCTGGGACTGACTAGTGGTGGAGGTTGAAGAGAGTTCTTTTTTCTTTTTTCTGTGTGTCATTGATGGAGAAATGGATTATACTCAGAAAACAAAGGCTAGGGACAAACTATTAAATTTGTAGTTGACAATATATAAGCTTCATAGACATCCCAAGGAGGAATGCTGAGACTAACTAAGTTTAAGATATTGAAAATTATTTCAAAAAAGGGGATGTCCAATATTGCAGAAGATAATGTATTCTTTCTAGTATTGAAAAACCAGGCTGGCATGGATGAATAATTGAGGCGTTTGAGAATCATGGGAATGTTCTTTGGGAATGTATCAGGCAATGTATTTAAGAAAAACAGATTCCAAGCATATTTATACCCCAGCCAGCTGAGAAAAGGATGTAAGGCTCATGGTATAATTATTCCCTGTGCACTTCTATCCAGTTTACTGCCATGTTCCCCAAAGTCTACAGACTATTTGTAGAAAACTGCAAAAGACCACATCCTGCAATGAGGTATGCATGGCTCCTGTTAGATCCATAAGTAGAAATAACAAATTCCAATGGAAAATACTCTGTTATTCATTCATCATTTCAACAAACCTTTCTTGAGCATTGATTATTGGATCGGCTCCAAGTTGAGTGCTAGAAATACAGCATTGCCCCTGTTCTCGGGTAATTACTACCTAATAAGAGGGAGAGACTTGTTAATGATGGTCATAGAGTGCTCTGAGTACTGTGGGAGATATGAACAGGTGCTTTGCAACCACCCAGGAGGTTGGCTAGCCCATATTGCAGGAGAGACTCAGGAAAAAGGTTGGTCTGGAAGAATTTTCTCAACTTAATGACACGTGGTGTGAGTCTTTTTTTTTGAGACAGAGTCTCACTCTGTTGCCGGGCTGGAGTGCACTGGCACCACCTCGGCTCACTGCGACCTCTGCCTCCCGGGTTCAAGCGATTCTCCTGCCTCAGCCTGCTGCATAGTTGGGACTACAGGCGCATACCACCACGCCCAGCTAATTTTTGTATTTTTAGTAGAGACAGGGTTTCACCATGTCAGCCAGGCTGGTCTCGATCTCTTGACCTCGTGATCTACCCGCCTCGGCCTCCCAAAGTGCTGGGATTACAGGCATGAGAGCCATCATGCCTTGCCAGTGTGAGTTTTAAGTTAAAGTTAGTCAGACGAAGAAAACAGGGACAGACACCCCCCAAAGTGAAAAGCTTGCTTGAAGCTCAGAATCGGGACATGTGCATTCACATATATAGAGAACATGGTAGTTACAGGAAAGCAGGCAGGAGATAAAATTAGAAAGTCAGAGTGGCCAGGTAATACATTGCATTGTGTGTCAAGCCTGAGAGATAAGGCTTTGTTTGAATGGATGCCAAACATAAAAAAAAAATGTGTATATTCAGAATGATAGGAAAATATTCAGCAAATAAACAATGTATTATAGGGAACCAGCCTCTTTCTCTTTCCCACTCCATCATTTGTAGTATGTTAGCTTTTGTCTTTGGTATCTATCACTCACTGCCAGATGGATGCTCCAGCTCCAGACATCACAGTGACATTCAAACAGGAAGAAGGATGGATAGATGGAAGTGGCATTGGCCCTTCACATCTCTTTATCAAGAAGTCAAAAGCATTCCCAGCCCCCAACAAATGTATGCTTACCTCTCAACATCCGGAACACGCCACAAGGTCCCTGCCTAGTTTGCAAAGATGGCTGGAAACATATTAAGCTTTTCCAGCCGTAAGAAACAGAAAAAAAATTGTTTGTGAATGGTTTAGCCAGACAACTGTACCTGATGTGAGATTTAGAGCAGAATTTTCATTTTGGAAGATAAAAGGGAAACACTACTGAAAGCTGCAGGGAAGCTACAGGTTTCCTGCCCTCAGAGGGTCCTGAGTATAATGACGTGGGGCACGGAGGGAGCTGCTTGGAAATGCTCCTTCATGTAAGTGGAAGGCTTTTTGTTCGGAAACCGGAAGGCTGAGGGGGATTACCAACACATTCGGTAAGAATAATCAAACCTGGAAAAATAATGCAAGGTCTTGATGGTACAAACATGGGCTTCTCTACCAATTGCTATAATTTTATAGTAATATTCAAGTAGTACCTTGGAGTTTACAACATAAATAATTACACTTTGTCTTATTCAGTCCTGTGGTAACCCCAGAGGTAGAGAAAACTAGATACTCAGAAGCTAGAAGCAATAAGCCATCCACCCAAAAGTGACACAGGTAGCAACTGTCAGAAACCAAATTCAAACCCAGGATATTTGGTACCATATCCCCAATACTGCACTATCTCTTTGACAGAATAGCAAACAAATGTAATGATACCTACAGTGCGTGTGATGCTTTAAATGTATTTAGATATTAAGAGTAAAAGTTCTGACCAGGACCGGTGGCTCACGCCTATAATCCCAACACTTTGGGAGGCCGAGGAGGGAGGATCACTTGAGCCCAGGAGTTTGAGACCAGCCTGGGCAACATAGTGAGACCCTGACTCTACAAAAATACAAAAAATTAGCCACGCATGATGGCACACCTGTAGTCCCAGCTACTTGGGAGGCTATGGTGGGAGGGTCACCTGAGCCTGGGAGGTCAAGGCTACAGTGAGCCAAGATCACATCACTGCACTCCAGCCTGGGTAACAGAGTGAGACCCTGTCACAGAAGAAAAAGAAAAGAAAAGAAAAGAAAAGATCTGAACTCTTGAAGCATGATAGATCTCCAAATTTGCCTAATCTGAAAAAGTTTTCAAGAGTAATTCTGACTACACAAATTTCAACCTCATCATTGACACTAGTATCCAATGTCCCTGTAAGAGGGGGCTGCATTCTTTCTAAAGGCTGCTGTGAAATTGGCATAAAATGGTGCATCTAACATGCTCAGCACATTGTCAGGCACAGAGGAAGTGCTCAGTAAATGTTTGTTGATTAAAGAAACTGAAAAATAGTAAGAATGGTAATGCTGTTTACTATGTGCTAGACACTGTTCTAAGTCTTGGCATGTATTAACTCATTTAAGCTCATTAGATAATTCATCATGTTTTGCTCCATTTCATAAACAAGCTCTTTTCTCTTTTTCAAGGATGCTTTACCTAAGCAGATTTATTTTTTGTAGAGATTTACTTTTCTACTACAATGAACAACTTTTGGCTCAACATGAACAAGTCATCAGAATCACCAAACTCAATGATCTTGAAAGTGTCTCTTTGTAAGCAGACAATAAGAGTTTTCTAAATTTTTCTGATTTTCTTCAAACTAAATGTCTTGTTTTCATGGAAAAGTTATAGGACAAAGCACTAGTGTTACATTACTATTCTAGGATCTTATCATAAAATACACATTGTACAGAAAAAATAACTCAAAGATTTTAAAGTGTGATAACCACAAAATAAGAAATATAAAAAACTGATTGTCCATCTAAAGACAACCTAAAATACTGAAGAAAAATATTTCTAAAGAGTTGTCTTGGGTGCAAAAACACACCTTTAGCCACTGCACTATACTGACTATCATGTATAAAAATGAGATGTTATTCTGTTTTAGGCACCATCTTAAATTTCTAAGACTGAGACCACCACCATGCATATATCCCTGCCGATTACAGGGCTCTAGAGATTCCTGGTCTGATGCTGGGTACCAATTCTGATGCTCCGTGTCCCACACCAAAGCTATCACCAGCTCATCAGCCAGAGTACACAATTCCAGACAGCAGGTGGAAGATGGAACATCCCTCTTCTAGATTGGCTTGCTCTCCTAAAAGATAAGACCTCCTCATCTAGAATCCTAGGGAGTCTGAATCAGAATAAGCCTAACAAATAGTTCATTCAAATGTTTTCTGAGAGCAGAGAACACAGAGGCCCAGAAAGGAAAGGCATTTGCTGAAGGCCACACAACAAGTAAGTGGCCCCTTATGGACCCAGAACCCAAGCCTCCTGGTGCCGAAGTTTTACATGACTCTCTGCTGACCTTCTCAAACTATTCTCCCCTTCATGTTTAATGATCCTTCCTTCAGCTGCAACAAAATCCAAAGATAGGGAAAGGCTACTTCATAGATGTGAAGGGCCCATCGGAGGAGAAGATGGGAGAGTCATTTGGCCCAAGTCATACGCTTCCAGTTGGCTCCAATTTGAGACCCCTCGTGAGTGTTCCAAATGCGATGATGCACTTAGTTATATGCTAACATGACAGGTAGAAGAAAAGGTGCATTCCAGGGGAGGGACTAGGGTGAGGCAAGTGAAGCACCTAGGTTACAAAATTGAAAGAAGTCTGATCCTGAGAGTGAGAGCTCCCTTCAATGTTATACCCTAGGCACTTCACTTTCCTCATTACGGTTCCAGCCCTGGTGTATTCTTACAGCCTCACACTTGAGTCCTGCAACCGACCTTTGGTGTGTGACTAATGCATATATTTTAAAATAAATCTTCTAATCATCATGTAAACAGTGCAACTCTATTGCATCACATTTTTATTAGTAAAAGCACTAAATGTAAGCAGTGGACAGATGCCACCATTTATAACCTTGTTTTGGCATGTCATGATTTTTTAATATAACAAAAGCCTCAGAAAATGCAAGTGCCCTGAGCTTCTCAAAAATTGAGATGTCTGGAAGCACTGAAATACTTCCTTTTCCCTCTAGAGTCTGCTTTGGACTTAGATTCCTCAACCCCTTGCTTCCTGTCCTCCTTCTTCAGTCCTAAAACAGCACTTTTCACCACAACCCCGCACCCATGAACTCCTAATTTCTACAGCCGCTTCCCCATCATCCTCCAAATCTGACCCCTTTCTCCCTCACCCCTCACCTCCTCTCAGGGATGTTTTCATAGTGGGTTCTGTTTTATGTGCTCCCTCCTCGCATCACAAAGAATTGCATCTCCAGGGTTTGTGGAGCTTGTGTAGGGACGCCTATGGGGCTTCATGCATAATTAATGACAATTCAGCTACACATGTTTTCTATTAGCAATTCAGCCTCTTTTAGGACTTTTTAAAACACACTTTGCAATTCGCCAAAATTCTGAGAGGCATTTAAATAGGAAAAATTCATAAAAGCACAGAATGTCTGAGGTTTCTGGAAGGAGGCTTTAATGAAGAATGTCTCCCCAGAGGAGCATTTCCTGAAATGCTTTCTGCTCTGTACCACAAGTTTCTCCAGATGAGTAGGAGACTAAATGGCAGGTCTCCTCAAAAACAATGTCAATGGAATGCCTTTTTTAAAAAATGGTCCCAGGTTACCATAACAACCAAGGTTCCAACATCGTGTTGACTAACTGCAAAGTGATATGATCAGGAAGACCAGAGCAGAGAACAAAAGTATCAGGTTGCTATAGCAACTGGATATACAGAAAATGGAGTTGTTTCAATAGGGAAGTTTTCAATGCAAAAGTACATGTAAAGCATCCTTCTAGGGTGAACGATCATCCAGGAAATTTTTACATTACCCAAGAGCTGTTCCATCATTTTGCTTGGTCGCCAAATCTCTAAGACGCTGTATAACATGCAGTCTGAAAACTTAGTGACTGTAAACAATAGCCATTTATTTATCGTTTGAGTCTGTGGGTTGGCTGGGAAGTTTTGCTGAACTGTGCCAAGTGCAGGTTATATTATCTGGGCTATGCTCATAGGATTTCAGCTAGGCTTCTTCTGACGTCTGCAGCTGGGAGCTGGCCACTATGAAGGATATGAACAGACACTTCTCAAAAGAAGACATTTATGCCCCCAACAGACACATGAAAAAATGCTCATCATCACTGGCCATCAGAGAAATGCAAATCAAAACCACAATGAGATATCATCTCACACCAGTTAGAATGGTGATCATTAAAAAGTCAGGAAACAACAGGTGCTGGAGAGGATGTGGAGAAATAGGAACACTTTTACACTGTTGGTGGGACTGTAAACTAGTTCAACCACTGTGGAAGACAGTGTGGCAATTCCTCAGGGATCTAGAACTAGAAATACCATTTGACCCAGCCATCCCATTACTGGGTATATACCCAAAGGAATATAAATCATGCTGCTATAAAGACATATGCACACGTATTTTTATTATGGCACTATTCGCAATAGCAAAGACTTGGAACCAACCCAAGTGTCCAACAATGATAGACTGGATTAAGAAAATGTGGCACATATACACCATGGAGTACTATGCAGCCATAAAAAATGATGAGTTCATGTCCTTTGTAGGGACATGGATGAAGCTGGAAACCATCATGTCAGCAAACTATGGCAAGGCCAAAAAACCAAACACTGCATGTTCTCACTCATAGGTGGGAATTGAATAATGAGAACACCTGGACACAGGAAAGGGAACATCACACACCAGGGCCTGTTGTGGGGTGGGGGGAGGGGGAAGGGATAGCATTAGGAGATATACCTAATGTAGATGACGAGTTAATGGGTGCAGCACACCAACATGGCACATGTATACATATGTAACAAACCTGCACGTTGTGCACATGTACCCTAGAACTTAAAGTATAATAAAAATATATATATATATATAAAAGAATTTACTATAAAAAAAGAAGGCATCAACCGCGATTACTTGACTTTGTTCCATGTAGTCTTTCATCCTCCATCAGGTTACCCTGGATGTGCTTTTATGGAGGAGCAAGGTTCCAAAAGAAAGCCTAATCTCAGAAGACCCGTTGGTGCCTAGGCTCAGAAGACCCCTTGGTGTCTGGGTTCAGAACTGGTAAGTGATCACTTCCACCACCTTCTGTTCTCTAAAGCAAGGCACATAGCCAGCCCAGATTTACAAGGTATAGAAATAGATACCATTTCTTGTTGGAAGAGGCTGCAACATCCCATTTTAAGGAATGTGGGCTGGGTGCAGTGGCTCATGCCTATAATTCCAGCACTTTGGGAGGCTGAGGCAGTTGGATCCCTTGAGCCCAGGAGTTTGAGACCAGTCTGGGCAACATGGCGAAACTCTGTCTCTACAGAAAAATGTAAAAATTAGCTGGGCATGGTGGCATGTGCCTGTAGTCCCAGCCATCCTGGAGGCTGAAGCAGAAGGATCACTTGAACCCAGGAGGTTGAGGCTGCAGTGAGTTGTGACTGAGTCACTGCACTCCAGCCTGAGCGACAGAGCAACACTCCGTCTCAAACACAATACATAAATAAATAATACAGATATTGGCAGAAGTGGAGAATTGGGGTCATTTTTGCAAACAGTGTATCAAGATGCCAACATTTACATATAAAAGATCCTTGAAATCATACACATAAGTTGGACACGTAAAAATCAAACAATTCACCTACATATTAAAAGGCATTTGGCTTCCAGAGAGCAAAACAACACCAAAAAAGGCCAAAATACATCTCGTATGTTAGATACAGTTTCCAAGGATGTATTTTCAGGATTTTGTACTTGTTCTTTAATTTCATCCCCTTCCTTTAAAACTGAAAAGTCAAACGACCACTTGAGCCCCAAAGGGCATATAATTGAGGTCGGAGATGAAATTACCTGAAATGTTCATTCACCTGCTGAATGGAGAGGGGAAGTTTAGGGAGGTGATTAAAAGTGTGGACTTCAAAGTCAGATAGCTTAGGTTCAAATTTTCTTTCACACTCTGACTGGTTATGTAAATTTGGGGAAGACCCTTGATGTCTATGGTGCTCAGAACCCTCACCTGTAAAATGAGGCTAGAATATTACTCTATTTTATTGATCCTAAGATCTACGTTAAACTTTTTAATATAGCTGACATTTGGTGTACCACATCATTGATGCCATGTCACAGTCAAATATAAAACAATTTTGTGTCCTACAACTGATGGCATATTAGGGTCACAGAATGTGGCAATGTCTTCCTCAGGGGATTGGGTTAATCTGTGTGGACTGATTAGAATAATGTCTATCCCCAGTAAGTGCTCAGTAAATGTGAATTAAGAGGAGGAGGAAAATACACCTTTGGCATACATGTTGAAGGGTTATAGAGGTAGATATGCAAAGTATGTGCATTCAAGTTGTACAGAGTTTGAATATTTGAAAGTGAAGCACAGTCTATGTCTATTCCAGGATTGCACTAGTCTGTTCTAATGCTGTTAATAAAGACATAGCCAAGACTGGGTAATTCATAAAGGAAAGAGCTTCAATTGTGACTCACAGTTCCACATGGCTGGGATGGCCTCACAATCATGGTGGAAGGCAAAGGAGGAGCAAAGTCACGTCTTGCATGGTGGCAGGCAAGCAAGAGAGACCATATGTAGGGGAACTGCCCTTTATAAAACCAACAGATTTTGTGAAACTTATTCACTACCATGAGAACAGCATGGGAAAAACCTGCTCTCATGATTCAATTACCTCCCACCAGCTCCTCCCCATGACACCTGGGAATTATGGGAGCTACAATTCCAGATTTGGGTAGGGACACAGCCAAACCATATCAGGGATGTTGTCTTTTCTGAAGATGTGAAGAAAGCTGAACTTCCCTAATTATTGGTTAGTGCCAGCAGCAATTTTTCTTGACTTTATTTAACATCAACCCTGGGAGGACAATTTCATTTTCCCAAGTTACAAAAGAGAAAACAGAATCAGTGAGGTGGCACGGGGGTGGCTGGGGTGGGGGGTGGTGGGAATGCTATACTTAGGGTCACAAACTCAATTAGTGGCAGAGAAAAGTTACACCCAAATATCTTTGACTCCAAATTGTTTTCACTAATTTGGTCATGTCTCCCTTGGGACATGACCTAGCAGAGAAGGGGAGCAATGGATGACGCTATTATTTTAGCGCTCAGATTATGCATTCAAAATGAGGAGGGACAGAGAATCAATGCTGATTCAGAACTTCTCTCTAGGAAGTGGTTGGAAGCAGCTATTTTGTTGGACTAAGAGTGGGAGACTTTGTCTGAAAATAATATTTGCACAGGAAGCACGTTTAGATTTTTTTTTTTATTTCAATTGCAGTTTGTTTGGAGGAGGTGTGGAAGTGTTGTTAAGTAGAGATGATGAGGGACAAACCACCCCTCTGGGCAACCAGTGCAGCCTAAAAAATGGTGCTTAATCCCCCCTACCTCTCAAATTCCCATGCACTTACAAGGACTTTCCTACCTGATCTAGCTCCTGGGAGTCCTCATATGACTTTATCTGTATCTGCAGTCCTGTTCCACAGCACAGACCCTGCCAATGATTATTTACTACATAAAATTTGGTGATGCCTACACAACCCCACAGGAATTCATTCCATATATAGAACTAATGTCCACAGAACAGATGTCCCTGAGCATTGCATACTGCAAAGGGATCTCCTTCCTTTGGTCATAGAAAGAATGTAGAGTGAGGCTCTCATTCTAAAGTGAGATGCAAGAAATCGTGTGGAATTCTGCGGTGACAATTAGGCAGGAGGAATTCAGCACTTTATTCTACCTGCTCTTCTGCACACTGTCTTTCTGTAATTAACCTTTCAAGTGTCTCAACACTGCAGCTGCTGGTGGTGAGTCTCATTTACCTAAGTGACAGGTGTGTGTTGGAAATCACCCAGGTTTCTTGCAGATGCTCAGAGAATGAGTAGAGGGAAAGAGGAAGAAAAGAAGAGAGGGAGAGAAGGAAAGAAGAAGGAAGGGACTGAACGGGGAACAGATTAAAACTTTTCGCCTTTGTTCATTTCTTACGTAGAATATTTCATTTCCTCAAATAACAGATAGTACAAAATGATGCAGTGATAATATTCTTGCTCTCAATAACATCATTAAAATGTTCCATCTCTCTTGCGAGAGAATACTGTTCCTCCCACCTCTTTACAAATTCCTTTTTAAAAACTTTTGGCCAAGAAAAATAAGTTTTATATGATAGACATGTAGGACTTCCTTTATCTAATAATTAGCTCATACCCCTTGTATTGTTTGTAAAACTCTTAACCATCTCTGCTTTTACCCCACATACAGGTGTTCATGTTGTAAGCAAATCACTTACAAAGCAAGTCTCCTATTGAGTGGTCTTACTCGTGCCTTGCATTTTAGGATTCATAGTGAAGACCACTCTTCTCTACAAGATTGTAAAGATATGGCATATCATACAATGGGCAGCTGTATGGATCTCACGTCCACCTCTTTTGAGTAACATAATGCCATAAAAATGGGCAGACGTGTCTTATTAACGTATATGTGATGTAGACAATTATTTTGTTGTCCTGTTTTGCTCTTTTCTATCACAACTAAGAAGCCAGTGCAAGGTTTTGGAACTTGATCTCTAATTTTCCTCTATCTGAATTTCTCCATCTAGATTGTCAGTAGTCTGAGGTGTGATTCACTTCTTACTTATATTCAATCTCCTGTGACTAGGCTGGTGTACAGAGCTTAGAAACTAAGAACTCTCAATAAATGTTGAAATTCATGTGCATCATTTTGCCTCCTCTCCCTCTTTATCTCTTACTTTGTGGTGTAGTCTATGCTGACTGTCCAAACTTACTGGACCATATTTTATTTGTATCTTTTTTTTCGCTTTTATTTTGAGTTCAGGAGTACAAGTGCAGATTTGTTACAAAGGGAAACATGTGTTATGCAGGTCTGTTGTACAGATTCTTTCATCACCCATGTACTAAGCCCAGTACCCATTAGCTATTTTTCCTTATCTTCTCCCTCCTCCCACCCTCCAGCCTCTGAAAGGCCCCAGTGTGTGTCATTCCCCTCTGTGTGTCCATGTGTTTTCATCATTTAGCTCCCACTTATGAGTGAGAACATATGGTATTTGGTTTTCTGTCCTGTGTTAGTTTGCTAGTGATAATGGCCTACAGCTCCATCCATGTCCCTGCAAAGGACATGATCTCATTCTTTTCTATGGCTGCATAGTATTCCATGGTGTATATGTACCACATTTTCTTTATGCAGTCTATCATTGATGGGCATTCAGGTTGATTCCATGGCTTTGCTGTTGTGAACAGTGCTGCAATGAATATATGCATGCATGTGTCTTTATAATAGTATGTTTTATATTCCTTTGGGTATATACCCAGTAATGGGATTGTTGGGTCAAATGGTTTTTCTGTCTTCAGGTCTTTGAGGAATCATATGAATAAAAGCTCAACATCATTGATCATTAAGAAATGTAAATCAAAGCCACAATGAGACACTATCTGGAATGTATTTTAATCCAACCTCAGATTAACTTTACTGGTGGTGATGGTATGAACAGCCACATAATTAAGACTACAATCCTGCTGGGCACGGTGGCTCATGCCTGTAATCCCAACACTTTGGGAGGCCGCGGCAGGTGGATCACCTGAGGTTGGGAGTTCGAGACCAACCTGACCAACATGGGGAAACCTCGTCTCCAAGAAAAATACAAAATCAGCCCAGTGTGATGGCACATGCCTGTGATCCCAGCTACTGGGGAGGCTGAGGCAGGAGAATCACTTGAACCTGGGAAGCACAGGTTGCGGTGAGCCAAGATCATGCCATTGCACTTCAGCCCAGGCAACAAGAGTGAAACTCTGTCTCAAAAAAAAAAAAAAAAAAAAAGACTACAATCCTAGCTGCTCCTAGGCCTTCCCAGTCCTGGCCTATGCCATAAATCTATCTGAACTACTCTGGCTGACTTCAAGTCTCTCCTGAATCTGGTCCTATGTACCCTGTGTTTTTCCCACCAGTGCCTAAATCCTCCATGACGTCTACGTGCTTCACTGTGGCTTCTGCACGATGCTCAGTCTTCCCTCTGGGCCTTTGCTCGTGGTCTATCCCACACCTAGCAAGCCTCCCTTCTACCCTCTATACCCTAAGCACCTTGCTAAACATTAAGACAGCATTGGAAACCTGTTTTTTTGGATAGGGATTAAAAGTAACTAACATTTAAAAACTGAGTTTAGTTTAAAAGATTTCCATCATCTCTTGCAAAGGTGGAAGATTTGCCTACACTGGGCATTCCCTCCTGTATGACATCTATTGGAGAGAGATGAACAATGGCTGGTTTCTTAAAGAGGGTCTGTGCTGTCTGGCTCACCATAGTCCCCAACACGCAGACAGCACATACGTGGACACTAGCCCCATTCTCTTGTTTATGTTACCTACCTAGCTTCTTATATATTTTAGTCATAAACCTAATCGACTCCCTAAGATCTAATTTAAGGCCATTTCCTCCAGAAAGTGGATCCTGACAGTGTTTTAGTTGTTTCCCTGAGGGAGTAGGGGATGTTAATTACCAACAAGAATGTCCTAATTTACTGGAGTTTACTAGTTACCCACGGCTTTGTGGCATCTGGAGGTTCATTACTGGCATCCAAACAACATTCTGTGTCCCCGGCCCATGCAATCAGCTAGGACGTTCCCCACAAGAGAAAAGTTGTATCAGATGCCCTTTAACATGCTTGCCAACTCAGCTTAATATGGTTCTGTGAGCATCTCACCTACCCATTTTCTTTCTTTATTTTTTTAAGAGACAGGGTCTTCCTCTGTCATCCAGGCTGGAGTGCAGTGGTGCAGTCATAGCTCACTGCAGCCTCAAACTCCTAGGCTCAAGCACTCCTCCCACTGAACCTCCCAAGTAGCTAGGACTATAGGTGTGCACCACCATACCTAGCTAATTTTTAATGTTTTTTTTTTTTGTTTTTTGTTTTTTGTTTTTTTCCCCAGTAGAGACAAGGTCTCACTATGTGCCCAGGCTGGTCTCAAACTCCTGGCTTCAAACACCTCAGCCTCCCAAAGTGCTGGGATTACAGGTGTAAACTACCATGCCCAGACTCATTTTCTCCTTATCACACATCCATGACAAGGCTGAGCATGGCCTCATTAGCTGAAAATGGATAGGACAGCAGGGAACAGACAGAGGCTATAATTCAACCAATGGAAGGGGTTGGGGAAGAAGATGTTGGGGATGATAGAAATGCTTAGATCCAGCTCTGGGTTACAAGAGAAAGTCAGACTTTCCCAGGAATTCTGGGAAGTATGGAGAGATTCATGGGATGAGCTCAGCACAGGATACCAGAGTGTCTTGGCATCAGCAGCATGAGAGCAAAGTATGAGCCTTGATGGCAGGAATCATGGCAGACAAGCATTTAGAAAGTTTATTCTGCTCTTTGGCCAAGTACTGGTTAAAAGGAAAGCAGTTGAAACTGTAACCAAAGAAGGCATATGCTTCCAGAAATATCTCAAGAAAAAATATTGCAAGTAACAGTAGTAGCTGTTGGATTGGGCTCTAAAGTGAAGGTTGAAGAGATTCAACCAGTTAGCATGAAAGTTGGTGATAAAGTTCTTCTCCAACTTTGGTGCCAGAATATGTAGTGAAAGTTGGAGATAAAGTTCTTCTCCCAGAATATGCAGGCACCAAACTGGTGCTAGGTGACAGGAATTATTTCTTATTTAGAGATGGTGACATTCTTGGGAAGTACGTAGACTAAAATAGATCACTATTGAAATAGCATCAACATGAGCTCGTGCATTCCACTGAAGTTCTGAAATCTTTCATCATGTAAATAATTTTCGTGCCTCCCTTTTATAATAAATGAATTATATCTAAACTAAAAAAAAAACAAAACAAAACTATACCAATAGTCCATGATGCATGGCAATGAAGATGATTCCGAAATAGAGGAAGGTGGGCAAGAATGCAGGCATCGGGCCAAGGTTCAGGTACAACTCTCTCATCCCTGGGATCAAAAATGGATGAATAAGGCAAAGTAGGTCCTCATTTGATTGACAGCACCCAATATGTTATCATGGCAGAAATCTAGATGAGAAGAACAGGCAAGAATCCCATTGATTAAAGTTTAATGTGCCCCAATCACAGTGCCAAGCACTGTTGACAAAGTTATGACTATCCCATTTTACAGATGAGAAGACTAAGGCCCAGAGGACATTAAACAACACATTAGAACTGGATCCACCAGCTGAACCAGCTCTGTCTGACTCCAGTGTGTCTTTCTCTAAATGCTCTGAGTTGGAAGACATTGGGTTGAATTTGGACTTGGGGAATGCAGCCCTGAGATATAAATTTAATGGCTGAATAATGGGCATGTGCTGTTTTACCCACTCAAAGCTCATTAATCTTTTTGTCCATTTTTAGCCCACATACTTCAGGTAGAACTCCATCAGCAACTCCAGATGGTAGAACACATGATGTAGCCTATCCAGAATATTTCATCACCCTGGCCACAGAATGATTCATTTCAGGATGAGCATGTGACCTAAATCCGTCCAACTAGGGTGAATTTTGACCTTTATAGGAGCCAGAAGGAGAAAATAAAAACAAAAATGAAAAAAGCAGGCTTCTTTTCCCTTTTCCCTATGGAACTTGAATGGGAGAATTTGAAGATAAAGTTGCTGGTTCCATCTTGCCACCACGAGATTATATTTGGTCAGAGAATGAAGTTGACACAGATATCTGAGCCCTGAGATGAATAAAGAAAGAGAAACTGACAAACAAAGCCTGATGACATTATTTGGGCCCCTGAGTCAAGCTACACTTAGAGATGGAATAACTTATCCTTTTCCTATTCCTGAGCTAAGAAACTCCCAGCCACTTAGACTAGTTTGGTCAGGTTTTGCATCACTTCCAACAAAAGTCCTACATTAATTCTGGACAAACAGTAAAGTCAAAAGTAGGCCAAGTTCCACAGCTTCTGGCCAGGATTCTTAAATCTACCCACCTCCTGATCATAATTGTTCCTGGTGCTCATGTGTAGCCAAGATGGTGGTGGTCAAAGAGAGTTTGAAGAAAGAAGAGATGTGGAGACTTGGAAGTTGGTAATCCTGACTATTCTCCGCCTTGACTAACACTGCACTGTAAGCCAGGACCACGCCGTTCAGCAACAAGTACATGCTGTATAATGAGCAATCTCCTGTTAAAGGAAGACAACGTGTTTTCCACAGTCATGCTCAACTAATTTATTAGTGCTTTTTGAGATGGCAAAGAGGCATCTGGCTAAACTAGTCTGTGGAAATGATTTAATTAGACTGAGAAAAAAAAATAAGAAGAAAGATAAGAAGAACTTTGACAAGTTTCTACATCAAAAGCTGTTCAAAACACTGCATCACCATGGGGTTGGGATGTGTGTGCATTTTGCCATGAATTTGCTCAGAAAGCAGTAATAGAGAAGAAATAAACAAGCCCTTTAGAAGATGGGAACATGTAATAAGTGAGATTCTTCAAAGATCAAAGACAGCATTTGTCTTACTAAACATCTTTATAAAATACTGAGGACTCACTGTAGAGTAAAAAACCTCAGTATGTGGATAACAGTGAATTCTTCCGGTTAGTGAGAAGCCAGAGGAACTGGAATACCCAGCCAATCAGTAATTAATGACTGATGAGTTAATTACAAAATCCCAGCCAATCGATCGCAGGGTGGTACTTGAAATTCTCCTGCTGTTGTGGGCATTTCTAGACCAAAGAGAACTAGAAAGTGCTGCTTTATGCCTCAGTATGGTGTCTGGGAGAACACCAAACACATATGAGGTGCTCAATCATTATGAAAGTTTTTATACCAGATTTCAGATGACCTTGGCTATCTCCCACCTGAATGGGAGATTGCAGAACTATGCTGAGAAACAGTCCCAGTCCCTGTCACAGCTAAGTGTCAGTGCAAAGATTGATGACCAATGTCTGCTATGGAAAAACAAGCAGAGGGCAGTGAAAAGATGACGAGTATCTGAAGACTGTAAAATGTTGAGCTGTTGGAGAGCAGGAAGCAAGAAGTCAGACAGCAGTGTACTTCAGCAACTCAATGGCCACCAGGAAGTCCCTCGAGCAAGGGAATAAGACGAGCTGGTGTAGAATTGAAGTTAATCTGGTGGGAAAGCTTTCAATTAATGTATCCTTACTGTTCTTCCCACCTTACCAGCCGTGGACACCCCAAAGACTCCAATAAAAGGACAACATAGGTCAAGCTCGAATGACTGCACCTGCTTCATGGGTCTCCTGAGTCCTCTCATGTCTTAGGAAGCTTGAGCAGTCATCCAGTCTTTCTTCGGGGCAGGGCTGGGTTTCTCTGATTTGGCCATAAGGAAACCTCTAATGCACGGACTCAGGGTTCTGACAACAATCAAAACAATCACAAGTAAAAATAATAGTAATAGGCTGGGCGCAGTGGCTCACGCCTGTAATCCCAGCATGTTGAGAGGCCTGGGCGGGCAGATCACAAGGTCAGGAGTTTGAGACCAGCCTGGCCAACACAGTGAAACCCCATCTCTACTAAATATACAAAAAAATTAGCTGGGCGTGGTGGCAGGCACCTGTAATCCCAGCTACTCAGGAGGGTGAGGCAAGAGAATTGCTTGAACCAGGGAGGCGGAGGTTGCAGCGAGCCAAGATTGTGCCACTGCACGCCAGCCTGGGCGACGGAGCAAGACTCCATCTCAAAAAAAATAAAAATAAAAATAAAATAATAATAGTAATAATAATACTAGCGCGTTTGAAAGATATTAAAATGTGTTCACCTTCCTGGAGCAACCAATTTAATCCTATCAAATCCCAGTGAGGTGTTATCATGATCTTCACAGATCAGGCTAAGAGGGGTTATGTGTTCTGCCTGCTTCACATGGTCAGAGGAGGATGGAGATGGAAACCTGGCAACTATTAGTCATGCTGTTCAATCAATGCATTAATGAATGACTTGGTTAATTAATTTGGGTTTTCTCACCCAAGTTTTTGTACCATGCCTATTTTTCCAGTATAAGTAGCTAAAGGACCCTCTCCGCCCTACTTTATTTCATTCTTAGGCATAAAAGATAATGTTTTGTGGAAATGGTTTTGCCTTTTCTGGCTTGGTGAATTTCTGTAAGCAAATCACGTATCATACTCTGTGATCAATATTCAAGAAAAAGAGAGAGAGGCAAGGAGAGAGGAGGGGAGGGAAGAAGAGAGAGAGGGGGACAAGGGGAGGGAAAGGAAGGAGGAAGGGAAAAAACAGCCCAAATACAGCCCCACCTCATTTGCCACCCTGAACCCTTGAACCTGCCACTCTGACAAGGCCTCTCCCTCGCCTCCACTCTGCCATCGCCTTTTTCTAGGTCCCAGGTTCTGTCTCTGTCTCATTCTTTGAACCTGAGGCTTAGGATCGCTTCTTTGGGTTTCTCTGCTTGATCACAACTTGAACTCATCTTTTGAATCACATTCTTTCCACTTCCCTTGGCAAGGTGTGACCCTCAGGCCTCCCACCTCAGTCCAAGGCTTCAAAGCCAGAACCCACCTTCCTCCCAGCCCCCGGGTTGGAACTGGGACAATGAATGGGGCCAGAAAAATCATCCTTCCTTGACATTCGCTTATTTGAACTGATCGTCAGGACACCAGGAGCCAATTCAGCAGTTCTACTTCTAGGACCTCACCTATTCCCTTTCCCTCTCTGGGCCTGTTTCCGCATCTGCACCAGAAAGGGACTGAGTCAGGTGTTCTGACGATGCTTCCAAAGCCCAGATTCCAGAATATCTGCTTCCCTGTGGAACAAAGTAGAGGCAAAGGATACAACAGAACCAATTTCTAGCCGAGTAGATTTGCCTCTGCCCTGGAGAGTGAGAGGGTGCAGCGGAAATTCAGCAATTCTTTAGCACTGGCCAAGACATGATGGACAGGAAAGAATCCTGTAATCATGAGGCAGGAGAGAGCACAATCCATTAAGACCTTTTAGCCACAGCCTCCACAGAGCCGTTCACCTCCTGCTGTGCCTGTGAGCCATGTCACCCCCAGTGTTCTCAACCAAGGAGCTCTCTCCTGCTGGCCTCTTTAGCTCACTCGTGTTGCTGCCCTGCCCCAAAGCCCACATTTAAGTCAACCAAAAAGCCTGCAGGAAGAAATGCAATCTAAAAATATTACCATCACTTTGGGACCTGATTTCTTTTTCTTCTTTTGACAAATGGAAAATCCCCAGGGGTTGTTCTGAGCTGATGCCCAGATACTGCACAAATAACAGGCAGTGGTGCAGCCCCTGGCTCAGCCCCTTTCTCCAACAGATGAGGAAATTAAATTTCAGAAAGGTTTGGTCACTTGCTAGGAATCACACAGCCACAATTACATAGCTTGGAGAGCATGTATAATGCAAAGCTTTAATGGGGCTGTTTTCCTTGCAACAACTTGTGTTGCCTCCCAATTGGCACCATTCAATCTGACTACTCCATCAGGACCTGATTAAATCTCAGAGAGGACTTCTCAGATTGCCATCAAACTCGATTTTAATTCTCTCTCACGTTTTCTGAGTAGGACTGTGGCCTTCAACCCTGGCCCCAGTGAGATGTTTCCTGAAACTCCTGTAATACACTCCACAGTAAGAGGGAGGCTTTACCTGGTCCAGACCTGCATCTCTCTTCTTCACACAGACAGATGAAGGCTCAGCTCTACCTGCACGACCCCCACAAAGGCAAGGAAAAGGAATGCTTGGCAAGAAATGCACTAGCTTATTTCTTTCTTTCTTTATCTTTAGAGACAGAGCCTCATTCTGTCACCAGGCTAGAGTGCAGTGGAGTGATCTCGGCTCACTGCAACCTCTGCCTCCCAGGTTCAAGCAATTCTCCTGCCTCAGCCTCCTGAGTAGCTGGGACTACAGGTGCACACCACCACACTCAGCTAATTTTTGTATTTTTAGTAGAGACGGAGTTTCACCATGTTGGCCAGGATGGTCTTGATCTCTTGACCTCATGATCTGCCCACCTCAGCCTCCCACAGCACTGAGATTACAGGCATGAGCCACCCCGCCCAGCCTGCACCAGCTTTTAGAGTGATACACGTCACTTCTTCCTACATGCCTTTGGTCAAAACAGGTCATATGGCCACACCTGAGTTTCAGTAGGTGGGGATGATCCTACCATGTACCCTGGGCAAGAGAAGCAAGTACCTGTGAAGGGCCCTACCTTTGGCCACAGAAAGGTGTTTGCTCTCCTCTTTAGCAGAGAATCTTGGATAAGCTTGGATAAGTTACCCAACCTCCCTGAGCCTTAGTTTTCCCACCTATCAAGTGCAGGTTGAGTACCCCTTATCCAAAATGCTTGTGACCAGAGGTGTTTCTGATTTTGGATATTTTCAAATTTTGGAATATTTCCATCATGTACTTACTGGCTGAGCATCTGAAATCTGAAAATCCAAAATCCAAAAGTGCTCTAATGAGCACTTCCTTTGAGCATCACGTTGACACTCAGAGTTTCAGATCTGGGGGCATTTGGGATTTTGAATTTGGGGATTTGGAATGCTCAACCTGGACCAATTCTACAAGGTCACAGTGAAGATTAAATATGACAATATAATGTGAACTACTCCACAAAGTATACCTGTACAATTATAAATAGGTATACATTTTATAATACTAATATTGATACAGATGTTGAACTTGTCATTGCTAGGATATTTACATAACAGAGAATGCTGAGCTGAGTGTACGCTGATCTGCATTATCATGAAAAATTTTTAAGAAGCAACAGACAAATAAATGTCTATGTGTCATGGTTCATTACTGTGGGAAACACAATGATGTCCTTTGTAATTTTTTAGGAGGTTGGGAGCAGGGCAGTGGCAGGGAGAGGCTCTGTCTACTGAATAAGAGGCTGCTAATAGCACCCACCAGTGTGCACACATTAGGTAAAGGTCAGTCAGAAACATCCACCTCACACTAGAGGGAAGAGCACTGTCTAAACACACAGCTTTGCTGCCTTGCAATGGCTCTCAGAGCACTTCTGTGCCCCCTGCTCCTGACTGTGGGTTGGTGGGGCACACAGCCACAATCCCAGTCCTCAGCTCAGAGACTGTCTTGAAACTTTGGACTCTGATGGGGTAATTACCACCAAAATAATGACCTGGTGCTGACCCACTCCAGCATCCAGTTCTTATCTTCCCATTTCATTCTGCTTAAGACAGCCATTCTTCTTGCACCAATGGTTTTTTGACCAATAGTTCTCAAAAACTTCCAACCTGGTCTGCTGGCCACTGGGTCTGACACTGAACCACCTACTTCCCTGGCCCCTTGATAGAAATGGACAAGAATTCATGGGAAACAGATGTTTAACCCTTGCCTTGTTAGGTAAACTGAGTCAATTGGGAGGGGAAGTTAATTCAAATGGAGGAGAGTTTGCTTCCTTGTGAAAAACAAGGAATCTTAATTCATTCTTCTCTCTCTCTCTCTCTCTCTTTCTCATGCAAATTAGGATACATTATGATGTAAATCCAGCCGGTCAAGTATGGTGTTGTGTTTATACCCTGAGGAGATTGTTATCAAATGTCCAGTGAGCCTGAACCCTGTAAACAGACAAGCCAGGTCATTGAGAACCCTTGGCCCAAACTGCAAAGCTTCACTGCCCAAATGAATCAAATCCATCAGACGGTTAGCATGCCACTTCTTTCTGTATATTCAGCCAAGGTGAGCTATAATATATCAGCATATTATTCATCCCAAAAACACTTAAGAGGAGAGGAAAGAAAATAGAGCTTCCATATGCACCCACATGCAATGGTTCTACAGAGTGGAAGACATTTAGCCAGGGGATAGTGACTAGGTTTACAGGATTTGAAGATTTTAAAATAAGAAGTCTGAGGATTATTATGCGGGAAACTTTTCAAAACTAAGCATTGGTGGGTATTGCTAGCCTTAGCTAGATTAGTGAGTAACACCCAGAACTAGGCTACCACCATAATTCCAGCAGCAGGTGCATGTGACATCTTCCCTGATAGCCTCTGTGCCCACCAAGTCATTGTGCCCCTCAGTTCCCAGCCACCATGACCCAAAAAGAGTGTAAGAGTTTCCCCTACTAGTGCCCAGATCTTCCTAATTATCATCATTGCTTGAGTTCCTGCTGTGAGCTAGGCAAAGTAAAGTACTTTACAAATATCATCTCCTTTATCCTCCTAGCTGAAAACTGAACCTCACAAAGGCTAATCACTTAGCCACAGCCACACATCTTCTCAATGCCAGAGCTGAGGTTTGGGGCTGAGCCAGTCTAACTTCAAATCCTGTGTCTTCCTCTCTGACCTCAGCAGGCTGCCTCCCTGCTGAGAGCCCTGACCCTCTCTCATGAATGATTCACATTAAAGAGCAATTTTGGATGATAAAAAAAAAAACAACTCATCAAATTTAAGAAAAGATGATGGTGATCTGGCAGTGCTGGGTAGCTCTGAATTTAATGTCATAGGAACAACACAGAACAATCAGATCTCATTTTTGTCAGTTCCCCATAGAACATCTAGTCCAGCACTTGGAAATGCCCATGACTTCAGAGGCCAGTAAAGAGGTAGCAAGGAGTCAAGATTCTCTGCTGAAGAGAAGCAAAAACACCTTTCTGTGGTCAAAGGTAAGTAAAGAGCAGTCAGAAACATCCATCTCACACTAGATAAAAGAGCACTGTCTAAACACACAGCTTTGTTACCTTGCGATGGTTCCCAGAGCACCTCTGTGCCCCCTGCTCCTGACTATGAGTTGGTGGAACCCATAGCCACAGTCCCAGTCCTCAGCTCAGAGACTCTCTTGAAACTCTGGACCCTGATCGGGTAATTACCACCAAAACAATGACCTGGTGCTGACCCACTCCAGTACCCAGTTCTTATCTTTCCGTTTCATTTTGCTGAAGATAGCCATTCCTCTTGCACCAATGGTTTTCAGACCAATTGTTCTCAAAAACTTCCAACTTGGTCTGCTGGCCACTGGTTCTGACACTGAACCACCTACTTCCCTGGCCCCTTGATGGAAATTGACAAGGATTCATGGGAAACAGATGTTTAGCTCTTGCCTTGTTAGGTAAACTGAGTCAATTGGGAGGGGAAGTTAATTCGAATGGAGGAGAGTTTGCTTCTTTGTGAAAAACAAGGAATCTTAACGCATTCTTCTTCTCTTCTTCTTCTTCTTCTTCTTCCTTCTCTCTCTCTCTCTCTCTCTCTCTCCCTCTCTCTCTCTCTCTCTCCTTCTCATGGAAGTGAGGATATATTATGATGTAAATCCAACCAGTCAGGTATTGTGTTGTGTTTCTACCCTGAGGAGATACCCTTCACAAATATTTGTTCCTCTTGCCCAGGGCACCTGGTAGGATTGTCTCCACCTGCTAAATCTCAGGCACGGCCATATGACCTGCTTTGACCAATGACATGTAGGAGGAAGTGACGTGTATCACTCTAAGAGCAGGTGCATTTTCTACTAAGCTTTCCTTTTCCTTGTCTTTGTGGTGGTAGAAATCTGTGTCACAAGGGAGCCTCCCCTGGTGTAGATCCCTGAATGCCTCTGTGGAGCAGTGCACTTCTGCCGTCACATGATAGGCATGTTTTATGAGTGAGAAATTATTTAAAATTATGGAGATTTTGTGGTGGATGTTACCGCAACCACCACAAAATGGTGGTATTGTTACACTTGCATAAAATATCCACAGTAAATGGTAATACAAGTAATGAATAAGAAAATAAATACTAGACTCTGTTGTATTTTTTATATATATATTGGTAACTCGCATATACATGTTACAGTCTGTTTTGAGGTTTCCAGGCAAGTTAATTGGGTCCAGAGTGGTGAATATTTGACCAGTGTCATGCACAGGAACATACATGAAAGTCCCAAACCAAAAATCAAGATCTCCTTGTCCCCAGATGATCAGAACCACACTTCCTGAAGTCTTAAATTTGGTCTTCCAGAGAAAGAACAATCCCCTTCATTCTGAACTTAATTCTGAAATTCTCCATCAGGATGTTATACACATCATCATAGGAACTGCTTTTTTCCTCAGATCTTATTGCTTAAATCTTCTGGAAGTTGCTGTATATTTTTCTCTGTGTGATGTTTTTAGGACATTGGAGGTGCATGCTAAATAATAATTGCAGCAAGTATTAACATTAATTAGCTTTTCCAAGTGCTGTGATAAGCATTCAGAATGACTTATCTCACTTAATTCTTGTAAATTTGGAGACCCTAGACTTCCACCTGCTCTCACAGATCATTATAGAAAGACCACATGGTCATCACGGATTGTTGAGGGGAGCGTCTTATGTATCAGGATTTACATGCAGATGGAAGAGCTGAAAGCATCTCGGGAGAATATCTTTTACAGCTGGGAACTCTGAAGTTTAGAGAGAGGAAAGGGCTTGCCCAAGGTAACACAGAAAACTAGAGACCCAGGACTTAACGCTAGGTGCCCTGTCCTGTGGTTTACTTCACTTTTTCCAATAAACTTCATGGAATTGTCTGAAGACAGCTAGCAACATATGTTATGCAAGATGAACAGTGTTAAAGAAGCTAGACAAAGCAGACATTTAGTAAATTGGAAATCCCCACCGTAAACCGGGAATGATCTCCAGAGATAAAGGTCCCCACATGAGAGCAAAGAAGCACAGAGAGCAAAAAAGAGCACAGAAATATATCCCATCTCAGAGTCCAAGAAGCATGAGAGTTGGTGAGGACTGTTGAGGGCAAAGCCCTTGGCTCCCTAAAGGTTCTCTGATATGAGGCAGATTCCTAGGAGAAAAGGCAACATCTTCATTTAACATGTATACATGGGAACCAGGTGTGGTAGCTCACGCCTGTAATCCCAGCACTTTGGGAGGCTGAGGCAGGCGGATCACTTGAGGTCAAGAGTTCAAGACCAGCCTGGCCAACATGGTGAAACCTCGTCTTTACTAAAAACACAAAAATTAGCCAGGCATGGTGGTGGGCACTTGTAATCCCAGCTACTCAGGAGGCTGAGGCAGGAGAATCACTTGAACCCAGGAGGCAGAGGTTGCATTGAGCCAAAATTGTGGCACTGCACTCCAGCCTGGGTGACAGAATGAGACTCTGTTGCAAAAGAAAATAATAATAATTAAGAAGTAATAAGAATAACTTTTTTACATTGGAGTATTCAGAATGAAGACTCAAAGATACAGAAGAAGTTGTCCATTTTCATGCCAGATTCAACAAAGGGTAGACAGCCGAGTAGAAATAGGATTGGACAAAAAGGGTCTGATGGAATGCCAATAGACTGAGTGGGGACATGCAGCAAGGCCTCTCTGTCTAGATTTTTCTTGGCCTCTCTGAGCAGTGTTCCTTCCTTCTGGGTGTGGGACACAACCCTCTCTGGAATGGGGGTCTTATGATCTATAGTCAATGTAGGTCAGATCATTTATTTATGGCCATTAGTTTACCCAGCAGGTCAAAATAATATTTTTAGATTTCATGGCTGGCTTTAGGAAAGAGGAGTTTTGGTTTCTATGACCTGTCTTGGGGAAGAGGAAGGAAGGAAGGAAGGAAGGAAGGAAGGAAGGAAGGAAGGAAGGAAGGAAGGATCAAAGGGAGGGAGGGAGGGAGGCAGGGAAGGAGAAAAGAAAGAGAGAAAGAGATGGGAGGGAGGGAGAATGGAAAGAAAGGGAGAGAGGAAAAAGAAAGAGAGAAAGAAAGAAAGTGTGTGGGGTGGGGAGGAAGGAGGGAAAACAGAAAACAGAGAGGGAGGCAATAAAAGAGATTAGAGAAAGACCAAAAGAGAGGGAGGGAAGATGAGAGGAGGGAGGGAGAGGGAGAGTGAGTGGGGCCCTCCGCAGCTGCATGAAATCCTTGCGTGAACCCAGGTTCTTGGCCAGAGAGACCGGAGCTCTCGTCCCAACTGTCTTACTTCTGGTCTGTGTGATCTTTAACATATTTAATATCTTTAAGCCTCAGTTTCCCCCTGGGTAAAAAAACACAATAATATTGACCTCTCAGGGTCTGTTCTGAAGATTAAAAGAGACAATTTGTGAAAAAAAAAATTATTAGTTTCACTTGCCCTGTGAAGGTGGGCTTCCTGGAATCATGCTCGTCTTTGTCAGGAAAGCTTGTGGGAGGAGGCTGTGTTATCTGTGTGTAGACAGCCCTGAAATCTGCATATGGCTCTTGCAGTTGTCAGTCTCTGCTTGAGGTTTGCAGGGTAATTAAAGGCACAGTAGGCAGGTGTCATTAACTTGTTAACCTAAAGTTTTCTCCCCACTCCCCACCCCCACAGGAAGGGAGATTGCAAATGCGTTTGGAGGAATCAAGTCTGATTTAGAGAGTTTCCTTTCAATTATTTTCCCTGGAGCCTTGCACGCTTGTTGGGCTCATTATTAAAACTCAGGGTCTGCACTGTATTAATCCACCACACCTCTCTGGATGAACACAGAGGATGCCAGTCTCCTTAAACTCAATGCTCCCTAAAGGAGATCCCCAACCTCCTATCCACGTGGTTCCCTCCATTCCAGCTCCAGGATGCAGACAGTGTTTAACATTTCCAGCTAAATTGCTCAAGTTATGCAATTAGGCCTTCTGAGTAGAAGCTCTATCTTTCATATGCTTCTGGGGGCCATAAAGGCAAGGATTCTCTGAATGGCACTTTTGAAACTCAGAATGTAAGGCTCACGGTAATAACACTGGATGCATGCCTTCACACAATTGGCAGTGCCTTCATACACCTCAGCTCATTTATCACCAGAGCAATATGCATGGGGTATGCCTCTGTCCGCTGGACGCACAAGAATGCTCGGGCTCAAAGAGCTCAAATTGCTCGGCAGAGGGTGCCTGGTTAGTGAGTGGTGTGGAAGGAATCACATGCGAGTCTTTGACCCCTTAGCTGGGACCCTGTCTGTCTTAATCCATGTGGTAGCTGCAGTACTTTCCACAGTGCCTGGCATGTGAAATGTGCTCAATGACTATTTATCATTCGCTATTTGCTTCTGGAGAAACATGAATTCATGCCATTATGTAATTCATACCTAAGAGTGTGTGGTCATGTTCAATCCTGTTTATAGAGTGAAAACCAAGGCATATCTAATCCTACTAATTCATCTCAGCTGATGGGATGATTTCAGGGTATGAGGACTGTGACATTGTAAAAAAATACATACATATATATATAGAAAGAGAGAGAGAGAGAGATACAGAGAGAGAGAGCGTCTTCTACCTCTTCCCTGGCATATGACTCCTAAAATTCTTAGGATCTCCAAAGTGATGTCTTTTTGTATATTAATGAGAGGACTGGTGGCTGGCAGCCCCTAGGTAGCTTCAGGATGGGGCTGGTTACTGGAAAGACCAAAGCAGGATTAGAGGGTTGAACTTTCAGCCCCGCTTCCCAGTCTCCATTGGGGAGAGGGCAGAAGATTAAGTTGATCACCAATGGACAATGGTTTAATCAATTATGCCTACATAATACAGCCTCTTTTAAAACCCAAAGGGCAGGGTTCAGGGGGCTCATGGACAGCTGGACAGGGGGAGGCTCCTGGAGGACGGTGCACCCAGGGAGGGCACGGAAGCTCCTCACTCCTTCCCACATGCTTTGTCCTGTGAGCCTCTTCATCTGTATCCTTTGTAACATCCTTTATAATAAACCAGTAAACCTAAGTATTCTCCTGAGCTCTGTGAGCTGCTTCTGCAAATTAATCAAACTTAAAGGAGGGGGTTGTGAGAAGCCCGATTTGTAGCCAACCAGTTAGAGGCACAGGTAAAATGACCTGGGGCTTGAGCCCAGCCTCAAGCTGTGGAATCTGACGCTATCTCCAGGTAGACGGTGTCAGAATGGAATTGGTGGTCGTGCAGTTGGTGTCCACTGCAGAACTGCTTGCTTGCTTGCTTGGTGTGTGGGGGAAAATCCACACGTGGGGTCACAGACCTCTTCTGGGTTGATTGTTGTGAGGTAAAAGCGGAGGAAAAACTGTGCTTTTCTGCTCAAGGACACACACACACACACACACACACACACACAGAGGCACACATTCCCCACTGCAACTAGTACAAATGCACGGGCACATCTACTCACAGCTACATCATTCTCCGGATGTAGACCTCCGGACTTCCCAGCAGGTCCACCTTTTTCCTCCCCCTCACCTTGCCTTCACCCACAGCAGCACTTCCCAGCCTTCTAGCTTTTCATTCCGCCTTCCTAATATGTGTCATTACTTACAGGACTTATTGTGCTTTTCTCAATATTTTCTTTAACTCACTTTTTAAACACATGACTACCTTTAGAAAATAAGGAAATAATAAGATAATAATTATTATGTCAATATCACAAGCAGAAGCCCAGAATCATTTGCCACAAATAAAAGGCAATCATAAAAATTAAATAAGGTGAAAACAAAAGAGTAGTCTCCAATTTTAGCTAGATATCACTATTTCTCAAGGCTTCTTATCTCCGTTTTTTCTCAATAGGGGACATTAACAAAGGGCAGAGAGGTATGAGAGACGTAGTATGATCAACTAACACATTCTCCTTAAAGAACTGCAAGAAAAATGGAAAGAGAATGACTTTCTTGCTGCGAGATTCAATGTTATTTTTTTACTTCTTAGGGTCTCGCTCTGTCACCCAGGCTAGAGTGTAGTGGTGTGAACATAGCTCACTACAGCCTTGAACTCTTGGGCTCAAGTGATCCTCCCACCTCAGCTTCCCAAGTAGCTGAAATTATAGTTTTGCACCACCACACCTGGCTATTTTTTTTTTATTATTTTTAATAGAGATGGGGGTCTCACTATGTTGCCCAGGCTGGTCTCAAACTCCCGGGATCCTCTCAAGGCCCAGGATCCTCTCACCTGGGCCTCCCAAAGTGCTGGGATTCTAGGCATGAGCCACTGCACCAAGCCAGGATTCAATGTTGTTGAATGCTGTGTCCTAGTACCACTTAAAACTGTGTCACACATACAACCACACACATATTCAGTGACGCATGTTCCATGCACAGAAATGGTGGCCTAGAGGAAGAATTATGTCCCAATTCCTTTAAGTAACATTCTAAGAGTTGTGCTATATGGTCGACAATCTATCCTTTTTCATGTTGCCACTTGGACCTGCCATTGGCTCTAGACTATTACAGACTGAATTGCTTCCTCCCTAACATTCATTTGTTGAAGTTTGTTCCTACATTCATTTGTTATGATTGTATTTGGAGACAGGGCCTTTAAAGTGATAATTAAGTTCAAATGAGGTCATTAGGCTATGCCCTAATTCAATCTGAACAGTGTCCTTACAGAAGAGGAGATGAAGACACAGACACCCAAAGGGAAGAGGATGAAAAGACACAAGGATAAAGCAGCCATCTAACAGCCTGGAGAAAGGTCTCAGGAGATACCAGCCCTGCCGACACCTTGATCTTGGACTTCCAGGCTCTGCAGTGCTGCCACTGCTCAGGTGATTGCCTCACATCTGGTTGGAGCAGGAGTCATGCCTCTCCTCAAGCATTGCTCTGAGGGCCCTCATCATCAGACATTTTCAAACCAGGCACAAAAGTAGAAATTCCACTTTTGCCCAAATCCTGCAGTCTCTGTTACACCGCTCATGGTCCATCATCACCACCTCCTACCTTTGGCTTCTCATCATGAACTTCTTGAGTCCAAGGTCCAGTTCTTACTCATATAAAAGGAGTTCAGCAAATGCATCTTCGTTAAGATTGAATTAAGTACAAGGAATTAAAATGAACTGACTGGAAACTGAAGGAAGTGAGTAATAGCTGAGAAAACAGGGCTTTGGAGATGAGATCACGGCTTGCATTCTGCCTTTTTCATTTACTAGCTGTGTGACCTGGATGACTTCTTAAGCACTCTGAGCTCTCATCTTCTCACCTGGAAAGCAGGGTTGATAACAGCATCCTTCAAGGTTGTTTTAAGGATTAAACTAGATAAGGAAGACTTCCTGGGCAAGACACCAACTGCCAAATGACTAGCTTCCCTTTCCACCAACTTCCCACTGGAATATTCATGAACATATACACACACCAATTAATGAAAGGTTGCTGCAGTCTTGGGAACAAAAAAATATTGATCGAAATCTTCTGGGCCCTCAAGGAATTTTCACTAACCAAAGAAGAGAAGAGTCCTTGATGCAGAAAAATAAAGCCAGGCACTTCTGCTACAACTTCTGACCTACAGGGGCTTAGAGATGAGTACCCTGTGCCAGCCAGAGGCAGGAAGCCTTCCCCATCATGCAAGAACTCTGTTAGGAGGTGCTCATGGCAACTTAGCCCTCCATTCCTCTAATTAGCCAATGAGTACTTCCTACACTTATGCAGGACTATGATGCCCAGTTGTGGAACACAGCAATCATGTATTCTTTTAAGCAGGAAAGCACGGAAACAGGTAAATCAAGGCAGCTATAGCTTTTTACTCTTTTTTTTTATTTTGCAAGAAAGGAATGAAGAGGAAACATATTGTACTAGTTAACAGCACAGACTTCAGCACCAGTTTGCTTACATTTGAATTTTGACTTAGACACTTACTAGTTGTGCGATGTTGGATGAGTTAAAGTGACTCATTTCTGCATCTGTCAAATGGGAATACTAACAGTACCAATCTCAGAGGGTTACTGTGCAGATTAAACGAATGTAAAAGGCTTTGGAACAGTGCCTAGCACCCCAGTAAGTATTGTGTAATGTTTACACACACACACACACACACACATATATACATATATAAATTTCTGTACATGAAGCTGAGATAGGAAAATCCTCTTGAGTCTTAAAGAGCCACACTGGCTAAACATCTTCCAAGATGCCAAAAATCTGATTCAGGGTGGTGAATATCACTGATATAAGAGACAGGTTCTAACAGCAATCAGAAGTGAAGTGAAGGGTCCACAAGTAAATAAAGAAGGGAAATAAAGATGGATCTACAGACACTAACATGGACAAACAGCAGGACTGAATAAAACTTTTTCCTGGGCCGGGTACCGTGGCTCATGCCTGTAATCCCAGCACTTTGGGAAGCCGAGACAGGTGGATGGCCTGAAGTCAAGAGCTCAGGACCAGCCTGGCCAACATGGTAAAACCCCGTCTCTACTAAAAACACAAAAATTAGCTGGGCGTGGTGGCAAGTGCCTGTCATCCCAGCTACTCAGGAGGCTGAGACAGGAGAATCGCTTGAACCTGGGAGGCAGAGGTTGCAGTGAGCCGAGATCACGCCATTGCACTCCAGCCTGGGCGATAGAGCGATACTCTATCTCAAAAAAAAAAAAAAAAAAAAAAAAATTTCCTGTCCTTACATGAGGAAATATAAGCACAGCCAAAACTTGTGCAGCAAGAAAGAAGCCTATAGAAATCATAAAACACAGGTAGAATATGCCTATGGAGAAGATACTATAGGCAACAAGAGTAATTTTTTGAAAGCAAATGTTTTATGGTCTCCATAAAGTTTCAAAAATGTAATTTCGATGTAATGTAAAATAAAGCTGAAATGATAAAAAATGAACTGAAATGAATAAGTGGTTGGTTGTGGTAAGCTAGATTGTGTAGAGAACAAAATAAAATAAAGAGTTAAAATATGCATTAAATGTGGTCAAGGAAAAGGTCAGCTTCAACGCATAAAAATATAATCCATGTGAGAGAGAACTTGGGATGTTATAAAAGTGCAGGAAAACAGTAAAGAAGATGACAATGTCAAGAGAGATGGAAAATTCGTGAACAATAGTTGTTCTAAAGAAGGTGTCGGACGTACCAAAAAATTCAGCCATCAAGGGCTTAGGAAGAGTGAGTAGTGAACAAGATAGACATGGTGCCCACATTAGCAGAGCTCAGATCTAGTGTGGAGAATCCTGGGAATCAGGTAAAATCCACCAGTGTGGACAGTCCACACTGGTGAGCCTGCTCATTTTCTGCCTTCTTATGTACTGCGAGTTCTAGTGCTACATTCAACTAAATTAGTATTTCCCAAACCGAATCCCAAGGGATAATGTTTTCAGTATGTTCTGGCTCTTCTGGGTAAAAGCAGTTCTTCGGTCAAATAAGTACAGGCAAGAATATATTAAACTAAACTAAAGAAGAATTCTTTACCCCAGAACATTAATGCTAAGATGCATTATGAATTCCAAAGTCAGTGATATCATGCTGCCTTTTTAAATTCAGAAAGGGTAGAGGTCATTTTTTTTCTGATACTTTTCACCATGATGCTACCCCCTGCCTTTCTTTTTCATCTCTTGTAACAGCTACTGACATCTCTCAGACACAGCTGAGAAATGCCACGGTAGACCCTGAGCAAGCAAATGCCAGGATCGTAATATGTCAAGCTCTGTAGATGTGTTCTTAGTGCTACACCCACAGCCTTTAGAGCAGGTTGATATACAAATTACACAGCCGCATGGGCTCTCAGTGTCTTTTGCAGAATCATGGTTGCACAGACGACAGTCAATCTCCCAGGAGAGCGTTGAGGTTTGTAGACTGGTCAGCAATCAATCCTGTCCAGGGTCTTAAGTGTCTCAGTTTACCTTCCCTGCCTCTCTGGTGCCGGTGACCACAGGACATGATAAAGCTCTCGGTCCCAGCTTCCATCAGGTTGTATCCTTCAATGGGACATGGATGATTGACACTATGGTCCTGCAACATTACATCTGCCTGAGCAAGCAGCCTACTTCCTACCAGAATCCAAGCATCATCCCAACCTGCAAATGCCCCCTGCCTGGCCCCATCCAGTGGACTAGACTCCTGGAATGTTGAAATGGATATGTATCCCTAGCTTGCCCATCCCTAATCTAGATCCCTCCTATTTTTTTTAACTTACATTTACCATGTAATTAACAAGAGATATAATAAAGGAAAGGGAGGAATAGCCAGATGAAAAGATGCATGGGGCAAGGTCTGGAAAAGACCCAAGTGCAGGAGCTTCCATCCCCATGGAGTTGGGGTGCATATCCCTGGCACTCAGATGTGTTCACCAACCCAGAAGCTCTGCCAACCTTCATAGTTCAGGGATTTTTGCAAAGGCTCCATCACATAGGAAAGATCAATGATTAATTCCACTACCAGCCCTTCTCCCCTCTCCAGAGAATGGGGGTGTGGGGCTGAAAGCTCCACGGCTTCTGTCTTTTCCTCCTCCCTCTCTCTTCCTGCGCAATGGTCCCTTGGCTACTCCTTGAAGCTCTTGCAGAATCAAGAAACAGCTCTGATGAAAGATTTGTCAATGGAGAAATTGGACTCACCAGAAGTACAAACATGAGGCTTAAAGCCACCGCTGGGTTTCTTTATCCACATGACGCAGTGAACCCAGTATTCCAAAACAGAGCAGAAAATTCTGAGACCAGACAGCCTGGGTTGGGATTCCAGCAACACCACTTACCAGCTGTGTGATTTGTGACTATTTGTCAAACTTCTCTGGGCCTCAATTTCCTATTCTGCAAAATATGGCTAGTAATGATTCATGGAGGATCCTAGCTGAAGACAGTGAAACTGGTTAAGAGGTTCTTGCATTCATCCAGATAAATGCTAGTAAGGGCCTGGGCTGAGGTAGTGGCAGGGAGAATGAAGAGGGGGAGGCAGAATTTGAAAGTTACTTGGGAGAGCGAATGGCACAATTTGGGGACCAATTAATCATGGAAGGTGGGGGTACAAGAAGGGCAGGGGTTTAAACTACAGCTTCTCAATTTTTTACTAGCATAGCGGAGTGGATGTAGATGCTGTTAACCAAGCCAGTTCATAAGGGAAGATTGTAATTGCTGCGCGTGTTTCAGACAATCTCCCTGGTAATAATTATCTCTTTTCCTTCTCATCATTACACTGTGGTTACAGTTCTCACATGAGGAAGCTGTGTCTGATGCCTGACATCTGGGACCTCACTTAATCCTCACTAGAACGTCATGATGTGAATGTCTTCCTATTATTCCTATAATGTAACAGTCACTGAGCCTCAGAGAGGTAAAGCAACTTGCCCCAGATCACACAGCAGCTAGGCTGGGATTTCAACCCAAGAAGATTGGCTTCCCCATGCTATTAGCCTTCCAGTATTAAACACCATCTTCAAATAACTCTACCAGAGAGGAGAGGTATGAGAGATTTCATCATCCATGCAATCCTCCTGCATGAAAGGGTTCAGATTCTTCTACCTAATTTTTTATTTGAAACCCTCCATGAATAGATCGTAGAATTTGTCCTAGCTATTGTAAAGTTGCTTTACCATACCATGCACTTGTCACAGCTGCTTTTCAAATCTCTGTGTGTGCATTATGCTTGCACTGTGCAGTTTCAATGTCTAATTACAATGTTGAAAGCTACTACACGCACAGGTAGGTAGGTATATAGATATTGAGAACACACAGCAATACCATTTTAACATAAAAGTGTTTGCGCTTTAGAAGAAGAATAGCAACTTTTTAACTCTTGGGTACTATTTGTTTTGCTGATAGCTGAGTGAAATTGGGGGGTGTTAGAAAGCTGTGAATAATGTTTAATATTAATATTATAGGTTACCTGGGAAAAGGGATTTATAGTGTAAAATGATACTGCCAAAATCCAGCAAAAGGCTGAAAGTTCAAACCACTCTAAATATTGATTTGACTCAATTGTGCATTTTAAAACATTCCTCTTTCCCAAGAGAAGAGTCATTCCTGAGGAAAATTGTGAAAATGGAATGTAAAAAGGAGAGAGAACAAAAAGTCACACTGCAGATCTACACTGAACAGTTTGCTTTCATCTTTTGGGAAATTTATTTCCATCTCCCAAAACAGAAAGCTGCAAACAATGATTCTCCTGATGCAACCATCCCAGTTGGATCATGTTAAAAAGCTTTTAGGAGGAAAACAGTAAGTAAATTCAACTGTTCAGATGCATTTGGATGTAATCCTAAAGCGGTAGCCCGGGTAATCACCACGCCATCAACAACTAAAAGGATTGTGACTATTAGATGTGGACAACAGAGAAATAATGGATGTTAAAGAGGTCGCGAAACAGAAATGATTGCATTCAACCGCCACATAGCTTTAAAGCTGATGACAGGAGAATGGACGCTCCATTTTACAACTGCTGAAACACACACACACACACACACACACACACACACACACACACACACACACACACACAGAGAGAGATAAATGCCAACATCAGTTTTATTATGTAGGTGGTTAAACAGTCACTTTCTTTTTCAATATTTTGAAATAGACAAGGACTTTGGTCTTTGACTAATTTCAGAGTTAAAGAGGAGGGATAGCTTTCTTTCTTCTCTGTCAACATTCAGTCTGGGAGGGTTTGATGCTGGGGCGTGAAAGGTTTCAGAACGCTGGAGGCAGGATGCTGGAACATAAGGCAGGCGGGGGACACAGAATGCCTATCTGTGATCTTAAGGGATTTTTGAATAAGAGCCAGTTCTGCTTCTTCAGCCAAGCTTTTGCTGCTTGCCAGGAACAATTATGCTTCAGTAGATCAGTGATTCTTCCAGTGTGGTCCATAAGGTCTACTACCTACATCTTAATGACCTGCATTATAATGCAGACTCCCAGGCCCAGACCCACTGAAGCAGACTCTCCCGAGATCGGGCAAGGATTCTTAAGCCATTATCCATGGAAAATGACCATGATGCTTAATGTGATCAGAGATCATGGTTTGACTGGGACAGTCCTAAATTGCAGGCTTGTTAAAGTATTATGATAGAAACTCTTGGGTGGTATTGGCTCAGAGGCCAATATTGCAGTCCATGGGCCCAATGTGGCTGCCATTTGTTTTTGTGAATAAGGTTTTATTGAAACACAACCACGCTCATTTTTTTTTCTATGTCTCGACAGTCAAGTTGAGTAGTTGCCACAGAGACTTCACGGCCTGCAAAATCTAAAATATTTACTATCAGGCCTTTCACAGAAAAAGTTTCCGTACTTCTGATGTAGACCAATGGCTCCCATTATTTCAGTGCATCAGAATCACCTACAGGCTTTCAGGGTTTTTTTTCGTTTGTTCGTTTTTTAATGTTACTTCTCCAGACCCATTCTCTGAGATTCTGAATCGATTGGCCTAGAGTAGGGCTGGAATAAAGGAATCTTTTAAAATAATGCTTATGTAATTCTATTTTGAAAATTTTATTATTATTATTATTATTATTTTTAAAGACATAGCCTCACTCTGTTGCCCAAGCTGGAGTGCAGTGCATGATCATAGCTCACTGCAGCCTTGACTCTCAGGCTCAGTCGATCCTCCCACCTCAGCCTCCGGAGCAGCTGGGACCACAGGCATGCACCACCACACCTGGGTGATTTTTTAAAAATGCTTTTATAGAGACGAGGTCTCACTATGTTGCCCAGACTGGTCTCAAACTCCTGGTCTCAAGTGATCCTCCCACCTCAGCCTCACCAAATAGTGGGATTATAAGCATGAATCACCATGCCTAGCCTGTTTAGGTGATTCCAACGTGTAGCCAGGATGAAGACCATAGCTGTGAAGGAGAAGCACTAGCTTCATAAGCTCACCTCCCCAGAGCTGAGTGTGCTCAGTGTACTTGGACAGCCTAGGTAGTTTCCATCTCAGCTGCTTATCTACAAAACACAGATATCAATAGTGACCATGTTGGGTGAGGTAATATGAAAATTAGGGAGATGGATGCATACCTCTTAAGGCAGTGCTTAGCATACAGGAAGTATAAATGAATAGTGACGATGATGAAGATGACAGTGACAACTATGTTAAGGGTAATACTTATGACTTCCATAACGCAACTGAATAAACATTCATTAAGCACCAGCTGTGTGTCCTGGAAGGGAGAACCTGAGGTTAATGTGATGAACACCCCACAAGTGTTCACAGTCAAGTAAGACAAGCAGAGACATAGAAACATACTGACAGCAGGCCGAATGCGGTGGCTCACCCCTGTAATCCCTGCACTTTGGGAGGCTGAGCGGGTGGATCACCTGAGGTCAGGAGCTGGAGACCACCCTGGCCAACATGATGAAACCCCATCTCTACTAAAAATACAAAAAATTAGCTGGGCGTGTTGGCATGCGCCTGTAATCCCAGCTACTCAGGAGGCTGAGGCAGGAGAATCGCTTGAACACAGTAAGCAGATGTTGCAGTGAGAAGAGATCACGCCACTGCACTCCAGCCTGGGCAACAAGAGACAAGAGTGAAACTCTGTCTCAAAAAAAAAAAAAAAAAAGAAAGAAAGATACTGACAGCAATAGGAAAGAAAAATGAGCCTCCAAATATGGACAGACAAGTCAAAGGGGGAGAGAATCTAATTTCCAGTAAATAGACACAAACATGTTCAACTTCAGTAATAATCAGAGAAATAAAAAATAAAACTTAAATGAGATATTTTCTCCCAGTAAATATGCAGACAGTAAAAACACTGGAAATATTGTGCGTTCATGAGAAGTGTTGTTTCTGCAGGCTTTTTAGAGGGCAAATTGGTAGATTAAAATCTGTACTGTTTTCAGATCCTCCATTTCCCATTTAGGTGTCTAGTCTACAGAAATATGTCTGCACTAAGAGACTGGCATAAGAACATTCACTGAGGCATTGTTGCAATAATGAAAACCATCTAAATATCTATAAGATGGAGAATGGCTGACAAAATCGCCATGCAATTCTATGTAATTCAATGCGGAAGTTTTTCGAAATGGAGAATATATACAGGTATAAAATGTCCATGAGTTGAATTGAACTCATGGACATAGAGAGTAGAAGGATGGCTACCAGAGGATAGGAAGGGTAGTGAAAGGGTGGGGGGAGGTGGAGATGCTTAATGAGTACAAAAAAATAGAATGAATAAGACCTACTATTTTATAGAATGACAGGGTGACTCTAGTCAATAATAACTTAATTGTATATTTCATAATTAAAATAGTGTAATTGGATTGTTTGTAACACAAAGGATAAATGATTGAGGGAAAGGATACCCCATTCTCCCTGATGTGGTTATTTCACATTGCATGCCTGTTTCAAAACATCTCATGCATACCACAAATATATACACCCACTATGTACCCACATAAAATAAAAATAAAATAAAATAAAATGGACAGTTGTCCAAAGTATTTCATGGAGAAGCTGTAAATACTAATAGAAAATGTATACATAAAAAAGCACACATACACACACTCAAAACAAAACTTCACATTTTTATTTCTATATATGTATGTAAATTCCTAGGCAAGATTCCTTCTGGGAAGGATAGATTTAGAGTGTAATAGACGTCTTCACTTTACCTATATTTAATAGAGTGAATGTATTCATGAACTTCTTATATACATTTTTTAAAAAACAGGACAGTAATTTAATAGGGCGAGCATTATTATAGAAGTGTATGTAAAATATGATGGCAGTACCCAAAAGAAGGTGTAGAATTCTGCTGGGGTGAGATGGACAAAAAGCGATGTCAGATGGAGATAAAGTAAAAAGTGTTGCCTTATCTCTGATGTCACCGAGATCAGGCAACACTGAGCTAGACCTTGAAGGAAGAACCAGGCTGGGTGCGGCGGCTCATGCCTGTAATCCCAGCACTTTGGGAGGCTGAGGTGGGTGGATCACGAGGTCAGGAGATCAAGACCATCCTGGCTAACACAGTGAAACCCCGTCTCTACTAAAAATACAAAGAATTAGCCAGGCATGGTGGCAGACGACTGTAGTCCCAGCTACTCGGGAGGCTGAGGCAGGAGAATGGCATGAACCCGGGAGGCGGAGCTTGCAGTGAGCCGAGATCGCACCACTGCACTCCAGCCTGGACAACAGAGCCAGACTCCATCTCAAAAATAAATAAATAAATAAATAAATACATACATACATACATAATTTAAAAAAAATAGAACCATTGGAGAAGTGGATGCGATGCTGTCATCCTAGGTAGAGAGGGCCCATGAGCAGAGGCTCAGGGGTGTGGGCACGTAGGCATTCATTTACTCAACATTAGGGCAATGCCTAGTCTGAGACTCTGAGTTCAGGATCCTTCTAGGTGCTTGCAGTACAGATGTGGGGGCTATAGGCTCAGGTGCTGGGGCTATAGTGGGGAAACAGACACAGGTCACTGTCCTTGTGATTTTATTCTAGTCTGTCTAGATAGGCAGTATACAAATCAACAAGTAAAATGCACCGTGTGATGACAAGTGTTATTGGGGACAATAATGTAGGGAAGGTGGAAGGAAAATGCTGCTTGGGAATAGGGTTCTCCCTCTTTAGTTGAGTCAGAGAAGGCATCATCAGTGGAGAGCTGAAGGAGCTGAGAACTCACCACAGGGACAATCGGGGAAGAGCATTCCAGGCACTGGGATGGCAGATCCAGAGGGCTGAGCTTGACGTCGCTAACAGACAATGAGGAGGACCATGTGGATGGAGCAGAGGAAGCCACAGGAGAGTGGCAAGAGAGGGGTTAGAGAGTGAGTGGGGCTGGGATACATCCATATCATGTAAGGTTTTGGGAAATACACGAAGGACTTTTACTCTTCTGAGAGACAGGGGGAGTCATTGGAGGCTTTTGACCCGGCAAGTGGCCTGATCTGTTATATGCTTTGAAAGATCCCTCTGGCTACTCTGCTGAGAAAAGACCCTAGAGGCAAGACTGGAAGCACTGGGGCAATTGAACACATGGGGGCCAGCCCACCAGATCTGAGAAAACAGCACGTCAGCATCATGTGGGCCACTCTTGTGCCCTTTCTTTAAGTAGCGGCACCCTAATTTCCTTTGACAGACCCATCTAGCACATTTGCAGGGGCCAGGGTAATGGCAGCAATGAAAGGCAATATATCACATACCTAGGTATCTGAAAATTATAAAGCAATCCAACAAACTGCTCAGTGAAACATATACTCTCCTCCTATGTTCATAATGGCCTGGAAGGTCAAGTTTAGATTTAGAATCCTCTATTTCTCAGATTTATTTGCCAATATTGGCAGCATGGGAAGAGCTGGCTTCTAGCTTATGGTTCTTAAATCCCAACCCTCTGTCTGCCCTCCACTTCTCTTCCTACTCCCAGTTCTATCTCTCACTCTGAGTGGCTTTTTCCAAGTGTGTGAGTACAACACAACACTCACATTGAAGATCAGTGGACCACAGGCTCTATATTCCTTAAACATTGGCACACAATCTCTCCTTAGGAGAAGAGATCCAAGAAAGAGGCAACTTGGGCAGAGAAGTCTGGAGTCTCTGCAAGCAACATGAAGCTCCAGAGGGAGGGTTCAGGTCCTGGAAGGTATGTGCCCTTGGCCTGTGGCCACCTTATCTCATGGAAAGGCACGCAGCAGATGAAGGACTAGAGTGGAGACCTCTTAAGGTATATGGCATGAGGCAAGGATGCTCCACGCATGGGCTTAAGAATGGCGTTGTTCTTTCTACCCAAGTAGGCTGAGCTTAGATCATTGCCTTTTACCCAAGGGAAGTGAGATACCTTGATTGGTACCCACACCAAAAGTCACACAATGGGAGGGTTCTTATTAATTTAAGTCATGGAGGGGTTGAAGGAAAAGTCTTGGAGCTGGTTCATGTTGGTCACCAGGTCTTAAAGACATTGTTTCTTCATTCCTATTTCCTAGATTCCTGTCCAGTTCTTGGTTCCAGTTCTTTCTCAGGACCTCTTTGTTCAGTTTTTCCTTGCATCCTATGAGCTCTTTCCAATGCATTCTTTTTAAGGCTTTCCTTTTGTTCTAGATAGTTTCTGTGTCTGCAGCAAAGAAACCCTCCAAGATACAGATTATGTTACAAAGAATTTTATATGCCACATTTGAGCACCTGAACTTCAGTCTGCAGAAAACTGGAAGCTTTTAAACAGGGGGGTGACCTGGCTTGATTGTTTAATATCTCTGGAGAGACATGGGAGATGGAATGCATAGGAAAAAAAGTACGTCTAATCTTCCTTTCTCTCCCAGAACTTCAATCAGTGGCTTAAATGGAGGCATCCATTATAAGGTAAAGTTGACCTTCAAGAAAGAAAGAACAAAAATCCAGGGCAGGTGGGTGAGAAAAACACCAGGAGATCTGATACAGACAAATGAGCTCAATTTCAGGCAAGACAAACAATCAAGGCTGGATCCCAGGAAATACAGATTGGGCAGGGTCACGTCTAACCCTAGTTCAGTTCTAGAAGGCATTATTCACAGATGGTTTTTGAGCAGGAAGAAACCAAGAGAAATTCATTATGACCAAGTCATGCCAAACTCCTGTCAGCCCCAGCTTCCCCCAATCCATGAATAGACATGCTTCAGCTGCAGTGTGTATATTGAGTGCCTTGGCCTCACCAGCCAGTGTTATCTTAATGGGGCTGAAATAAAGTTGGTACACATGTCCTGATTCCACTTAGTTGTAGCTTTTCTATAACTCTAACTTTACCTGGCCTCCTAGTCTCTTGCTAAACTCAATATCTCAGCCCACCTGTATAGGTCCTTGAACAACTGTTTATTCCTTGTAAGGTTTTCCATTGAGAGGCTGCTTCTCTTGGAGAGAGAGACTTTCAGTGAACACCTGCTGTCTTTACCTACCCAGTATCCACACCTCTTATGCAGATAACAGCCCTGTATTTGGCTTTGAGAGAGGACTCTTCCTGCACTCATAGTTCACATAATTAGTCATGGGGAGTTGACTTGACTTTCAGCTCCAAGGTGTCATCTTTATCATAGGAACAAGGAGATACCACTAAGAGTTTTAAGTATGTACCCAGGAACACAGAGTCAATGGCAGGATAATGTGATCGGCTGCGCATTTGGAAAACATTCCTCTGGCTGCAGTGTGAGGGAGAGATTGCATGCGAGAAGACCAACTGGGATACTCTTGAGAGTTCTGATGAAAGAAATGGGATTTTAGACTAGGGTATTGGCAGGAGATAGAAGAGAAGTAGACAGACTCAAATGACTTTTAAAATTACAATCAATAGGTGAGTGGTTAATTATATATGGGAGACTGAGGGAGAAAGAAATGATTCCTAAGTTTGTGCTTTGTGCAAAAGAATGGATATTGTTGACTTCACCAATAGAGGTAGCTCTGAAAGAGAACCAGCTTTAGCAAAGGGATTTGTGAAGAGCACAGCTTCAGTTTGGGATATTTTGAAACATCTAGGAGGAAGTATTTAGAGGCAGTTGGATGTAAAAATATGGAACACTGAGGATGTGTCTGGGCTGGAGAAGTTAATTTGCCAGTCCATGAATAGATGATAACTCTGAAGTCAAAAACGTAGAAAATATAAGTGAGAGGAGAAGAAAGAGGTGGAGACCAAGCAAATAATGACCACCTCTGTGTTTCCTTTGACAACTGTCTCTTTCCACTTCACAATTACAACATTGGTTTTCTTCCTTCTGAGAATGTACCCACTCATGGCATGTTCTTACCTAAACCGAATTTTACCACTGCTAATTTCTGGGGATTGTGATTTGAGTTCATTAAAATTGTTCACAGCACAGTTATACCAATGTCTTGCATACAGATGGCCAAAGAGATATGGGCAGATGATGAGGTCAAAATCAGTTTTTTGTTTCTTTCTTCTTTTTTCAGATGGGATCTCACTCTGTTGCTCAGCTGGAGTGCAGTGGGGCGATCATGGCTCACTGCAAGATCTGCCTCCTGGGCTCAAATGATCCTTCCACCTCACCTTCCCAAGTAGCTGGGACTACAGGTGCACACCACCACACCCAGCTAATTCTTTATTTATTTATGTTTGTAGTTATGGAGTCTTGCTATGTTGCCCAGGCTGGTCTTGAACTCATGTCAGTTTTTTTTTTTTTTAATAGGCTCTCCTTATGAAGACACCAAACATCTGTAATCCAAAATCCTCACTCCATGCTGGTGAGACCCGCCCCCCCCCCCGCCCCTGCCACTTAATGAAGCACCTCCAGTTTTAGGGATTACACTTTAGCACAGAAATGGATGAACTAGAATATGTCTTTTGGACAAGGGTCCAGGACAGAGAGTAACCTGGAAGCCATGTAGAATGGGGAAAATGGTAATTTGGGGTATTCTCAAGAGGACTGGAAAGAGAAGGGAAAGCCAACTTCCTCTGTATGGCACATAGCATAAGAGCAGGATCCATGACTTGCACCCTGTCAGGCCAGCACAGGCCTAGCACAAAGTGGGCTTCAGTCGCTGTGTACTGAATGACTGACTATAGATGATGGTGAATGTAAGGTGCTGCGGTCAGGCTTCGGTGGTAGATGCTGAAGAGGCCATTCGGGCATCCACACTTACAGCTCCCTTAAATGCTGCCTGGGTCACTGGGCATCAGCACTGAGAATCCACCATACTCTTGCCCTGATATTGTGATGACCATTAGCCTGCCTTCATCCAGTCGCTCCCTTGCTCTGTCCTCCTCCCAGGAACCTATGGATGTCAGAGCCTGAGAGCAGAGACTCCAGGAAGATCCTGGAGAAAAAGCAATCAGAGGTGAGACTCTCTCATTTATTGCAGTACACATTGACTTTCCTGGGGTCACCTAGGGCCTGAAATCGGATCATGGAATTTGGGATTGCAGATTGTGGAGGCGTGGACTGGGAGAATATTTGTTAAGCAATACTATATGCAAAGTGTTCTCTTACCAACCACATTTCCTTTCTTTGTTCACATAATCCTGACTACGCCCCAGCCTTCATACTATCTTTGATTGGAGATGAGGGACTTGAGGCTCAGAGAGGCTAGGATCGCCCAGCTTGCAAGCAACGCAGCATGAAGTGAAATCCAAGCCTGCTCAATTCTACAGTTGAGTTGGGAAACTCAACTGTTTCCTTCCTTCCTTCCTTCCTTCCTTCCTTTTTTCCTTCCCTTCTTCCTGTCTTTCTGTCCGCCTTTCTTTCTCAAGGTCTCGCTCTGTTGCCCAGGCTGGAGCACAGTGGTGTGATCCTGGCTCACTGCAGCCCCAAACTTCTGTGCTCAAGCGAGCTTCCCACCTCAGCCTCAGGAGTAGCCGGAATTACAAAGTGCACCATCACACCCAGCTAATATATATTTTGTTTTTGTTTTGTTTTGTTTTGTTTTCCTCTTTTTTTTTTTTTTTTTTTTTATTGAGACAGAGTCTTACACAGTCACCCATGCTGGAGTGCAGTGGCGTGATCTCAGCTCACTGCAATCTCCGCCTCCCAGGTTCAAGCAATTCTCCTGCCTCAGCCTCCCAAGTAGCTGGGATTACAGGCTCCCACCACCAGGCCCAGCTAATTTTTGTATTTTAGTAGAGACAGGGTTTCACCATGTTGGCCAGGCTGGTCTTGAACTCCTGACCTCAGGTGATCTGCCTGCCTTGGCCTCCCAAAATGCTGGGATTATAGGTGTGACCCACCATGCCCAGCCTGCTAATATATATTTTGTTAGAAACGGGAACCATGCTATATTGCCCAGGCTGGTCTCGAACTCCTGAGCTCAAGCAGTCCTCCTACCATGAACTCCCAAAATGCTGGGATTAGAGGTGTGAGCCACTGCACCCGGCCACCTGTGTTCTTTCCACTTACTTTCGCAGTCTGTCGTTCAGGTCTTAATGAATGGGTCCCACCTCGTATATACCCTCCCGTGGATGTAAAGAGAATGCCTGAGCTAGGGCCACTTTTTCCTAATTTACTGTAAGAATACTTGGGCCTGAATCTAAATCAGTCTTAAAACCACATCTCCTTCTTTCTGCTGGGCCTTGTGGCTGGTGCATCGGGCCAGAGGCTCCTATTGACATGCTTTCTAAATGATCCTTCTTCCCTTACGGTTTTTAATTTGGGGCCAATTTGTGCCTCTCTGCTTGATTAGGATCTAACACTTGCCTAGTCAAAATAAGTGCAATGATAATCAAGCTTGCCTTTGGAGTGGAGTGGAGTGTGTTTCAGTGTGTGCCAGCTTTTCCCAGCTCCCTCCCTGGCTGGAATACAAATGTCCTCCTAGAACAAGCTAAGTTATACAAGGATTTTAAGCTTATTCCGATAGAAATGAGTCAGATTCGGGAGCCTCGTCCCGGCCCACAGGAGGGTGAGCTGGGACCATTCCTGGTGCCACATTTCTGGGAGCTGCTGAATGATCTGTATCCATCTCTTTCTCTGGTTCTTCCCGGGGCGGGGAGTGGTGGGGCCCTGTGCCTGGGTTTCCGCTTCAGCTCCTCTGCTCACTCTTGCTATCTAAAATCACTTCTCAATCCCAGCAACATGCCCAAGGCAGGTAGTCCCGCTCTGAATGAACCTTGGCTGGACCCACAGCTACCTCAATAACATCCATAGCCATGGTTTTACCCAGTGTCTGCTCTGTAGATGCTCATCGCCACACTAGGTACTTTATATAAATCCAATAATTTCATTCTCTGCACAATTCTATCCTTCACAAATACTTCTTTTGCATGTCCTACGTGCTAGGCACTGTCTGAGGAATGCAGCAATGAATAAAGCAGGCAAAACCCCCTGCTTTTATGGAGTTCATGTTCTTTGGTGGAGAAAGCACCTCTTTAAACAGGCGCTATTATCTTCTTTTTAAAGGGGAAAAATAAGGCTTAAAGAGTTTTCATAACTTGGAATCTCACATAGCTGGTATGTAGAAGAGATGAAATTCAAGCACGGGTTTCTAGGACCCAAGACCATATTTGTTCTATGAAATGATACCATTTCCAGCAGATGCCAGGTCTCACTCCTAGAATTCTTATGGTCGAAGGGAGTGAGACTCAACCTAGGTGAGTGGGTGTATGGTGCCTAGGTGTGTATAGCCAGCAAGCTCCCAGGAGAAGTACAAAACTGGTACTGATGGGCTCTACAGGTCTTACTTAACTGGGTTACAGAAGGAGAAAAAGTGTAATATTTCTAGTAATTACAAATATGACTGCCTACTACGCACCAGCCATGGCTCCAGGTGCTTTGTGTTGATTTATTTGCACCTCATCATTAACCTAGGAATATAAACAATTTTAGCATTATTTCTTTCTCTTTTTTAGAGACGGTGTCTCACCCGGTGCCTAGGCTAGAGTGCAATGGCACAATCATAGCTCACTGCAGCCTCTAACTTCTGAGCTTAAGTGATCTTCCTACCTTAGCCTCCAGAGTAGCTGAGACTACCGGTGTGCACCACCACACCCAGCTATTTCCTTTTTACAGGTGAAGAGACAAGAGATTGAGTATTTATGTAACTCTCACAAAATCATGGAGCTAGAGATCGGCAGAGCTAGGATGTGAACCTAGGCAGGCTGGTCTGTTCTTCACTACCATACCCAGTGATCACATAAAGATGAGACAAAAATCTATCTCACATGAAAGGAGGAAGCCTGGACCTCCAAATGTCCCTAGGCCCATGCTGCCATGCGGCGCACTCACAAGCTGGACAGGTCTTGCTCTCACAAAGAGCGAACGATGTGGGGACTAGGAATTTGGTATTGACAGGTGCTCAGGGGACGGGTGTTTTTCAGCAAAGAGGTCAGTGTGTGCAGAGGTGTGGGGTTAAGAAAGGACATATCCTGGTTTCTCAAAAATCGAACCAGTGGATAACTCATTTTTTTGACACTGCGTGTGGAAATGGTGGTGAATGACCAGGAAAGAGTCCTTCATGGGTCAGCTCCTTCAGGCCAGCACCCTTCTCCTGGAACTGATGCTTCAGTAAACCCAGCGGCTCTCCCAGGTAGAAAGAACTACATAATTGCCAGGCGCAGTGGCTCATGCCTGTAATCCCAGCACTTTGGGAGGCCGAGGCGTGTGGATCAAAAGGTCAGGAGTTTGAGACCAGCCTGGCCAACATGGTGAAACCCCATCTCTACTAAAAATTCAAAAATTAGCCAGGCATGGTGGCACATGCCTGTAACCCCAGCTACTCAGGAGAATGAGGCAGGAGGATCACTTGAACGCAGGAATTGGAGGTTGCAGTGAGCCGAGATTGTGCCATTGCACTCCAGGCTGGGCGACAGAGTGAGACTTTGTCTCAAAAAAAAAAGAACTACCCCTTGCAAAATGAAGTGTGGGGATCCTTTTTCAAAAATCATTAAGAATTTTAAGATGGCAATAGTGGACCATTAAACCAAGCATGGGATGGGACCCTTCCAAGTGCAGGGCCCCTGTGGCTGTTCAGGCCATGTGACCATGAAACCAGTCCTGCCCCCAGGTCTCCCTGAGCTACCACAGCATCATAACTCTTAGCTCATTTTTTTCTAGTGGCCATTCTGGAAACTGAGTATTATCAAACCCAAGTTCCAGTTACAAAAACTCTGTGGTAAAGAATGACTTGATCAAATTCTCAGAATTCATGAATGACTGTGTCAGGATAGGAATAAAAATAAAACAACAAGTAATAGTTGATGTGTGTGGAGTCCCAGGACCGAAACCTAAAATTTTCTGATGCCAAAACCCATATTCTCCCACCCAAGTACTAAGCAGGCCCGATCCTGCTTAGCTTCCAAGATCAGACGAGATCGGGCATGTTCAGGGTGGTATGGCCATAGACAAAAGACCCACGTTCTTACACACTTTGCCACTCTGCCTCCTGCCTGTAGGTCAGGGCTCTGTGTTTAATCCAAAACGTAGATGGTTTCATAACTGGAATATAAAAAGTGGCCTGGAGTAGCTAGGCTCCGCCCAGAGATGCAATCAATATATATGTCAACAACTGTTCAATATCATGAATATCTTCCCCAACACCTAGAGAAGAAGTGCACATGGAGATGTGGGATAGTTCGGGCTTTTTATAAACTGCATTGTTGCTGCCACGTCACCCTCATCTCTGGCTGGCACAGAAACTAGCCCATCACATTGCACTCAGCAAGCTGATCAAGAAGCCTCTCTCAGGCTGGCACAGTGGCTTATGCTTGTAATTCCAACACTTTGGGAGGCAGGAGGATCACCTCAGACCAGGAGTTGGAGACCAACCTGGGTAACACAGTGATAAACCATCTCTACAAAATAAATAGTTTTGTTTTAAAAAGTCTCTCTTCTTGATAACTAGTCATACCCACACAAGAGAATAAATTATCTTTATTATCTTTATGATCATCTTTAATTTTCACAATTTTTAAAGTGGCTTAAAAATACAGTCCCTACCTCATCTTTGCTTACTTTCTTATTCTTTTTTTTTTTTTTTTTGAGACGGTGTCTCACTCTGTCACCCAGGCTAGAGTGCACCTGAGCCATCTTGGCTCACTGCAACCTCTGCTTCCCAGGTTCAAGCAATTCTCTTGCCTCAGCCTCCCAGGTAGCTGAGATTACAGGTGCCTGCTACTACACCCAGCTAATTTTTGTATTTTCAGTAGAGACAGGGTTTCACCATGTTGGTCAGGCTGGTCTCGAACTCCTGACCTCAGGTGATCCACCCACCTCGGCCTCCCAAAGTGCTGGGATTACAGGCATGAGCCCCGCTCCCAGCCCTCTCTTATTCTTTTGAATCTTTATTCTGAATTAAGAAGACTCTTTGTTTTCCAGATTGTTTCTTTCCTGGGAGATGGACTGCAATCCAGACACATCCTTAGTTTTGCAAAGGGTTAAGACCATGGAGTCAGCCATTACTGAGTTTAGGCCCACCCCCTTGTATCACTAGATGTGTGAACTCGAACAAGTATTAAACCTCTCCTAAGCCTCAGTTTCTTCTTCTGTTACATCAGGATTAATAAGAGAATGCCTACTGTGTATAGTTGCTGTGATTATTATGGTCCTAGCATATTTATAATGTGCTCCATGAATGTTAACAGTTAGTAGTTGTATAATTGGCAGTGGTCCTAGGAAGCTGTTCTCACCAAATTCTTCTGCTGTCTCATTCACTCATTCATTCGTTTATTCAACATAAATAAATACTGCGCCAGATCCATACCATAATTTGGAGAAGCAGAATGAGATAGGGGCATAAATCTAGAGGAGTTCAAGAGGGAGAAGTGAATGTGGACCTAAATAATTACATGACTAAGTAGACAATGTTCACAGAGAATATGGAGACAGGAACTCGGGCTGGGGGAGTCAAGGAAGGCTTCTTAGAAGAGGAAGCATCCCTGGGCTTTTAAGATGGAATGTAACTAGTTCCCTGGGTCATGTTTCAACTACTGGCCAATGAGAACCACAGAAATTTCTTATGAATGGAACTGTCTGTAGTTTCCTGATGGCTACTGGCCAATGAGAACCACAGAAATTTCTTATGAATGGAACTGTCTGTAGTTTCCTGACAGCATGGCTACAGTCCAAAGTAATCCCCAGTTCAGAGTTTTACTTTTGTTTTTGAAAAGTGAAACAGATTTTACTGTAGGTTTTATTTTAAGAAGTAAAATAGATATTTCTTCATAGTCCAAAGGTCTGCAGTTGGGACTTAGGCAGTAGATATTTATAAGCCGGGGTACTCTGAAGAAACAGAAAGTACTGCCTTATGAATAAAGATTCATTGCCTTAGAGGTCTATCATGAGTCCCATGGGATTTTCCAAATGCTTAGCCTACGGATTCACATGCACGCAAAAGGTTTAGCATTTATCATTTAAATGTCCCATGAGGACATCTCCCTTCCACTTTGCCCTACACAGCGGAAGGTCCTGGTGGCTCTTTCTTCTTTGATAGCTTGAGCACCAGTGCCATTTCTCATATCAGACTCAGAGCGTATATCTGATTGGTCCAAAACAATTATGGCGACCCCACTTCTCTTGCCAGTGTTTCATGCGGGGCTGGACATGTAAACAAATTCTGGAGAAATGACATGAGCAGAAATCAGCTGGGGAGCTTCTGGGAAAGGTTTCCTTTCTCATACAAAGGGGTACCAAAAAGTGATGTCATATCTTGTTTTACCATATTCTTGTTCTTCTGGAGAGAGTTGATTTGGAGGTGATGCCTAACATTGCTGTATCTGTTTCACGACTATGGTGCAAAGCTAGCCTGCATGGAAAACTGACATAAGATAATAGCAAAGGAGAAAGATAGGAATAACCAGATCATTGGTGACATCATTGAGCTACTGAATTACCCAACCTTGAAGCCACTCTACCTTCCAAACTTCCTCCTAGGTGCAATAACGAACTATTCTTATGGTGTAAACTGACGCACCAGAGCTTTCTGTTGTGACCAAATGCATCCTTTCTGACTAAGCCCTAGTATATTGGCTTTTGAAATCCAAGCATTGGTCCTGGTTATCACCGTAAGGAGAAACTAGGGAGGTTTCTCAAAAAGGATGTTGTTTCCGGCTGGGTGCGGTGGCTCACGCCTGTAATCCCAGCACTTTGGGAGGCTGAGGCAGGCAGATCACAAGGTCAAGAGATCGAGACCAGCCTGGCCAACATGGTAAAACCCTATCTCTACTAAAAATACAAAAATTAGCTGGGCATGGTGGCACGTGCCTGTAGTCCCAGCTACTCGGGAGGCTGAGGCAGGAGAATTGTTTAAATCCGGGAGGCAGAGGTTACAGTGAGCCGAGATCACGCCACTGCACTCCAGCCTGGCGACAGAATGAGACTCCATCTCAAAACGAAAGCAAAAACAAAGGGAAAAAAAAGGGTGGTGTTGTTTCTAAGCCTTCCAGAAGTTCCTTGGTAAACTGAATTCCCTGTTATTGCCTATGATCCCATGATGTGACATCAATTAATGTTGCAGAGAAGTAGGAGCCCGCCCTAGCCTTTAGCATTTGCCAGATAGTTGACTTCATCAGCCCTCTTTACCCTCTAATAAAGAACCGGTGGCACATCAGAAGTCAACCAAAAACTCCCTTGAGTGGCAGCGTTCCAGTTCTTCTGAGACCTAAACTCTGTTTCAAACAAAGTGGCTGGAGTTTCCGGGATTGCTGGCTTTTGTGGCCTGTAGATCTGAATAATCCCATAAAATATCCCTTCAAAAGAAGAGCACGAGTGTTCTGAGGAGCATGTTGGATATCAGATGTGAGACCCAGCGTAAGAATGAAATGGTAACAGATGATGGAAAGCCCAAGGAGACTTGGCAATCAGGCAATCAACCTATTAGATTGGTGCAAAAGTAATTGTGGGTTTTGCCATTATGTTTAAAGGGGAAAACCGCAATTACTTTTGCACCAACCTAACTAGGCCCTATCTTAACATCAGGTGATGTTACAGTCCTTTCCTCTTGGAAAACTTTGTCCTTTTATTAAAAAGTGGCATGGCTTCTCATACATCAGAGGTATCTTAGGAATGTAATTTTTTATTCTCTGCAAATCTATATAAAAGCAACATGTACCCACATGGTCTTAAGGGGATAGGATGAAATTTAGTAAAAAAAAAGTTGCAACTTTACCCATTAGTAACTTTACTAAGAATGAAATGGGAGAGGGGAGGTCCACAGAATAAAGATAAGTCATATTCCACAAACAAGTGCTTTGCTGGCCATGCAACTGTTAGCAGGTCACTCAGATAATCCAGCTTTTGGTTTACTCACCTAGCATGCGGGTGCTGGACTTGACCCACAGCCTGTGCTAGATTACACTTTGTCAATCTGGCTAAGGCTGGAATTACACAAAGGTTAACTAAAGATCATTAAAAGTGTTCTATAAACCATAAAGCACTACGCAAATGAGACTTTTTTTTTTTTTTTTGAGATGGAGTCTTGCTTTTGTCGCCCAGGCTGGAGGGCAGTGGCATGATCTTGGCTCACTGCAGCCTCTGCCTCCTGGGTTCATGCAATTCTCCTGCCTCAGCCTCCCGAGTAGCTGGGATTACAGGTGCCTACCACCATGCCCTGCTAATTTTTGTATTTTTAGTAGAGACGGGGTTTCACCATATTGGCCAGGCTGGTCTTGAACTCCTGACCTCAGAGGATCTGCCTGCCTCAGCCTCCTAAAGTGATGGGATTACAGGTGTAAGCTACTGCGCCCAGCCCTGAGACTTGTTTTAAAAGCAAATGAAGTGGCCTGAGGGTGCTCTTCCTACATGAACTCTTATGCCATAGTTCTAAAGGGAAGATGGATTATCAAACTGGGCCATGAGGCAGCATAACTAGTGAACTATTATGATAAGCAGAGATCTCACTTACTGACATGTCCTGGATACCATGCACTGAGCTAAGCGCTTTACAGACATTGCCTTTTTTTTTTTTTCCTTTTGAGACGGAGTCTCTCTCTGTTGCCTGGGCTGGAGTGCAGTGGTATGATCTCTGCTCACTGCAACCTCCACCTCTGGGTCCAAGCGACTCTCCTGCCTCAGCCTCCCAAGTAGCTGGGATTACAGGCACGTGCCACCACATCAGCTAATATTTGTATTTTTAGTAGAGATAGGGTTTCAACATGTTGGCCAGGCTGGTCTCAAACTCCTGATCTCAAGTGATACACCTGCCTCAGCCTCCCAAAGTGCTGGGATTACAGGCGTGAGCCACTGCACCCATTGACATTGTCTTTAATACCCAGAATGACCTCACAGAGAAAGCATTTTCTGATGAGGACGCTGAGACTCATTCTCAATAATTCTTGAGGTCACACAACTTACAAGTGACAAGCCAGGGTGCAAACTCATCTCTGTCTTGCAGCAAACATCATGTGCATTCTACCCCACTCTGCTATATCAACCAGAAAATCAGAGATAAAGACTAGGTAGGAGAGCTCCTTTATGCACATTAGATTATTGGCCAGGTGTGATGGCTCATGTCTATAATCCCAGCACATTAGGAGGCTGAGGCAAGAGGAACACTTGAGGCCGGGAGTTTGAGACCAGCCTGGCCAACAAAACAAGGCCCCATCTCTACAAAAAAAATAAAATAAAAAAATTAGCCAGGCCTGGTGGTGTGTGCCTGTAGTCCTACCTACTTGGGAGGTAGAGGTGGGAGGATCATTTGAGCTCAGGAGTTTGAGGTTGCAGTGGGCTATGATCATGCCATTGTACTCTAGCCTGGGTGACAGAGTGAGACCCTGCCTTAAAAAAAAAAAAATTTAAGACAGTAAAAAATTGTTTTAATTCTATTCTTCTATCTATTTGAATAACCTTCTTCTTATCAGAGCAGATGTGCCAACGTTTGAGGCAGAAATATATATATATATATAATATATAACATATATTTATGTATATATAGTCACCACACTTATACCTACAAATAAAAATAGTTTTATGGGAAAGTAAGTGGCACAAATGGTGCATCCAGATGACATAATCTGCAGCCATTAACAATGAAAATCATTACAATGCTTTAAAAACATGAAAAAATGCTTAAGAAATCCAGTGAGGTAAGGAAAAAAAAGAAATAGCAAATGGTATGTACACTGAAGTGAATACAGTTGGTTTTTTTTTTTTTTTTCCTTTTTTTTGAGATGGAGTTTCACTCTTGTTTCCCCACCTGGAGTGCAATGGCATGACCTGGGCTCATTGCAACCTCCACCTCCTGGATTCAAGAGATTCTCCTGCCTCAGCCTCCCCAGTAGCTGGGATTACAGGCATGCGCCACCACACCCAGCTAAGCCTGGCCAACATGATGAAACCCCATCTCTACTAAAAATACAGTTATTAAAGTTGTTAAAACAGTGTTTTCAAAGAATAAAAAGCACTGTAGGCCAGGTGTGGTGTAATCTCAGCACATCAGGAGGCCAAGGCAGGAGGATTACTTGAGCAGCCCAGGAGTTTGAGACCAGCCTAGGCAACATAGCAAGACTCTCTTTAAAAAAAAAAAAAGGAAGAAAATTCTGTGTGCAAAAAATGGACCTTTGAATTGACTAACATCCACAAGCCAGATTTTGACCTGCTGCCTGTCTGTACAGCCTGTAAATACAGACACACTCCTCCATTTCCATATAGTCTAGGACTACTTTCATGCTACAAAGGTAGAGCAGGTGGCTTCCTGGACCACAAAGCTTAAAATGTTTGCTATCTGCTCTTATAGAAAAAGTCTGTGGGCCCTTGATTTAGAGCATGGGATTATGAATATGTCCCCTCCCCCAATTTTCAGTAAGTGTCCACTATGTAATTGCAGATGAAGAGTGAGCCAATACAAATCACCCACCACTAACATTTTAGATTTAGATTTCCTTGATTTCCACTGAGATTCACCCAAAAGGTATTTACAATTTTGCTGAGAAGAGAACTTAGCTGGTTGCCATGGCTAATGCATAGAATCCTAACATTTTGGGAGGCCGAGGCAGGAGGGTAGCTTGAGGCCAGGAGTTTGAGATCAGCCTGGGCAACACAGTGAGACCCCATAGCTACAAAAAAATAATTTTAAAAAACTAGCCAGGCATGGTGACATGTGCCTGTAGTCCCAGCTACTTGGGAGGCTGAGGCAGGAAGATCACTGGAGCCCAGAAGTTCAAGGCTGCAGTGGACTAAGAAAGTGCCACTGCACTCCAGCCTGGGTGATGTAGCAAGACCCTGTCCCTAAAAAAATAATAATAGTAGGCTGGGTGTAGTGGCTCACACCTGTAATTCCAGCACTTTGGGAAGCCAAGGTGGGCAGATCACGAGGTCAGGAGATCAAGACCAGCCTGGCCAACATGGTGAAACCCCGTCGCTACTAAAAATACAAAAATTAGCTGGTTGTGGCAGCACGTGCCTGCAATCCCAGCTACTCAGGAGGCTGAGGCAGGAGAATCACTTGAACCCAGGAGGCGGAGGTTGCAGTGAGCTGAGATCGCACCACTGCACTCCAGCCTGGTGACGGAACTAGACTCTGTCTCAAAAATAATAATAATAATAATAGAACTTAGATTGGAAGTGCTTAGAGGTTGTGTTTGTATGGGAAGGGGCCACATGTCTGATGTGTGAGCCTCGTACTCTGCTGGGCATCCTCACAGCCTCACATCTCTGTGGGTCTCTGTTGTATTCATGAATGACCACATCCTATCTTTTTCAGTGAAACTAAATAATAGAATGCAGTAATTGCTACCTCAAATATCTACAATGGCGGACAGGTAACACAAATGAGTAAAGTGGGTTGAGTGTAAGATAACAGGGAATGGGGAGGACAGAAGTCAACAGGAAGGAATGTCTGTCCCATCTCATCCATCTAATGATGCAGGCTGATCACTGCTGGGCAGGAATGCAGGTCCAGTGTGGACAGATCTTTTAACTTTTCGAAGGAAGATGAAAATCAGACATGTATGTAAAATCGCCCATATATAAAAATTGACAACAAACTCCTTTTTAAAAATCACCACATAAAATAAATCTGCCAGACAAATTTGGCCCATAGCTGACTATGGTGCAACTCTACTAAAATTAAATTCACCATGTATGTGTTTGCAGTGATCATTACCTCACTAGGGGCTGTTTTGATGTTTCAAACTCCAAATGTTCAAATATTAACAATCACATTTAAGAATTGCTTACAGCATGACAGGAACTGTGGAAAGGGCCTTATATGCATGGATGCATCTATTCCTTTATGAGGCAAGAACCATTCTTACCAACCATCCCCATTTTACATATATGGAAACTGAGGCACAGATCATTAATTCACCAAAATTTGCAAAACTAATACATGTACAGATTGGGCTTGAACCTAAGCAATGTGGGTCCTGGAGTTTATGTTCTCAGCCTGGGCTTCTCACACTTGAACTTGCACACGGATCACCTAAAGATCTACTTGAAGGCAGATTCTGGTTTAGAAGGTCTGGGATGAGGCTTGAGATTCATTTCCAACAAGCTCCCAGGTGATGCTGATGTTGCTGGTCCATGAACCACACCTTGAGAGTAGCAAAGCTCTTAATCATGACATGAGAGGTTCTCAAAGTGTGTTTCCCAGAGCAGCAGCACCAGCATCACCTAGGGGTGCTTTCAACATGCAGTTACAACAAACTGTGTTTGTGAAGCCCTGCAGATGATTCTGATGCAGGTTCAAGTTCTTAGAAATGCAAAGCCTCAGTCCTCCGGCTGTCACAGCGCTGCTCTTTCTGATCATCTCTCGTTTGGCTGTGGGAATGGTCAGAGCTTTTTCTCTTAGGACATTGATGTTTGCTTAGGGAGGGGAGACACAATGTACTAATGCCTCTTCGTATATCTATAATTCTCGTGCCCCACAGACAACAACACTTCTTTAAATAGATGCAAGAGCTGTGGCCCTAGACACTCTCCTTTTTGCACATTTACCTTCCACTGAGGCCAAGATCAAGCAATATAAAATTATCCCAGTTTGACTCAAGTCATCTCTTTGTTCCCACTGTCAACTGTCAAAGGTGACTGCCACTGTGTTCTCTGGGCTTGACACCTTTTTCCAGAATCTCTGCATGCCCTGGGCTTTAGACATGCAAATCCTTTGGAAGGCAAGACAGGTGGGAGCCGAGTGTATTTGGTGGGGGGGGGGGCGGTGTTTAGGGGAAGCACAGAAACCACACAGCTGTTATCTGGAGCACCAGAAGTGTTTTGACAGTTTTCAAGATGGACATTAAATCACTCGCTGGAGAGAAAGTGAAGTGGGTGTCAGTCAGGCTGGGGATGGGGTAGGCAGCTGGCAAGTAGCAATTGTGGTGGCTGTGTGATGCGAGTCAGAATGAGAATCGTAAATCTTGATTATTCTCTGTCTCAGCTGATTTGAACCAAACGGCTTGGACAGGGATAGAGTTCACATCTCACTGAAAACTGCAAAAAAACTGATTAAATATACAAACTGATATAAATAGCCCTCGATCCATGTTAATGTTCAAACCATCACCACTGAGGGAAAGAGGCAACATTGTGCAGATCTGGGATCTGTTTTGATAAGAAGTGGTGTTCTAGATCCCAGGAGCCAGAGGGACCCGCCGCCCTCCCTGTGTGTTTCCAATCCATTGCCAGTCCCCGTCACTCTGTTGCCAGAATGCTAGCTGTTCTTATAATGAAGGCAGTTAGTACAGCCAGCCCTTCTTACTCTGATTGCCCTCCTGTTAAAATTAGGCACCCTATAGAAAAATGAAAATGCAGAGTCGTTACCATAAAGCAATAATAAAGTAAACCATTCAATTACGGATGTAAAAAAGGCACTTGGATTAATAAGAATATTGTATGCTTAAGAGCATTAAAATACCAGCATATTACCATTTTTGCATACATAATGAATGAACTTAGAGACCAGAATGATTGGGACGTGAAAATACTAAATGATGGTGCCCTTCCTTATAAGTCAATGCTGCTACTTGAGGTCTAGGGGTGCAGGGATGCATGAACCCCACTGCCCCCCTGGACATTCATATCACTGTTTGGAAGCAGGGATTGATTGAGGGGGTGGATCGGGGGGTAGCAGATGAGAGAGAAAAGATGAGTAACTGGCAGCATCCACTTGCAGGACGGGAGTATGATGTTTTTCATCGTTTGTTAGAAGGCTTGAAGAATCCTCAGCATCAAGATGAGGAAATTAGAGGTAACAGAGTATAGAGCAGGGATTGCAAAGTCACATAGTGGCAGGAGCCAGGCAGGTAACAAAAACAAATGAGCTGGGCTAACTGAGAGATGATCAAGAACAGGATGACTGTATTGAAACTAAACCACTGCCTGCTACTTAGCTTCAGCCAGTTTGTTTTGTTTTGTTTGGTAGTGATTTTTTTTTTTTTTCCATGAGGAGGCTTGGTTGCCAGATCTTCTGGTGATTTTCAGAAACTAAAGTTGATGTTTGAGGCTTCCCAATTTTTGAAATACTGTAAGCCAAACACGATGTTGTGAGGACCCAATTTGCCTCCAGGATCACTGCTTGTGATCCTTGGTGTAATGTTAAATGCTCAAAAGTAGGGAGTCAGGATACTGTCTCCTTTCCTGACTTTGTCAATATTTGACTCTGTTGACCTAGAAAAATCTCATAGCCTCTCTGGGATTCAGTTTTCTGATGTGTAAAATAAAGTCTTCTAGGCTGCAAGTGCTATAAGGGCAACCATGATGTCTCTTTGGTTCATCACGATATCCCCAGAATGTAGGACAATGCCTGGTACACAGGAAATGCCGAGAAAAAATGTTCGTTGCATGACTGAAAACAACGGAAGAATAAATGAAAGTCCTCTGAATTCCCACAACCAGTCTCCTGGTTTCTTACTGTTAGTTCCGACCAACCCTATCCCCCCCAACAACTCCCCTTCCTGTTGACAAGATATAAACCCTGGTCCCTGACTCAGCCACTTGCTCAATTTATACTTCTTTCATTCACTTCCATTCATTTAGTTATTCATCTTTGGAACTATAATGCAGCCCCACTATGCTGGATGAGGTCCTGTGCTGGGAACTGGCCACACAGAGATAAAAAGGCAGTAGCCCTGCTTTCAAGTGACATCCAAACTAGCGAGGTTGAACAACAAGTGAGCACAAAAATGGGATGCAGTGTGATAATCAGCTCTCTACTGGAGACATGTGCGACGGGCCATCTTGGCTTATTTCTTTGACCCATGCATCCAACTCACCTATAATCCTTCTTAATGAAACAGATTCTAGAATCCTGTTGCTGTTACCTGAATTATGAAAATTCATGTCAGAAGTTCCTCTCTGCCCTGTACAGACAGTCATTGTCATAATGCTGGCTGTCCCAAATCTCCCATTGGTACCATTTGTGGGGTCTGCCTTTCCTTCCAAATTTGTTCCCAGGTTCTTCTCTTAGCTCTTCATGGCTAAACATCCTAACCCTATGTTCTATCCCTATTCATGAGGGGACTGCAAAATCAGTCCCTTGAGGACTTTTTCTCTCTTGAAGATCCCATAATTCTGATTCAAGATGAACTCCATGAAGACATTAATGACTGATATTGAAGAAATATCTTTCTGATACGGGAGGATTCTCATTTAACAGTAAATCCTCATTAGAAAGTGCTGCTTTGGTACAGTGCTACCATGAAAGTGTTTCATTTTTTGCCAGATCTAGATATCTCCTGTTCCATCACTATGCAAACAATTTCTGGAATCTCTCTCTTTTCTTTCATTTCTGACTGCAAATTGGCCAATTTTTTCCTAGCTCATTGCTTTCATGTAATGTATTGCCACATGCAGCCAATATCAACCAACACACACTCCTAATGTCGCATTTTCCAACTTTTCCCCTAGAGCTCCAAGTTAATCAGACATGTGGCCTGCCTCCAAAGTTATCACAAGGGACAGTTTTACCAAGCATTTGCTAAACAGAGATCACCATGTTAGTAGCCTTTAGCAGAAGTTTCCTTTCTCCTCACCTACCTTGCTAAGTGAATGCTAAATGTTTTAGGATTTTGTTATAAAATCACCCCACTCATGGTACTAATTTCTGTGTTACAAAGAAGGCTAGATTACACTGGGATAACAAATTAGTGCATAAGTGTCAGTTGCTGAATGCAAGTGTTTGTTTATCGTTCGTGCCACATGTACACTCTTGGTTGGCAGGAGGCTCTGCTGCGTATAGTCCCTTGAGGAAACTCTACCAGAATGGGAAGCAATTATCTCAACACACAACTTCTTGACTGACTGTGGCTGAATAATAAATAGTTGGGAGGTAATATGGGCTTTTTCTTGCCTGCAGCCTCTTAGCCAGGGATAATGTCAAGGCTCTGTCTAACTCTAAGGAATATGAGAAATACAGTCCTCTTGAGTGCCCAGAAGGAAGGAAAGAACCAAATATGGGTGAGCACTAGACATTTCTATCACACTCACTTAATATCTTCTTTAAATTGAATGATTTTTATATAAAAAGTTCTCATTTAAAGTAGAGTATATACTCCCTGAGAAAAATTATTTGCATAAGGAGACTTGCTATATCTTCCATAAAGAGATCACTGGTACCCCTGCCATAAACAGACGGTAAGTACAAATTGTGTCAGAAACAGAAACAAAACACATTTTAAAAAATTTAATGCAGATATTATTGTGGATGAAGGGCCTAAGTCTGAGACTCACTTTCCCTTTATAAAAAAGAGGATGATATGCTAATGATAGAGAGGTATTCAAGCTATATTAGCCAAATGGAAACATTCTCCTTGGTATAATCAGACAGAAAGAGAAGTAACATGTGAAAAGCTTCTTTATTACGTGATTCAGTGTTACTTAATGCCCTGTTCACGTAGCTTCTAAAATAACTGAGTATACACCAGTAGTATTTTTATACCTATGAGTTAGTTACTCTGACCTAGACTGTGTCAGGGTAGACAACATTAGATATTTGGAGCCTGGAGTGACAACCACATTTATAAGCAGATTATTGGATACTTTATCCATAAGAACAGCCTCATCAGAGCACACTTGGTTTACAGGAACAAAACAGCATGCGAGACGATAAAATCCATCTGCATATATTCTGATCTATGCAGCCATACATGTCTATGCTGATTCTGGATTTACTCTAACAGAGGGTTTTTCGGCCTCACCAGTACAGATACTTTGGGGCAGCTATCTCTTTGCTGTTGGAGGAAGGAGGCTGCCTTGTGCATTGTATAATATCTAGCAACATCTCTGACGTCATCCACTAGATTTCAGTAGCACACCCCACCCCCAGCTGTGACAACTAAAAATGTCTCTATACTTTGATAAATGCCTCTGGGTGGGAGTTATAATCACTCCTAGTTAAAAAGTACGAGTTTAACTTAAATCCCCCCAAATTGGAAAGACATCTTGTGAAGTAAGGAATTTGGCCTCTAAAGAAAGGAGGCCTAACTTTTCTTCTGGCTCCTGGGAAATAACACCTAGATCCTTATAATTTCCTGAATGATAGGAATTTGTGCTTGGACCCTCAGATGACACTTGATAGTTCATCTTAACAAGATGGTTCAAGGTGGGAATTGGCTATGCCACAAAGACCAACCACGCAATCAGAGGGCTGGAGCTTTGACTCCCATGTTAGTCTAACCTCTAGGGAGGAAAGGAAAACCAGAATTTGAGTTCAGTCATGTGGGCATTAATTCAATCAGTCATGCTTAAGTTATTGACTCCAATAAAAGTCCCAATAAAAACTCTGGACATAGAGACTTGGGTGAGCTTCCTGGATTGGCAACACTACACACATATTGGCATATGTTGATGTTGGGAGGATAAGACATCTCTAAAAATGACAGAACCCCTGCATTTGGGACCCCCACTCCCCACCAGATTCTGCCTCTGCATTTCTTCCTTGGTTGGTTGTAATACGTATCGTTTCACTATAATCAAACATAATTGTAAGTATTACTCTTTCCTGAGTTTTGCAAGTCCCTCTGGTATTGCACCTGAGGGTGACCTTGTGAGCTCCCGAATTTGTAGCCAGCTGATCTGAAATGAGGATGGGGTTGAGGGCCCCCAAACTTGTTGCTGGTGTCAGAAGTCTTAGGTCGACTTGGCAGCCTAAAAGATTATATTCTTAACCTCTAGCTTGGCTAACTCCAAATACGACTCTAACAAGGTCATCCATTTTTACTATCAATTTCATTAATTCTGCCTTTAAAATCTTTTCTTCAACAATTTGCCACAGCTCCTTATGCAAAAGGTCTGTATTCAATTAGCTCTAGTTCACCATATTAGCCAGAAGAAGTCTCTAAATATTTAACCACAAAGGTGTGGCAGAAAGAGCTCTGGACCTCTCAATCATGAGTTCAAATCCTAATTCAACCCCTTTTGCTTGTATATTATGATGGTCAAGTCACTTCAGTCTTTTGAGAAGTGTAAAATGGTGATGATACAATAGCAAAGACATAGAATCTACTTAAAAACTCATCAGTGATGGACTGGATAAAGAAAATATGATACATATACACCATGGAATACTATGCAGCCATAAAAAAGATCAAGATCGTGTTCTTTACAGCCACATGGATGGAGCTGAAGGCCATTATCCTAGGTGAACTAACGTAGGAGCAGAAAATGAAATACAGTGTGCTCTCGCTAATAAGTGGGAGTGAAACATTGAATACACACGGACACAAAGAAGGGAACAATAGACACCAGGACCTATTTGAGGATGGAGAGTCAGAGGAGGGTGTGAAATGAGAAACCACCTATAGGGTACTATGCTTATAACCTGGGTGACAAAATAATTCGAACACCAAACCCCCTAACACTCAATTTACCTGTATAACAAACCTGCACATGTACCTTGAACCTAAAATAAAAGTTAAAAATTTAAAAATAAATAAAGTAAAATGGTGACGATAGAACTTTCATTCATTCATTTGTTAAGTATTCATGGAATGTCCACAATATGTCAGGCACTGATCTAGCCCCAGGGATACAACAGTGAACAAGATGAGGTCCCTGTCCTCATAGAGTTTACATACTAGTAGGATAAACAGACAACAATCATGCCACTATTTCATATTATTTCAGATGAGAATTGCCACAAAGGAAAATAAAGCAAAATAGCAGAAGAGAAAGGGAGAGTAGGAGTAGGAGTGGGTGCTTTTTAAAATTTTTTAATTTTTGTTTTATTTATTTATTTATTTATTTATTTTGAGACAGAGTTGCTCTCTGTCACCAGCCTGGAATGCGGTGGCGCGATCTCAGCTTACTGCAACCTCTGCCTCCTAGGTTCAAAAGATTCTCCTGCCTCAGCCACCAGAGTAGCTGGGACTACAGGCATGCCACCACACCCAGCTAATTTTTTTGTATTTTTAGTAGAGATGGGGTTTCACCATGTTGGCCAGGATGGTCTCGATCTCCTGACCTCATGATCTGCCCACCTTAGCCTCCCACAGTGCTGGGATTACAGGCATGAGCCACCGCTCCCAGCCAGAGTGGGTGCTTTTTAACAGTGTAGTTTGAGAACGTCTCTCTGAGAAGGAAGCATTTATGTGAAGGCCCTGAGGTGAGAACACTTTCAACATATTTGAAATATTTAAAAAATAGTAATCCAGGATTAAATGAAATGAAGCCTATGAAATTGATGAGCTTAGTCCCTGGCACTTAAATAAAAATTTAAGCATCTATTGGGTGAATCTGTATAAATGCATGCTGAGTGTTTTTGGAAAACATCCCTAGGAGTAATTACGGTGGAATTCTATGCGTGCTGACCATATATTTTATATTAATTGCTTTATTTGCTCCTCATAACAACCTCTTGAGCTAGATAATATTGTCTTCGCCATTTTTATAGATGAGGAAATTAAGGCAAAGGCATTAAGTAAATTGCTCAAATTCACACAGCTCTTAAGTGGTAAAACCAGGAATGGTACCTGGGCAGTTGTTTTTTGAGCACCTTGTCCCTAACTACTCTGCCACACCATGTGTTCTTCTGTTTGTTTTGGTTTTTTGGTGTTTTTTTGTTTTTATTTTATGTATGTATTTATTTATTTTTGACAGAGTCTTGCTCTGTCACCAGGCTAGAGTACAGTGGCACGATCTCAGCTCACTGCAACCTCTTGCCTCTTGAGTTCAAGCGATTCTCTTGCCTCAGCCTCCCGAGTAGCTGGGATTACAGGCACGCGCCACCACACTCGGCTAATTTTTGTATTTTTAGTAGAGATGGGGTTTCACCATGTTGGCCAGGATGGTCTCAATCTCTTGACCTCGTGATCTGCCCGCCTCGGCCTCCCAAAGTGCTGGGATTACAGGCGTAAGCCACTGCGCCTGGCCTCATGTTTTAACAATGATGGCTCCAGCTCATTGTTCAGTCCCCTTTTTCTGACCTCTCAAAATACAATTGAACTTTTACTGTGAATTTCTTATTTAATAAATCTATTTATTCAATGAGCATTTATCAAACACCTGCCAAGTTCCTGGTCCCTGAACAGGCACTGAGAATATAAAGAATGTGGCCCAGCTTCTGTACATTCTGGAATGTGGGGGTAGAGACAGCTACAAAATTATAATGCACTATTTTAAGCCTTGAAACACCATTTAACTGTCTCATGTGTCTTCAGCTCATCTTCCCAAGAGGGATATGTCAGCAGAGGTTGTGATGTGTAAAAATTATTGCTGATATATCTGGACATTTTCATAAACAATGGAAAAATATTAGTGGCTTCTGAGAAACAAAAGCTACAGAAGCAGAATTACAAATTTCAGGAAATCTTCAGTTCCACATAGAAGAGACTCTACTGATCAGGTCTTCTCAGCTGCCTAAACCTTGATTTTACTCTCTTGACCTTTCCTCTTTATCAGAATATTTGGCTGATTGATTGAGGAACAAACCTTCCCTTTCTTTTTGATATTGTTGCATATAATTTCCCCTTTCTCCGATCCTCAAGCTCATACACTTTGACAGGAAGCTCTATTGAGCCCTTTTCCCATATGCCACATGTGTGAAGATAAAACATGGATCACTGTCTCCTTGTTTTATGGTAAAACAGGATCGCCTGCAAACCACACCCTGCTGACTTATCTACTGAGGCACAGGGCCCTGTTGCCTGGTTGATTAATTCTTGAGATAGATTTGGAATTTGTGCATATTGCCTTCACAATCATTAAAGGAGCATTAATCGATTATTCAGGTGTAGAATCTATTCTGTTCCCCAACTTTATAGTCCTCTCAATCTTTTCCAGAAACTGCAAAGGCCATTTGGCCCTAACCTAGCTTTCATTAATCTTGGCTTGGGTAATACTTAGGAAGGCAAGCCTACAATCTGTAGACTTCATATCCTCATTTCTGTGACATAGATCTCAACCTCATACATCCTTCCTAGTATTCCTAATAGATTAATGAAACAGGGATGTCTTTTCTCTTGCTGTTATAACCACAACAGTGTCTTCATTCTAACCCCATTTCCTACACACATGCACACACACACACACACACACCTCTCTCTGTCTCTCTCTCTCTCACACACACACACACACACACACACAAACATATACCTGTTATGACATTGTCACTGGCAGCTCACCAACCAAACGCAGCCTGAGGTTGTGTTTTATTGTACAGGGTCATGTACTTTAAACAGTTAAAATTGAATGCTTTTTTTTGAGACAGAGTCTTGCTCTGTCACCCAGGCTGGCATGCAGTGGCACGATCTCAGCTCACTGCAACTTCTGCCTCCCGCGTTCAAGCGCTTCTAGTGTCTCAGCCTCCCGAATAGCCAGGATTACAGATGTGCGCCACCACACCTGGCTAATCTGTGTATTTTTAGTAGAGATGGGGTTTCACCATGTTGGCCAGGCTGGTCTTGAACGCCTGACCTCAGGTCATCTGCCTGCCTTGGCCACCCGAAGTGCTGGGATTACAGGCGTGAGCCACCACGCCTGGCCAAAATTGAATGCTTTTAAGTAATATCTGAGAGTTCCAATTTTGCCATAATCCCCATCAGTCTTTATTCTCTAATTTCATGTATTTATCTTACTGGCTTGGCCCCTGGAGGAACTTGAATTTGCAATCCCTCTCTCTAGTCCAATTTCCTAACCATGCCAAGCTGTGTCCTGGGTTTACGTAAGTGCACGTGCTGCTATCCAGGCCTGGACTTGTTTTCCTTCATGAGCTATTAACAATAGCTGAGCTTAAGGTATAGGCAGAACACTGTGTGGAGCACTCTCATACGTTAGCTCATTTATTCCTCAAAACTACCCTTAGGAGAGAGTAGCTATTGTCATTCCCATTTTAGAGAAGAGAAAACTGAGGCTTAGAGAAATTAAGATAATTGTTTCATATAATATAGTAAATCTCAGATTTGAAATCAACCCATTAGCTTTAAAACATACTTTCTTTTCTAATAAGTTATCGCAATAATTTTCCCTTATTCTTCAATGCTCAATTGAGACATGGCCTCCTCTGTGAAGCCTTCTTTGAGTCGCCACAAGCAGTATTAGTTATTTTTCTCTTGATGATTCTCTAAGTGCTACGCAGAACATCTCTTTGCAAAGTTATCAATTTGATAACTTTGCATTTATTTGATTCCAGGTAAAATCCTTCTAGACCAGTATTTCTCTGACTTAAAAATTATAGACACCCAAAAATATATGCATAGGTTCCCAGGTTTCCTTAAGCCTCAATTTAAAATCTCTATCTTAACAAACAAAAATGTATTTAAAAATGACATTTTCACTTTTTTTTTTCTTTTTCCTTTTTTCTTTTTTTGAGATGGAGTCTCACTCTTGTCTCCCAGGCTAGAGTGCAGTGGCGTGATCTCGGCTCACCGTAACCTCCACCTCCAGGGTTCAAGCCATTCTCCTACCTCAGCCTCCCCAGGAGCTGGGATTACAGGAGCATGCCACTGTACCCAGCTAATTTTTGTATTTTCAGTAGAGACGGGCTTTTGCCATGTTGGCCAGGCTGGTCTCAAACTCCTGACCTCAGGTGATCCACCCTCCTTGGCCTCCCATAGTGCTGGGATTACAGGCATGAGTCACCGTGCCGGGCCACATTTTCATATTTTAATGCCACTTAGACTACAGAAACATTGAAAGCCCACACCCCTCCTAGTCTATAGACCTCTTAAAGACCTGTAACTCATCTTGGATCCTTATTGCTTAGACTTAGGCCTAGCCCAGATCACAGATTCTTAAAATGTTAGCTGAATGAATGAATGATAATCTGGTCCCTAAGAATAAAGGAGATACGGCCCGTGTTGCTAGGAAAACTTAGGCTACAATGAAAAGCTGGCTTTGTGGAGCTGATTCCCCAAGGTTGGTGACTGCAGTTCATTCAGGTCTTAGAGTTGAGACAGTGGAATGAGCTTTAAGTCATGCCTGCAGTTCTCCTGCAACATAGGATAATTGTACTTTCCAGCTCCATTGAGGTTAGGTGAGAGCACGTGAACTGCTTTAGCTAATAAGCACGTGAACTGCTTTAGCTCATAAAATGTGAATGGGAGTGAAATAGGTTATTTCTGGGTGTAAGACTGTAAGAGCTTGTGTACAACTGGCCGTTTTCCTTCGCTTGACCACAGTCTCCATGCAACATTCCACATGGCAGTGCTTGCATCCACCTGCACACCTGAGTAAGGTGGGGCAGAAGCTCGAGCTTATTGCTGTGGACAGGAAGCATGGATAGGCAGTGCCTCTTTACTGTGTTAAGTCACTGGTATTTGAGGATCTTACTGCAGCAAAGGCTAGCCTATCCTGACTGATACAAAAACCAATATGCACCCATTAACTCACTCACTTCACAGATATTTACTGAGCCATCAATATGTTTCAGGAGCAATGCTAGGGGCTAGGGATAGAACAATGAGTAAAATCAGATATGGTCCTTGACTTCATAGAAGGCAGAATCTATTGGGAAAGACAAATATTTATTAAGAAAGACATATATTTAAATTTCTAACAGTGACAAATGCTTTGAGATGAGGAATCTGGTGTAATGAAATTAACTGATGGAATCATGTGATCAGGGATCAGAGAAGACTTCCCTGAGGAATTCCTATAGAGCAGAAACCAAAGAAAGAGAAATATTAATTAAGCAAAGGGTTTGGGGAATGAAAGAAGAACATGTAAGGCCAAGGAAACAACAGGTACTAAGACCACATGACAATAACGCAGTGGGTTTAGGGAAGTGAATGAAGGCCTGTGTTGCTCTGATGAGACCAGCTTGGAACTTCCCTAGTTTATCTGACCTCCAGCAGGATGGAAGCACCAGCATGCTAGGCATGGGTGCTGCTAAGATGGCAAATGTGAAATGACTTAGACCCTGAAGGTGACTAGTGAAGGAGTGAAGACATGCCATCCAAAAATATGCTCTCTTGGTATGTTGGGTTTTTTTTTTCTAGAGACATGGTCTCACTCTATCGCCCAGGCTGGAGTGTAGTGATGTGATCTTGGATCACTGCAGCCTCAAGTGATTCTTGTGCCTCAGCCTCCCAAGTAGCTGGGATTACAGGCAGGCACCACCACACCTGGCTATTTTTTGTATTTTTAGTAGAGACAGGCTTTCACCATGTTGGTCAGGCTGGTCTTGAACTCCTGACCTCAAGTGATCCACCTGCCTTGGCCTCCCAAAGTGCTGGGATTACAGGCATAAGCCAACGTGCCTGGCCCTGGATTGGTATCTTATTTCAAGTTGAAAACATTGGAGAAGTTGTAGTTTCAAAAAGTGCTGGCTGACCTGCATATGGCAAGCCATAAATATCCCTCTGAGAGGGGTACCCTTCCTGTGTCAGGGTGAAAAAACAGCCTTTATCACCAGAGACTAGGAATTGGGAGCCTCAGTGGACCTGAATAAACAGACATAATGAAGTAAGCCTTATCTTCTACCTGTTTTACACACCCCAATATATCTCCAAGTAACTCCCCTAGAAATGTATTATTCCTAGCCAGATCTCCTTTGTCCTGTCATTTCTTCTCAAAGTTTTCATTCTTTGTCTAAAAAGTATAAAAGCGTCTTGCTTTGGCCACTTCAGACTTCACTCTCTTTTGAAGAGTCCTGTGTACATGTATAGCTAATAAAATAGATATGCCTTTCTCCTGTTAATCTGCCTGATGTCTGTTTGGTTTCTGGATCCAGCCAAAGAGCTCACTAAGAGCTAAAGGGGAATTGGAGGTGATCTCTGGCTCCCTTATACTAGAACCTAGTGGGTGCTTAATAAGTGCCAGATAAGCCTGAATCTATGGCTGCATGTACCGAATTCCTGCTTAAAAAAAAAAAAAAAAAAAAAAGTGGCCATGTGTCTAACTGCCTTGGGCCCCAGAAGTTTATGTCCTTGGATTGTAGGGGGATAGGTGGTGGGCGGGGGAAGAAAGGCTGTATGGTGAAGCAGCTTCCCTTGATACTGCCTCATAACCCCCCATTTAGTAGAAATGAAAGTTCTACTAAAATAGTTCATGAAAACAGAGCATAATGTTCCCTGAAGGACAATGGCATCTGATGAGTGAAGCCTTCTGTCTTCAATGCCTGAAAGCACAAATCAGGAAGGGAGGAAATGGCCTCATCTTGTGAGCCTGTGCACTTTGTAAGCAGGTAACTGAACGGGAGCTGAGGATGAAGGTGGATGTGAAACAAACAGGAGGGAGCAGCAATAAGTACTGAATTCCAGGACACTTTCAGATAGTGTTCCTTTTCATCCCCTAACTTCCCTGAAATGCAGACGTTAACATTCCCATTTCACAAATGGATAAGGAAACTGAGGCACAGGGCTGTTACAAAGTTGATAACTGGTGCAGCCAAGACCTGAATCCACTTCCGTATGATCTTGAATCCTCTTTTGCCTTCCTGGTGCTAAGGGGTAAGCTTCCTGTTTTGCAAAATTTAAAGCAGGATTTATAAAAGCAGATACCTCCAGAAGCCTGTGCAGGGTAGATGGAGAAAGCCAACTAAGAAAAACACAGTAATGAGGGGTGAAGACCAAGGGGACCTGAAGAGCATGTGCCTTTCTGTAAAGGGGCAACTACTAATTAGCTCCTACTGGTAATTGTCACATGTCAGTGAGGACATATTTGTCAGATCTTCCGATAGTTCAAGAGAATCCCCAAATCCACATAGCTATGAAATCTCCAAGCTATTAAAATGCTCTTGAAACCGCCTTTGCAAAAATTATAACAGTGAGAAAATGATGACAGTGAAAGAGATCTGATCTAACCAACCCTCACCGTGCCTTTAACCTCCAAGCTGCCCTTAGGCATTTCTGGGCTTGGGCCAAGCTAACTTTGGAAGAAATTTAATTTGTAGTTTAAATGATAATAGCCCTTCCCCAAAACTGAACCACGTTTGTAAAGTTAACGAAAGACTTCCAGGTTAGGAGGATGAGAGAAGCCTGAATTCTGCCAAGGTGTAGACATAAATAATTACCAGCCATTATTCTGGAGCTCACAAGATTTGCAACTTCTCCAATTACTCCTGTAGATGAAATCACTATTGTAAAACCTAAAATTGGCTTTTTGAGATGTCTTTTCAGGTTTTTGCACTTCTGACCACCAATGGTGCACCAAGGACCATTTTCTGCACCGCTATGATTGCATGCCCATCCAACCAGCAGCACCCATTCCCTTGCCTGCCAAACTATCCTTGAAATTTTCAGGAAGGCTTATTTGAATAATAGCAAAACTCTGGCCTCTCATTCAGCTGGCTCTGCATGAGTTAAACTCATTCTCTACTGCAGTCCCCCTGTCTTGATAAATTGGCTCTATCTGGGCAGCAGGAAAAATGAACCCTTTGGGCAGTTTACACTCTCACCTTAAAAAAAGCCAACAAACAAACAAACTGAAAAACAATATCTGCAAACACCAAACAAAACTGTACTTGAGCTTTTTTTTTTTTTTTCCCCCGAGACAGAGTCTCACTTTGTCACCTAGGCTGGAGTGCAATGGTGCAATCCTGCCTCACTGCAACCTCTGCCTCCTGGGTTCAAGTGATTCTCCTGCCTCAGCCTCCCAAGTAGCTGGGACTACAGGTGTGCACCACCACACCTGGCTAATTTTCGTATTTTTAGTAGAGATGGGGTTTTACCATGTTGTCCAGGCTGGTCTTGAACTCCTAACCTCAGGTGATTCACATACCTCAGCCTCCCAAAGTACTGGGATTACAGGCGTGAGCCACCATGCCCGGCCACTTGAGCCTCATTTAACCCAGTGATTCTCAATCAGTTGTGATTTTTCCCTAAGGAAAGCCAACCAACAAACAAACAAACTGAAAAACAACCTCCGCATGCGCCAAACAAAACTGTACTTGAGCCTCATTTAACCCAGTGATTCTCAACCAGTTGTGATTTTCCCCTAAAGAGACATTTGGGGATGTTTGGAAACTTGCTTGTTTGTCACAATTGGGAGCAGGGGATGCTACTATAATCTGGCCAGGGATGCTTCTAAATATCCTATGATGGACAGGACAGCCCCCACAATGAAGAATTATCCAGCCCCAAATGGTAATAGTGCCAGAGTTGAGAAATCCTGGTCTAACTAGTGGTCTCTCAAGCTCTGATCTCTGCTTCAAAGGTTTTTTTTTTTTTTTTTTTTTTTTCCACACACTAAAATCTTCTCTAGATCTTATTATCCCCTCTTGGCTATCCTCTGCCAGGGACGCCATGATGGTGTTTATTTGCTTCTCATTTGGTTTGCCTTGTTCCAGACCTGGCTAATTCTTACTAATGCTGAAGGTCTTGAGTTACACTTGCAAATCCAGCTTAACGTTCAAGTGTATAAGAAACAGAAACAATTCAACTCCAGTCAATAATGTAAACAAATCCTGGTTTAGATAAACCCTATTACCAGGCTGAAGTGGCCCAGGGCACCTCTGCTACTGCTGATTAGCGTAAATGCTAAACACAAACCAATTAACACACTCTAAGGCTGCTTATCTCCTGTCATTTAGTGTGAAAATAAAGCCCAGCGCTAAATACACATATTGATTTAGCCATTAAATCCAGCATCACTCAAAATAAAACTCATTATATTATTGAGCAAAAACAAAGTCACCTTCGTTTTCAGGATGGGCTATATTATTTAAAAATTTCACTTTTACACTTTTCCATTGATTTCCCAAACTGGCCTGAGTATCTCCTCCTACTGTGGATTTTTGCTAGCTCTAGGACAAATTCAGAAAGTAAGCATTTTGCATTCACTTTAACATGATCTTTGCTTTTAGTGCTAAAAGTGCACACATATATGAGAATCCTTTTTCTTTAAGATGCTATTTTAGCTTAGAAGAGGAAATTTTATGCTTGGAAGAAAGGTTATTAAATGGAAAGGTGAACTGGGATACTAAAAAAACAAGAAGTACAAAAACCACAGGCAATGTAATAAAAATGGGTTAACTCTGAACATTAAGCATAGACACTGATTCAATGCATATGGAGACAAAATCCAGAAATATCTTCCCAGTTCAGGCATAAACAAGTGACCAAGGAGTCTGAAAAAATGAAATCATAAAAACCACTTCAAATGGGTGTTTTAATTTTATTCTTCATGAGGTATCATGATGTGCCACATCATACATTGCCCATTCTACAATGATGGCAGCCATCATATTTAACCAAAATGATTTAAGTTTCCCCAGTTGGAAACCGAGCCCCAGTGAAGACTTTATCTTATTGAACTTCATATTTCCATAAGCCAGCCCAGGATATTGGCATGGAGATGACACTATTGTATATGTGTATCACAGAGACATTGGCCTCTAGCTGTCTTATGAAATGCTTGCTTCTAGAAGTGTCCATAGCATTTAAGTGCCTGCTTCTTGTGTTATGTTTTTCCACAGATTTCATTTGAGGGCCCTTTTACCTTTATTTCTGATTGATAGGATTGCACTTTGATGGACACATGATCTTAACCTTGTAAATCTCTCCACCAAATGCTATCCTTACCACAGCATCTTGGTAGAGTACTTAAAAATAGGTTCATTTATCAGCAGCTATTAAAACACGGTTCAGGTGTGTTATAGATCAATGTTAGAGAAAAAAAGTGTACCTGTTGCTCAGAGAGAGAAGTGCATACAATCCATAGTACTTTCTATTTATCCAACACCCCTTATTGCTGGATATCTGTTATACTCGAGAATATTATTTGTCAGGATGGCAAGAACAACTGCCTTAAGAAAACCTTTTTCAGGGACTTAGGACTACAAGGTGGCATGAACATGTGCATTTATCTCCTTTCCCTCCAAAAAGATCACTGAAACGACTGTAAATATATGTCAAACAGTAGAAATACACATGAACAAACAGAAGTAGAGAGGGGACAAGAGTAGGTGAGGAAATGGACTTGGCAGGATGCGAGAAATTGGGATTAGGCGCTCACAGTGATGGACACCAAAATGAGGAATGCAAATTTGTTCCAAAGAAACATGGAAGACCCAGGACTTGGAGGCACCAGGCACCAGCACACAGGGGTAGGCACATGGCATGGTGTTCGTTGAAGTCTACTTTTCCCACCCTGCACTGCCAAGAAATTCCTACTTCCCCGACTCCAGCCCACCTTCTCAAGTGCCATGCTGAAACACCCCAACACGAAAGAGATGGAAACAAACACAGCTCGTGGCTCCAGAACAGGAAAATGATCACTCCAGTTTATCCACTGACCATAGTGGCCAGTTCAGGGGTAGCTCTTTAACTTAGTTGTTCTGCCAAAAGTCACACTTGGAACTTTTGCTGCAAATATTAGGCAAAAGACATAGTCCTGCTAAGATTGCTAAACTGGGGGCATCCAAGTCTTCAGTTTCTGGTGGTCATCTTTCCCCAGGGGAGAGACTGCCTAAGAATAAATAAAGTCAACAGGAAAGACAGTCCAAAATATGAGAGAGGCACATTTGTGATAGACATTCCTCGAGTACCAGGATCCAACCATCCCTGGAACTCATTATCCCTGGAGAAAATTAGCTAACACTTCTTGAGCAGTGACTATGTGTCAGACCCTGTTCTAAGAAATTTACTTAAATTAAATCAATTAACCCTCATTGCAGCCCTATGATGTAGGTATTATAATTATCTCTGTTTACTGATGAGAAAACTGAACAAGCTAAGTAAGTGGTGAAACCAGGATTCTAACTCAGGTCTAGCTCTACAAGCTGCAAGTTGAAACATTATGTTATATAATCCCTGGTTGTTAGTTCTGTGAGCCAATACATTCATTCAAGTCAATTGGAGCTAGATTTCCATCCCTTCTATCTGACAGAGATTTAACCAATCTATTTCTTGTCTACCCAACATTAATGCTGGGAACCTGCCAAGCATGTCAAAACTATTTGAGGATAAGGCAGAAATTGGTGCCTTTACAAGCCCTTCTCCTGTGACTTGTTTTCAGGTAAAAAAAAAAAAAAAAAACAAGAATGCATCTAGGAAGCTAAAGTTTTTTCTCTTGAAACCTCTGGAGAGGATGACAAATACAAATATTGAATAACTCAAACTTTGTGCTCTTTCTAAAATCTACATTTTCTTTCTTTCTTTCTTTCTTCTTTCTTTCCTTCTTTCTTTTTCTTTCTTTCCTTCTTTCTTTCTCTCTTTTTCTTTCTTTCTCTCTCTTTCCCCCTCTCCCTCCCTCCCTTCCTTCCTTCCCTCCTTCCTTCCTTCTTTTTTCTCTATCTCTTTCTCTTTCCCTCTCTTTCTCTTTCTTCCCTTTCCTCCCTTTCTCTGTCTTTCTCTCTTTCTTTTTACTATTTGGCAGTGTCTCGCTCCACCACCCAGGCTGGAGTGAGTGGCACAATCATAGGCACATCCTTCCACCATTTATCTGGATTTGTCAGCTAGTCAGATTTCCGGTCAGCAAGGAATTTGAGTGTCAACCTCTTCCATTATTTCTGGTTTATTTCCTCTATAAGAAACAAACTAGAACTTGGTCCAACTACGCCCCACTTGGCCTCATGACATATATTTCCACTGTGAATATCTATTGTCTCAGGTGCTCTGGGGTAATCCATTAAAAAAAGTGTTCCCACAATCTTAAGTCAGTATCCCTCTCTTTGTACGCCCTTACGTTTCCTGAGTAATACCAGCCATTCCCAAAACATTAATGACCACCTCCACAAAAAATTATCCTCAGATTTCATAGGGAGATTTGACTGTTCTTCTGAATACCATCTCTGTAATTCCAATTTCCTACCAGATATGTGAAGCTGAAAATCCTACAGAACCATCAATGGCCAAACAATTCATTCTCTTCCATGTTTCTCCAGAGTACCCTATTCACCTACTCCTCATAGTATCTATGTTTTATTTTCACAGAAGGCATTATCATCCACTCAGGGTTCTAAAGCAGACAACGTGGCTTGTTCATCTTCCTTGCCCTGGCCCCCATATTCAATTAGTTACCAAGTCCTGAAAACTCCCTCTTTAAACACCTCTCAGATACATCCTTTCTTCTCTTCTCCTCATTATTTCTTGGTTGAGCTATTGCAATACCCCCCTAAATATTCTTCCCCCTTCCAGGTTGTCTCCCTCCCAAACTGCCCTCTCCATTGTAACCAGTGAGATCTTTCTTCAAAAGACACTGAAACTTCAGAGCCTCGGAGAAAATGTTACAGTAGGTGCAAGCACTGAGGAAACCCTTTCTCGCCTTTCCTTTAAAATGCTCTCAAACAACCAATGAAAGAATGACGTGAAATCTCTGCTAACAGGATAAATTCAATTCTTTCTGAATCAGGGACGACTTATATTAATTGCAGTGTCTTTCAAAACAGACTTAAAAACATATTATTTATCACAAGCTTGTTGAAAAACATCAAAACATCAATTACCTTGTTATGGCCTACAAGATAAACCCAAATATTTTTTAAGCTTTGTATTCATAAATAATTTCAAACTTACAGAAAGGTTGCAAGAATAAACATAATGCAAAAAAAAACCCTGTATATGTTTTATCTAGATTTACCTATTATTAGCATTTCATTAAAGCAAAATACTTTATCATTTGCTCTTTATGTATATTCACATAGACATGCATGCACTTATTTTTCAGAGCCATTGTAGAGTACACTGCACATATCATGACCTTTTACCCCTAAATACTTGTATGTATTGCTAAGAATGAGATGCTTTTATATAACCACAGTAGTTATCCTCTTTATTGAATTTAATATTGATTCAAATTTTTGTCTAATTTACTGTCCAAATTCCAATATTGCAAATTGACCTAAAATATGACATAAATTTGTCATAAAATTATGTCATAAAAATTGACATAAAATAATGTCTTTTATTGCTTTTTTTCCCCTCTAGTACAGGATCCATTGAGAATCAGAGATTGCACTTCATTGCTACGCCTCTTCAGTCTCCTTTAATCTGGAACATTTCCACAATCTTTCTTTATCTTTTATGACTTTGACATTTTTGAAAAATACAGTAATTTTTTTTAAAAACAAAACTTTCCCCAGCTGGGGTTCATCTGATGTTTTCACACAATTAGATTCAAATTAATGGTTACCCAGTGGAATACCACATAAGCAATACCCTGTCCTTCTCAGAGTAAGACATTTATGAAGTTCACATATTTACAATGTGGCATTCAATGCCCTTAAATTTTGACTCTTCCTAGAGTACACACTCGCCTTTTGATATTCCTCATTGAACCTTGACTGTCTGACCTCCCAGGGACCAGCCTCTGTAAAAGCTGTTTACCTGTCCAATAACCATTCCTATGAAGGACATACCTTTCTCCCTTCCTTACTAATGCTACTCAATCCTAGTGGCTTGCATGGAGCAGATCCCACTTCTCTGGTTCCACGGATATCATTAAGGACCAGGGCTGGCCAATATAAGTCCTTTGTCTCCTTAGTCACAGAAATGCAATCAAGGATAGATACGTATTCCAAGTTTGGCCATCCTGGACTTTCTTTGGTCCTCTCAAGATATATCACTTTTCTTTGAGCTCTGTTAATTATGAAGAGCATATATATTTGAATCTGTGGAGGAAGGGCATTTTGTCACAAAGTAGAGAGATCGTTTTGAGAATGTGGAAAAATCTAGCTATAATTTGAAGTGTATGTGACGGAGAGAAAGAGAGGAAGAGATAGGTGATGATGTCATTTAAGCACCTGATTCCAGCCATGCCTGAAGCCTTCATTGTTCAGGGCTTCTTAGTTGCATAAGCTGGTAAATTCTTCTGTTACTTAAGCTAAAATGGAGTGTCTATGTATCACAAATTGCAAGAGCTTAACTTTCATCTCTTTTATACTGATCTGTGTTGCTGAAGGCTCAGCATGATAACAGATTGGGCAATAATACAGACAATTACTTTTCAACATGTACACATTTATCTACAGAATAGATAAACATTTCTTGGATTCTAAACTCATACATTGCAGTACAGACCATTAAACCTTGCTCATGAGTGGTCTAACAGAAAAACAGATATATATATATATATATATATATATATATATGTATAAAATATATAAAAAATATAAAATATATATAATATAATTATTTAAATTGTACTTTAAATAGAAAGTACAATGTGAATTTTTGAGAACCCATAGTATGTGTCTAAAGTAGTCCTCAGAGGAAAACTCATAGTTCTAAATGTTATGGATTTTAAATTACATAAAGGAAAATAAATAAATTATGTTTAACTTGAGGACCTACAGAAAAGAACAAGATACATGGCAATTTACAAAGATAAAAACAAAAATTACTAGATTACAGAATAGAAAAAAAAGTGGTTGAAATGATCAGTACAATCCCAAACATAGATGGTTATATTTTCTGAAAAAACATCTGCACCTCTAATCAAGAAAAGAAGAGCAAAATTCAAATGTGTAACATTGAAATGAAAATGGAGAAATAATCTCAGATGCAGAAGCAATCCCACAGCTAACCCTAGCAGTACCATGTGCAGTGAAGAAAAACCCACCCCATTCTCAAGTCATTTTACTGCCAAATGCTAAAAAATACAATGATGAAATTAGTACTACTATGTACAAAATCACTACAAATATAAATGGTGTCCTTTAGAATTAGTGTACAACCTGCCTCACCTGCCTAAGGTGAACCTACACCTTTTGCATAGGTTCTAAGAATACTGCTCAATTTTATGTAAATTAATATAAAACTCTAGATGAAATGAATTAGCTAGGAAAAATATAAATAATCAGAACTGGCAGAAGAAGAGATATTTTAAAGTCTAAATACACTATTTATTACGAAAAATGAGAAAGGATTTTAAAACTTAAAAAAACATACATTCCCAGAAAGCTTCAGAAGTGAATTCTATCAAACCTTTAAGGAACAGAAAATGCTTATGTCATTTAACCTGTTATATGGCATTCTTTCAAAGCACAGCATAACAATTGCTCAGAGAGAAATATTAAAAACTTATATGGACATTTTAACAGGGACATTTTTCTAGTTCTCAAATTTTGACTATGAATTCATCAAATGCAGAAAAGAGGAAAATTCATCCCAGGAAGTAAGGATTTTTTGCTAGTTCTCACATTTTGACTATGAATTCATCAAATGCAGAAAAGAGTAAAATTCATCCCAGGAAGTGAGAATTTTTTGGCAAGTCTTAGAAGTATGAATACACAGATAAAATCTTCATCAAATGTCATAAGCCTGGGAAAAGTGAAAAAAGAAATAAATGACAAGATCAAGAACGGAAAATACTCTGATAATCTGGAATGATGGAGCTAATTCTAAAAATACTTAAATATAGCACTAAAGTTTCATAGTTAAGGCCAGGAAAGTAGTCACACCTGTGATAACAGCTATTCAACAACTAACTCAATATGACTCCAAAGTGTGATGTGGTTAGCAAAAATGTGAAGCAATCCTTAGTAACAGAAGTATACTAACTAGAATTAAGATGATAATCTCTCTCTGCACTACCATATCCAAATGTACTTTGATACAGTGCTCAGTTTTATAAGAATATTATCTTTTTTTTTTTTTTTGAGACAGGGTCTTGCTTTGTTGCCCAGGCTGGAGTGCAGTGGTGCAACCTCAGCTCACTGTATCCTTCACTTCCCAGGCTCAAGTGATCCTCCCACTTCAGCCTCCCGAGTAACTGGGACTACAGGGACTACAAGGACTACAGGTGCATGCTACCATACCTGGCTAATGTTTTAAGGTTTTTTTGTTTGTTTGTTTGTTTTGCTTTTTCTAGGAATGTGGTTTCACTATGTTGCCCAGGCTAGTCTGGAACTCCTGGCCTCAATGGATCCACCCTCATCGGCATCACAACGTGCTAGGATTACTGGCATGAATCACCACGCCTGGCTGAATATTCATTATTTGAAAAGACAGAAAAGATATCTGGAGGAAGACTAGGATAATGAAGAGCCACTTGGTGGATTCTGCTCTTTTGCCTATCCCTATTCTTTAGGGAATAATTTATTTATCCTTAAGGGAGCAATTACTCCCCATTCTAAGCCCATCTTGGGTCTCAAAATCAGCCAGAGCATGGGGCACTTGATCCAGGAAGGTCCAATCAGAGTCTTTAATCCTCCTGGGAAAAGTGACTAATTTGATTTTAGGTTCATGATCACCAAATCAAGTTAGGACTTCAGTTGGAACTATTGGGAATAGAAACACTTTCTGCTGAGGTTGCTGAGTTGATAGATGGTAAATCTAGGGTTACTAGGGACATCATGACCATGAAGCCAGTGAAAAATTATCACAATTAAGAGATGAAGAGATATAGGTTGTTGATGCCATTGAATGAGAGCCTTGGTTCAGTCTTTCCTGAAGTCAGTCTGAACTTTTCAGTTACGTGAATCTATAAATGCTCTTTAACTCATTTGAGTTCAGTTTCTGCCATTTGCCCACCAAAAGATTTCTACCTAATTCAGTATCAAAAACATGCTGTATGAAAAATGATTAAAAGAACTGTTGATTTTGAAATTAAAATGACACATGGGTATCCTGACAGCTCTCTTTAAACTCTTAAACATCATTTCATTGAAATCAGAAACAAAGCAAAGGATGACCTGCATCAATGGTATTATTTTGCATTTTTCTGGAAGTTTTATAAAATACAATAAGACAAGAAAAGGAGAAAACTTTTTTCTCTTTGCTGATATTATTGTAAATCTAGAAAGTACAAGAGGCTCCAGTTAAAACCCATTTTATTTTGACAAAGTGTCTGGATGTGAGATAAATGTACAAAAATCAATATATTTTTTAAATCAAGCACTCACTAGCTAGAAAAGGAAAAGAAATATTTTATTCATAAACATGATAAAAGCTAAAAATACTTAAAATGCATTAAACCACAAAGACATGGGACTTACATAAAGAAACCTATAAAACTGTGTTAACAGTACCAATCAAGATATCAATAAATGGAAGATCTATTATGTCTATGTATGGGATAATTTAATGGCTTAAAATATCAATTGCAACAAAATTATATTAATGCAATGTAATTTTAAATAGGATCCCAAATTTTTGTTACTTTTATAAAATAATGCCAATTTTAATGTAAAAGAATAAGTTTCCCCAAATAGCCAAATAGAGAATAGTAGTGAAAAATGACTTGCCTTGGCAGATACTAAAACATACTATGAAATTACCATAAAACAGTGGACATCGATACAAGTGAATAAATAGATCGGGGGAAAATTAACCTTGAGATAAGTTGCATAATATAAGACAATTGTGTATATAATAAAATGACAGTAACTAGAGCATAGTTTTATTTAATAAATGGTGCTGGCACAATTGCCTATCATTTGGTAAAAAAATAATAAAATGGAGTCCATTAACTTATACTATATATTAAATTTCAGGCAGATTAAAATCTAAATGTAAAGGAAAAATGAGACAGTTAAAATTCTAGGTTATAATTTAAAATTATATGCATTTGTCTAGATATGTAAAGTATGCAAAATACCCAAAAGCTATAAAGTTTTCTCCTAGCAATCTCACTTGTCCTCAGTTTTACCCTGGCCCTCTGGTGGAGGAGGAAGGGTACATAGAAATCACATTTAACAAATGGCGGATTCTTCTTTGAGTCTAAGAAGATATCAGGTATAGGGCTGTCACCACCAATGCCTGCAGAGAATTGCTACAACCAACAATTAGAAGGTGCTTTGGTCCCAAATCTTATCTGGTCTCTCATCGTTTCTTTGCTAGTTCTAAGCCAAGGAAAGAATTTCCTGTATTATTATTTGTACTGATTATCTCCTGGTCCATCTTATCTACAAATGCTATCTTTTCTTTTTTTTTTTCAAGGAGGAAGAACAAAATAACTGAAGCAAATCTACTTCTTAGCAAGGTGACACACAATCGCTGTTCCAATACACAGCCCTGGTAGAGTTTGGAGGAAATGGAAGTGAAAGCATCAGAGAAAGACAGGGATAATAACTCACATTTATTGTTCACCTACTATGTGCAAAGTATTTTCAACATCTCTTCTAAAAGACAACCAGAGTAAGTATGTGTTTTTATTTCTCCCTTACAAATAAGGAGACTAAGGTTCAGCAGGGCTAAATAACTTCCTCAAGATCACTGTAGTAGGTATCCTGATGCATTTTCCTGCCTGTTCTTTACCTTCCACACTCAGATTTCATCTTGGGAAACCACTCCACCCCCATTCACAGTTCTTGTGCATTCAGGATGGGCACACGATTGAGACACAACCAATCACTCTGTTTCATCTCCTGGTTGGTTCAGGGATAGGCATGAAACTCTGGTTGCTCCTAGTACAGTCCATTTTAAGTTTTCAGTGGAATTGTTGGGAAACCGAAGTTTTTCCACTTGTTAGCTAACCTGGAAGCCTAGGGCTGCCAGAGGCCATCTTGTGCACAGAGCCACCCTGAGAATTACGCAGAATAGATAAAAAGCATAACCAAGAGCTGGGACAAGAGACAGAATCTTAACTGCATAGGTTGAGTCCCTAGATACAGCCATGTCTGCAGCAAATGCTACCTTTGGAATTTGCAGATATATGGACCAATACATTCTCTTCTTTACTTAAATCACTTCACGTTGGGCTGCTACCCTCTGCACAGGAAACATCTTGATTAATGTTTCACAGAGATAAGAAGTGATAAAGCCAAGATGAAGGCCATACTTTCTGGAAAAGGACCATTTATCGGCCGGAGGAATAGAACAATTCACAAAAGAACCTGCTGTCATTCCTGACACTTTCTCAGCCTGCTATGAACTTTATGTCTTTCATGAATGGGATTAGGGAAGAACATGCTGGGGACATTGATGGAAATAAGTTTTAAATTGTATTGGGAAAAAAAAGAAATCCAGTTCCCAGGGATTTGGTTTTATTCATTAGGTACGTGGTACTCAGGGAAATTGACATATTGAAGTGAAAAGAAAAATCCATCTGAGTTAAAAGAGCAGAAAGACAGTTCTGGTTCCACCATTCAGCTGCATGTTTTCAGGCAAGACAGCATAATTCTCTGAGCTTTCTTTCTCTTACTCTTGAGAGATAGAAGAGCTTTCGTGAGATATAAATGAGACTGTGGCTGCTAAAGCACTTACATATTTTTTTTAGTTACAAAGGGCGTAATATAGTATTATTAAATGTTGCCAAGGTATTTTGGTACAGTTTAGATTTTCTGTGCCTTTATTAACAACATATAAAAGGTGAGCCTTTAGACTCAGCATTAAAAACAAATAACGTATTTAAAGACATAAATACTTCTTAAAAAATAAATAAGTGGGATCAAGTTAATTGCATTTACCAATATCAGAAATTAGCCAAAAGGCAGTATGGGAAAGATAAAAATGGTGACTCATAAATTAACAGTATATATTATGTGCTCTTTACAGTACTGTATGAAATGGTAGGAAATGTAGCTAATATAAATAAGATGAAATGGGAAAATAAAGAGAATAAATAAGTTATTATCAGATATAAAAAATAAATCTAACGGATTAAAAATACCAAAAAAGACTATACAGAACAAAATAAAAATAAAAGTGTGAGAAGCAAGTAATAAGCAAAAGAAAAAAGTATTATAAAGCTGAGAGAGTTAAATAAAATAAGGTACTAAGAGCAATGGGAATGCTATGGACTGAATATTTGTGTCTGTCTCCCCATGATTCAAATTTGAAGCCCTAACCCCCAAATGTGATGGTATTTGGAGATGGAGCCTTTGCAAGGTAATTAGATTCAGATAAGGTCATGAGGGATGGTTACTCATGATGGGATTAAGTGTTCTTCTAAGAAGAGGAAGACAGATTCTCTCTCTCTCTCTCTCTCTCTCTCTCTCTCTCTACACACACACACACACACACGAGGTTATGTGAGCATAGGCAAGATGGAAGCAGTCTGCAAACCAGAAAGATGGACCCTCACCAAGAACTGAATCTGCCAGCACCTTGATCTTGGACTTCCCAGTCTCTACAACTGTGAGAAATAAATGGCTCCTATTTAAGCCACTTAGTTTACAGTATTTGGTTATAGCAGCCTGAGTTGACTAAGACAAGAGAGATTCCAGGTTGTCAGTCAGCAACTCACTCCTGACATTTATCGAGTGCATAGTATGTGCCAAGTGCTAGGTGTTTTATATCTAGTATCTCATCGGATCGTAATAATCATAGTATGAGCTTGGTATTAACATTCCCATTTTGTAAACAAGGAAGCTGAGTCCCAGAGTAGTTAAATGACGAGTCCCAGGTCTCACAGTAAGTAAAAGTGGAGCTTAGATAGGAATTCCAGTCTTTTGGTTCCCAAAGCTTACCTGCTTTCCCCTACACCTCTTCTAAAAAGAACTAGGGATGCCCCACAGCTGTCACACTTCCGCACCTCCAAAGTCCAGTGCTTTCTCTGAGGGTCATTGGAATTTCAAGACAGGACTGGTATCTTTGGGTGTGAAGTAAAAGCTAGATGGAGCACAGGGTCCACTCCACATTATTTCAGTAGTAGTTCCATTTCTCCTTGGAAATCAACCCCTACTATACTCTCAGCCCAGAAACCCTGAATAACACCTCATCCCCAGCTCTGGGGTGGAGCACAGAACCCAGACTCAACCCCTCAGCTTATGGCATTCCATGACAACAATGATTGTGATAGAATCCTGGGTGAGCAGGTGACCCAAGCCTGCCAGTCAGAGCCAGCAATTCTAGATTGTGGGGCTTTGGTCTGAACTCCCAATTAGATTCTCACCCCATCCCTCTCCATCCCACATCCATCCAGCTGGACCCAAACTGAAAGGAGGCAGTTTCACAATGGTGGCAGTCCACTATGAAGCAGAGACCCTGCCTAAGAATGGGCCCCCTAACACAAGCAAGGCAGAGCTGTGCACAGAGGAAAGAACAATCATGTCCTGGTGGCATCTGTCATCGCTTCACCCTCAATCAAGCCAAAGCTGGAGCAAAATTACTCCCTGCACCATACAAGTGCTGGAGCAAGTGTGGCTTGGGGTTATTTTTTCCTCACAGCCTCGAATTTATAAACTGAGACACAAACTTGAAGCCTTATATCCCTATTCAAGTGAGCCCTGGAGAAAGCCAACAATGCTTTTCACCCTTAGCCTCAAAGTTTCGCCAAGGGGCTTTGCCTTCAACGTGGCACCCACAGGTGGCACTGTCAGAAGACCTGGACAGCCCTTGCTGGGAGTTCCCAGCATACCTCAAACCATTTGGGTGTTTCCTTTGAAGACTGTATATTTTGAATATGTGCAGAAGAAGGTCAAAGATACTCTTCTGTGTTGGGTTTCAGTACAAAGAGTCTGATAAGCCTGGATGCAAATATTAGCTTTGTCATATCTTAGACACAACATCCTTGGGAAGTTAGTGGCTTTCCTCTACCTCTGTACCGTGATATATACTGTTTCCTCTACCTGGAATACTCTTCCATCTCTCCCATTTACCTGGCTAATTGCTGGACATCATCCATGTCTCAGCTTAGAACATCAATTTCTCTAGGAAGTCCTCTTTCTCACCCGAAGGTCTAAATCAGTTTCATCTTTTCCAAGTTTCCAAATAACTTCCATTCCTCCCTTGTCCTAACATTGATCTCACTATCATAATCATATGAATCATAATCAAAGGGTAGTCATAAATATCTCGTTTGTCCACCAGAATACAAACTCCATGAGGACAGGGAATGTGTCAGAGTATTCAACTACAAAGCCCTAGGACTTAGCACCATGCACTTGGTACATACTTTAAAAACCTTGCCATTTTCTTCTTTTTGTTTTGTTTGTTTGTTTGTTTGTTTGTTTGTTTGTTTTTGAGACGGAGTCCTGCTCTGTCGCCCAGGCCGGAGTGCAGTGGTGCCATCTCGGCTCACTATAAGCTCTGCCTCCCGGGTTCACGCCATTCTCCTGCCTCAGCCTCCCGAGTAGCTGGGACTACAGGCACCCACCACCACGCCCGGCTAATTTTTTGTATTTTTAGTAGAGACGGGGTTTCACCGTGGTAGCCAGGATGGTCTCGATCTCCTGACCTTGTGATCCACCCGCCCCAGCCTCCCAAAGTGCTGGGATTACAGGCGTGAGCCACCGCGCCCGGCCCCCAAACCTTGCCATTTTCTAATCTGCATAATGGACATAATTTTACCCAGTGTCATGAGATTGCCTGGAGATTTAATTCTGCATGTAGGTAGCCCAGCACATTCCTAGTACCCACTTGGTGCCCATAAATATTAATTCCCTTCTACTTCATTCACCTTTTCCAAGAAATTTGAAGTATATTCTTTGCTAATCACTAACTTAATCTTCCTGATTACCATTAATAAAGCTAACAAAATCCTCACTATTTCCTCAAGAGACTATGACAACTCAGGGGTTAATGGTAATCTGTCTCAGTTTGACAGAAATATTTGGCTCACAATCACGGTGAGGAACTCTTTTTTTTTTCTTTCAGTAGGTGTCAACACAGAAATAAAGTGATTAAACGTGTTAAATATCATATATAATAAATGGCACCAATATAAAACTTAATGCTCCTAATATTTCCTTTGAGTTGCTACCTTTTGCATTAATTGAAGCAAGAAATGTTCCACTTAGTTAAAATATCTATTTAGTATCCTGCACATAAACACATCTGCTGCCCGAGTTCCCTGGTTCAGTAGGTTTAAATTAGTTGGTATCAATGTTATTGATGATAAGAGGACTTGGAGAGCATGCTGAGGTCCTGGTGAGGCCGGTGACGCTCTGGGTTTCTGTATTCTCCAACAAGCATCGAATCAGGGCTCTGTTGAGGACTGGGGGTGAGCTGACTGCAGGTTTTGTAACAAAAGCTATAAGAAGGAAGACAACAAGCCTTGTGGTGACAGACAAAAAGTCACACTACTTTATAGAGACGCTGTCATCACAATGAATGCCTTTGCTGAAATGAATGGAAACTGCCCTCTTGTGTGTCTAGGGCAGAAGAACATTTTTTTAAAATTGACCATTGATTATACATGAGACAGTGGCCTCAGAGTCAGGCAGATTTGGGTTTGAATTGAGTTCTGACACACCCTGCATATCCTTGGAGCAGGGTGTGTCAGAGCAGGGTGTGTCAGAGCTCTTATTCACTCTGATCTCTATTTCTTTATCTGCAAAATGGGAATAATAGTAGCCCCTGAATCATGGGTTACAGTGAAGATTAATTCCTCCCAAGTCACTTAGCACTGTGCCTGGCACATGCCAAGTTAGATATTAGCACTGTTGGAATATGTGCATGATGTCATTTAATCTTCACACTCGTCTCTTTGGATATGCATTATAATCCTACTAGAAGGCTCCCTGAGCCAAAACATCTGGGTTCTAAAGCTCTTTAAAATGGTCAAAATCCAAAACATTGACAACACTCAAAGTTGGCAAGGATGTGGAGCAACAACCACTCTCATTCGCTGCTGGTGGGAATGCAAAATGGTGCAGTCACTTTGGAAGACAGTTTGGCAGTTTCTCACAAAGCTCATCATACCCTTACCATATAACCCAGCAATCACACTGTTTGATATATACCCAAAGGAGCTGAAAACGTATATCCACACAAAAACCTGCAAACAGATGTTTATAGCAGCTAAAGCATTAATTGCCAAAATTTGGAAGCAACCAGGATGTCCTTCAGTAGGTGAATGTGATACATTCAGAAGATGGAATATTATTCAGCACTAAAAAGAAACGAGCTATCAAGCCATGAGAAGACATGGAGAAAGCTTACATGTATATAACTAAGTAAAAGATGCCAATCTGAAAGTGCTATATACTCTATGATTCCAACTATATGTCATTCTGAAAAAGGTAAAACTATGGAAACAATGGCAGGTATATATCATTACATATTTGTCAAAACCCATAGCACGTACAAACACCAAGAATTAACCCTAAGGTAAACTATGGACTTCCGGTGATTAAACAGTTTTAACAAACTGACTACTTTATAGCGACCCTGGCATCATAATGTGTCTTTGCTGAATTGAATGCAAACTGCTCTCTTATGTGCCTGGGGCAGAACAGTTTGGTTTTGTTTTTTAATTGACCATCTATTAATATATGGACTTTGGGTGTGAAAACAAACAAACAAAAGTAAACTAAAACGGAGACTGGACCTGAAGAACCCCTGAGCAGACGAAGTCAGTTAGGCCTCATACGGGACCTTAACTTTGCTTGATTTGCAAACATACGAAACTTATGTTGAGCTATTGCTTGTAAATGCCTATGTTAAAGAAAAATAAAATTTAAGGCTAACTAATCAGAAGCCACCAACTAATTTATATAGCTGAGGACTTTCCAGCAGGATGAACCAAACGAGGCAACCATGCCATGGAACTCCATCGGATCTTTCCTTTGCTTTACCTCTGTTTGCCCATAAAGGTCTTCCCATGTATGTCACCACAGTGGCGTCCCCAGATCATTCGTATTAATAGATTCACTTCATAAATCGCTGTTTGCTCAAAGAAACTCCTTAACCTTGTATTGTGCCTCACTTTACTTTTGTTACGCTAAGTTTAGCCTAAAGCTGCCTCTTTATGTATTTTAAAGGTTTCTCCATACACAGTGAACTGCAACTTAACTGGAGGTGTAAACAGACTGTAACCTACTCTTACGCCAGTCACGGAGTTTTGGCAAATCAAAAGCGGCCCACTGTTCAAGCCAGATTCAAGTAAGCCAAATGCTGAGCTGTAACCATTCCGGCTGTTTCTGTACCTTGCTTCTGTTTTCTGTCTGTGACTTTCCTTTCTCTGTCCACAAATCTTCAACCACACCATAGCAGTGGAGCTTTCATTCTGGGAGCTGCCTGATTTGCAAATTGTTCTTTGCTCAGTTAAACTCTGTGAAATTTAACTTGTCTGAGGTTTTTCTTTTAACACTTTTTAAAAATTTTAACTTTTAATTTTTAAATTTTTTTGAGTTTTTTTTTTTTTTACTTTTATTAAGTTCAGGGGTACATGTGCAGGTTTGTTACCTAGGTAAACTTGTGTCATGAGGGTTTGATGTACAGATTATTTCTCACTCAGGTATTAAGCCTAGTACCCATTTGTTATTTTTCCTGATTCTCTCCCTCCCTCCACCCTCCACTCTCCGATGGAGCCCAGTGTGTGTTGTTCCCCTCTATGTCCTTGTGTTCTCATCATTTAGCTCCCACTCATAAGTGAGAACATGTGGTATTTGGTGTTCTGTTCCTGCCTTTAACAACAAAAAACAAAATAAAAAACTATCCCAGAGATAACTTAGCTGTATCACCTTAGATCATGTGTTCAATCTCTCCAAAGACCTGTGTTTTCACCCAGAAGATAGGAATACACAGCCCAAGTGAGGTCACCATGAATTTAAATGAGTCTATGCAGTAGAAAGCCTCTGGCTCAGAATAAGGGATCCGCCCAGGACCAAAAAACATCCACAGTCCCACCTGGCCTCAGCTTGGGGGAGGGCATCTGTTTCAGGAGGTACAGCCTAGGAGGAGGTAGGATCTGGAGGCAGGCACTGAGCCAGCACCGATGGGAGGAAGCCGGAGATGTTTACATTCCTAATTACAGGAAGCAAGGCTTCAGCACAGCCAGGTGTCATTCCAACAGACAAGGTTAATAGGATGTGAGCGGGCCCAGCTGCCACCTTTCTGCTCATGGAAGACAGGCGTGCAGACGAAGTCAGATGAATTAGCCGGCAGCCTGGTCATGCTGGTCAACTTCAGATGTCTGGAGACACAGGTTAAAATTCAATCTTGGCCAGGAGCGGTGGCTCACGTCTGTAATCCCAGCACTTTGGGAGGCTGAGGCGGGCGGATCACAAGGTCAGGAGTTTGAGACCAGCCTGGCCAATATGGTGAAACCCCGTCTCTACTAAAAATGCAAAAATTAGCCAGGCGTGGTGGCGCATGCCTGTAGTCCCAGCTACTTGGGAGGCTGATGCAGAAGAATCTCCTGAACCCAGGAGGCAGAAGTTGCAGTGAGCTGGGATTGTGTCACTGCACTCCAGCCCATGGGGGCAGAGGAAGACTCCGCCTCAAAAAAAAAAAATCAATTAATCAATCAATCAATCTTGCAGATCTAAGTTTCTCCCAAAACCTCCTCAAGGTCCAGGTATGACTCCACAGAATGACACTGCCATGGGAACACTGGCGGCCACATCAGACACTTGGCCACTGGCTCTGAGCACTGTCCCCTTAGACTCCCAAGGGTGAAGTTCAAAAGACAGGAATGCATGTGGCCAGCAAAGAGCACCAGCTTCAGAGTCCATATCCTTGAGTTTGGATCCCATCTCTGCCATGTTCAAATTATGCAAACTTCAGCCAGCCATTTATCCATTTTGGAATTCAATTTTCTCATCTGTAATATGGGAACAGTCCCTTTTAGGGCTGCTGTGAGGATAAAGTACTTACAGGCACAAAGAAAACTAACTCCATAAATAGTAAAAATTATTAGAAGTATTGCTTTTTTTTTTTTTTTTTGAGTTGGAGTTTTGCTCTTGTTGCCCAGGCTGGACTGCAATGGCGTGATCTCAGCTCACTGCAACCTCTGCCTCCCGGTTCAAGCAATTCTCCTGCCTCAGCTTCCCAAGTAGCTGGGATTACAGGCATGTGCCACCACACCCAGCTAATTTTGTATTTTTAGTAGAGACGGGGTTTCTCTATGTTGGTCAGGCTGGTCTCGAACTCCCGACCTCAGGTGATCCACCCACCTCGGCCTCCCAAAGTGCTGGGATTACAGGCGTGAGCCACAGAGCCCATTCAGCAGTATTGCTTTAATGGGCTACCTGGGCAAGTTGTGGGCCCAGACATCCATTAATGTGAAGTCCATGCCCTGCCAGCCGGCAGACATTTTAACCAGACCGATTAACAACCTGTTTCTGATCAATGATTTATGGCTTATGTTTCCCTGTTAATGAAATGTAATTGCCAAGCCTGAGATGTAGCGCAGTGGCAAAACAAACTGCCATCTGAAAATTACATCCTAGGTCCCATAAGAAAAGCTACAGCCACAGGCTGGAACACCTTATGAGCAGAGTCAAGCGCCACCATGCCTCCCTTTGAGAATCTTGGTCTGTTTGAAGGTGGAGAAGGAGCTCCTTGCCAGTGAATTCTTCTCCATAAAAATTAATGCCATGACAGAATGCCAAATGGCCTCGGCTAATGTACTTTTGAATGAGGACTAAATTTTATTCATAAGCATCAGTGTCAGGACTAAAATAACATTTTTATGGACACTGCAAGCATAAACAGCAGTGCAAAGTCAACCAGGGCTGCCACTGAATTGACTTGTTTCCCCTGGATGTAGCTGCTTAGCTAGCAGAGGACTGGACACAAGAGAATTTGGGCTTAGGTCACGCTTCAGGCCTTCCCTGTTTTGTGATATTGAGGGCAAATTAGCTAAAACCTCTAATGAAAATAAAACACTCCCCTGATTCTCAATCTTTCATCTATAAAGTGGGGGTAACAAGAAAGCCAACCTAATAGAAGTGTTGCAAATATTAAGCTCATTGATTAACCCATCCATAAGGCCAGTTTCAACGCTTGGTTCTGGGGATATGGCAGTAATAAAAACAGAAGCAACCTACTCTCCTGGAACTCACATTCTAGTAGGAGAAGGTAGAGAATGAATAAGTATACCGTACATTTTGTTAGGTAGAGATAATTATTAATGAGAAAAATAAATTAGAAGGAGATTGGGTGATAGAGGATGCTGGCAATTTTAAATAGTGTGGTCAGAGCAGAGAGTAAAACCAAGAGGATGGGTAGAATTTATGAAAAAGAAAGAAAAGAATGAAAGCCAAGAACTGGGCTTTAATTAATGTAAGCTTTAAGGGGAAAGGAAGGGCCAGGTATGGTGGGCCGTGCCTGTAACCCCGGAACTTTGGGAGGCCAAGGCAGGAAGATACCATGAGGACAGGAGTTTCAGACCAGCATGGGCAACACAGTGAGACCCCATTTCTACAAAATATTTAAAAATTGCCTGGCATGCTGACGTGCACCTGTAGTCCCAGGTAATTGAGAGGCAGAGGTGGGAGGATCACTTGAGCCCAGCGGTTGAGGCTGTAGTGAACCATTATCACCACTGCACTCCACCTTGGGCAACAGAGCAAGACCCTGTCGCTAAAGATAAATAAATAAACAGAAATAAAATTTGAAAAATAACGATAAAAATAAAAAATAAGTAATAAAATAAGTAATAAATTTTTAAAGGGGGGGGAGGAGAAATAAGTGGACACAAAGAATAGCCAGAGAGTAGGAAGGGAAATAGTCAAGAGCTGTATTGTATTATGGAAGCTTAAGGGTGAAAATGCACTTAATGTTAAGAGAACCCTCTTTCCACCCAAGCTCCGTCTTCCACCATTACCAAGTTTGTGATCTCAAGCAAGCTGCTTTGCATCTCTGGGATATTTTTTGTACCCTACCACTTCACTGGACTCACTCTCTATAGAACTGCAAGCAACCACCTAAATGCCCAAATTGCCTCTCATTCTCCCAGCCTTCCACAGCTACTGACCATCTCCTAGCTTCTCTGAAACTAATCCTTCACATTGTCTCAATTCACCTGCATTGAACAACTCTCCAATGCCAGGCACCGAACTGGGTATTTTCATGTGTCAGGTGTCATACAGTTCCCAGTGCAACCCTGTAAGGTAAGCCAGAGATACTATCCTACTTAAATAAGGAAACAGATGCAGAGAACATTCAAGTAACTTGTCCAATGTTGTAAAATTAGTCATTGGTGAACTGGAAATGTAAACTCAGTAGGCTAATTTCAGAGCCAGCACTCTCGATAACTATGTTCTACTTCTACCATAAGATGGCCTACGTGGTGCTAAGACCACCAAGCCTGAGGCTCAAGAGTTTCTCTCTCCAGGGACCAGGCCAAGAGGTTAGAGGAGTTTGCCTGCCACACCTTGCCATCTTGGAAGGATCTGAGCTGCTGCGACAGTTCTTTATGAAACATGTTGCATGTCTCCCTTGGATCAAGAATCACTGCAGGACTAAAGATAAGAGAATAGATGAATGGGTCAAGAAAATGTGGTGTATATACACAATGGAATACTATGCAGCTGTAAAAAAGTATGAAGTCCTGTCATTCATGGTAATGTGGATGGAACTGGAGGGCATTATGTTTAGTGAAATAAACCAGGAACAGAAAGTTCCTGCATGTTTTCACTTATACAAGAAAGCTAAAAATAGGTGATCTCCTAGAAGTAAAAAGTAGGACAGAGGATATTAGAGGACAGAAGGGCAAGGAGGAAGGAGAGTTAGGGAGAGATTTCTTAAAGCAGGGGTGCCAAACCTCCAGGCCATAGGCTGGTACCTGCCAGTGGCCTATCAGAAACCTGGTCACACAGCACGAGGTCAGCCGCAGACAAGTGGGCATTACCCCCTGAGCTCCACCTCCTGTTAGATCAGCAATGGCATTAGATTCTCATAGGAGCATGGACCCTGTTGTGAACTGTGCATGAGAGGGATCTAGGTTGCCTGCTCCTTATGAGAATCTAATGCCTGATGATCTGAGGTGGAACAGTTTCATCCCCAAACCGTCCCCCATCCCTGGCCATGGAAAAATTGTCTTCCACCAGTCACAGGTTCCAAAAAGGTTGGGGACCACTGTGTTAAAAGATACAAAATTAGAGTGAGATAGGAGGAATAAGTTCTAGTGTTCTATAGCACTGCAGGATGACTACAGTTAACAATAGTAAGTACATCATTTCACATAGCTACAAGGAGGACCCTGAACATTCCCAACAGGAAGAAATGACACATGCTGGAGATGATGGATATGCAAATTACCCTGATCTGGTACATTGTATGTATCAAAACATCACTGCCCCATGAATCTGTACAATTATCATTAATCAATTTAAAGAAATAAAAATAAAAATAAAATAAACTGAAATAGACATACACACACACACACAGACACAAGAAAAGGTAAAAGAAGCTGCCATGCAACCCCCACATCCCCACGCTGTCCTTTAATAAACCACCAACCCTGAAATTACTATCTGTGTGAGTCCATGGTTTTGGGTTTTCAGAAACCTGACTCACAGGCTGGTGAATGATGTACATTTCACAACACACACTTCACACTTTCATTCATTCATTCAACTCACTTAGAGCCAAGACTATGTATGGATTAGAATCTACCATGGGCTGGAGAATCACAGCTGAGTAAGACACAGTTGAATCTGGCCTCCAGGGACTCAAGCATCCACCACGAATGATGACACACAGAGGTAAGTGTGGCCAGAAAAATAGTAAAAGGATGTTTAGAAGCTTCACAGGAGAGAATGACTACCCAAGGAAGATGGGGTTGCTGCAAAAGGAAGCAGAACAGGAGAGAAGAGGATCCCAGGCACAGGGAACATGAATACTGTGTGCAAACCACAGGGCAAGCCTTGCCCTAAGGGTCATATGCATGTCATCCCATTTGATGTCCACACAAAAATCCTGAGATGTAGGTGTTATTATTTTCATTTTATAGCTGAGATTAAGCCTAAGGTCATATTCAGCAAGGGGGGCTCTTCTACCTCAATCTGGAACCTGGACACGCTTAGGCAAGAGTGAAAAAGTTGCTAGATCTGGAATAGAAGTGGGTTGGGGTGGAAAGTGAGCCAGAAGAAAAAGGCTGGGCTTCTATAGTGGAGGGATCTGAAAGCGACCTCATTCCCTACCCCTTCATTCCACTCATTCTCCTCCTAGCACTTACCACCATACACACAGTAAATATTTACTTATTTATTGGACATCACATATCTCCCTCCACAGGAATGTAAGCTCCATGAGGGTAGGGATGCTACCTGTTTTCTTCACTCTTATAACCTCAGTGCCCAGAACAGTGCCTGCCACCTAGCTAATGTTCAATAAATATTTGCTAAATAAGTAAGAGGTTGTTTCAGACTGCGGACTAGGACTTTAGCCTGGAGACACAGGTTTTTAAAGAAGAGTTGAAGAGATTTTTTTCTTTCTGTTGTTTGAAACAGGATCTTGCTCTGTGGCCCTGGCTGGAGTTCAGTGGTGTGATCTTGGCTCACAGCAGCCTTGAAATCCTGGCCTCAAGTGATCTTCCTGCCTCGGCTTCCCAAGTAGCTAGGACTACAGGCACACACCACCATACCCTACCGGTTTAAAAAAAAATTTCGTAGAGATGTGGTCTCACTATGTTGACGAGGCTGGTCTCAAACTCCAGGCCTCAAGTGATCTCCTTGTCTCGACCTTCCAAAGTGTTGGCATTACAGCCTAAGCCACTGTGACTGACAACATTGAAGCTTTTAAACAGGGAAGCACCATGGTCTGTTCTATTTTATTAAGAGAGCTGCGGCTGGGGAGGCATTTGGCCCCAGAAAGTAAATCCAGACACCTGCTTGTGACAAAGGAAGAGAGATTGAGGCAAAAGAGTCGGGATGATCCTACACAGGTTGCCAGATGGTGCACTGACTCAAGGCGTTTTAACAAACATGGTCCAACTTTCTTCCTGGGTCTTTGGAAGGCATGGGCGTGGCTATTTGTCAAAGAGGAACTATTAGAACGTCAAAGAATTCAAAACCCAGCTGGGTGAGTGAAGGGCAGAGAACACAATGAAGATGGAACCAGCAATTCGTCTCTCTCGCCGTCCTTCAGCAGCCGGGGGTGCATCCCAGGCCAAGCTGGAGGCTCTCTATTCTCCTGGAGAAGCTTTCCCAAAGGTGGAACCTGTTGGTGTAAATGAGGGCCACTGGGCACGTGGACAGAAACCCTGTGCATATGTGTGTGTGTGTGTGTGTGTGTGTCTCAGTATGTGAATATACACACACATGCTGCTGCACACGCATGCACAATCTCCTAGATTCCCCATGGAAAGTGACTGCAGCTGTTAAGGAGGTTTCATGAGGCCGGGGCCATTTGTTGAGCACCAACTCCATGTTACAGCCATGCAGAGTGTGTTCCATTTGTGATCTGAAATGTAGGTATTCTTGTTATTCCCATTCTACCAATAAGAGATTGAGTCTCCAAGATCAAGCAGTTCATTTAACAAGTCTTTATTGAGTGCCTATCATGTGCTAGGCTGGGAATACAATGAAGAGAAATACTCATGTCTCTGTCCACTTGGGCTTATATAGTCCAAAGGTTTGTGGGATACAAATGTTTATTCTAAGAACTCCACCATTGCCTGGGCGACAGAGCTAGATTCCGTCTAAAAAAAAAAAAAAAAAAAAAGAACTCCACCATTACATCAGCAGTATGATGAAAAGGTATACTGTTCCAGGTGTGATTAATAATCTAGCCCGAGGAAGAGATCTGAGCTCAGGTGTGAAATGAGGGCAGGTGTATTAAGCGTGTCTTTCTATTTTGATGCTTTGTCATCTTGGGGCCTTGACTCTCCAAGAGTAAGCTAATTCCTAAAGATAGCAAATAACTCGCACCTTTCATATGGAAACCAACCAATTCCAAACCCAAATCCCTGAACTACCTACCTTCTTTTTTTTTTTTAGAGGGAGTTTTGCTCTTGTCCCCCAGGCTGGAGTGCAATGGCGTGATCTCAGCTCACTGCAACCTCCGCCTCCTGGGTTCAAGCGATTTCCTGTGAGATTACAGGCAAGCGTCACCACGCCTGGCTAATTTTTGTATTTTCGTAGAGATGGGGTTTCACCATGTTGGCCAAGCTGGTCTCAAACTCCTGACCTCAAGTGATCTGCCTGTCTCAGCCTCCCAAAATGCTAGGATTACAGGCCTGAGGCACCGTGCCCAGCCTCTAAACTACCTTCTTTATGGAACCCTCATATGCCAAGCCACTATTCCTCTATCCTAATCATCCTAGAGCCAGATACCAGACAACGAGGAATAACCCTTATGACCCAGAGCCTGCTGAAAGTATTTAAGTTAGCCAATCCTAAACTTGCTGAGCTGCCTGCACTGCCTCGCCCATTCCTTCCCACGAAAACCACAATAAAGGCACTCACTCATGTTTTCCTCTTGCTCTGTCCACCTCCTGCCTGACCCTAGTTCTTCCCCATATGGCCCTAAGTGGCGTGGTATGCTTCCTGAGTCTAGGTATCTGTGAGTTAAGCATCTGCCTTCATGACAGTCATTTCCTTGTCTGTGTTTTATCATACCTGATTAAAACAAATCTGGGTGCATTTTAAGGCAGTAGGAGTTTTGCTACATGGGCAAGTGCAAAAGTAGAGAGATACCATGGGATGGCAGAGAACAAGAAGCCTTTGTCATAACCTTCCTGGCTGGTTCTGTCCATTCTACTAAATTTCGGTTTCCAGGAACCACAGGAGATGGTCACCATGCCAAGCATATAGAGAATACAGCCGTAGCTGGCTTTGTGGAACTCGATACATGGTGATAAACGTGTGGTCAGGGAGTACAGGGTGTCAAGAGATCAAAAAGAGGAAAACTTGACCCTGCCTTACAGGGAAAAAGAGTATGAGAGAAAGTTTCCCAGCTGAAATGACATCCACAGTGAGTTCTGAAGGATAAGGAGACATTATCCAGGAGAAGGAGGGAACGATAGGGAACAGGCGTGTCCCAGGAAGAGGGCTGAGAGCACATTGTGATTAGGAAACTATTATTCACAGTACATGTTAGGAATGACCCAGATGAAGCTGCACACAGGGCCTGGAAAGTCACTCCTAGGAGGTTCAGCCTTCATCCTAGAGACAACCTAGAGCCATTGAAGAGTCTTAAGCTAGGAGCTCCAGGTCACAAATTTGTTTTAGAAACATGGCCACACTTGCCATGTGAAGAACAGATTGGAGGAGGACATGACCAGAGGCAGGAAGACCAGGACGGAGGTAGTGAGATGATCTGAGGGAGAGGTGATAGGATCCGAAGTGGTTGCAATGAAAATGGAATGGAGGTAGCAGAGTTGAGAGAGAGGCATGGACAAAGGGTGAAGGGTCAAGGGTGACATTAGGTTTATGATTCGCATAGCAGAGTAGGTGGCATTACCATTCACTGAGGAAGAGAAGCAGCCACTTCTAGGCAAGGAGAGGAGAAGTGCCCAGGTCAGTTTAAGAGTCTAACAGGACAGCAGTTCCCAAACTTTTTGGCACCAGAGACTTGTTTTGTAGAAGACAATTTTTTTGATGTTGAGGAATGGTTTCGGGATGATTCAAGTGCATTACACTGATTGTACACTTTATTTCTATTTTACATTGTAATATATAATGAAATAATTATACAACTCACTGTAATGTAGAATCAGTGGGAGCCCTGAGTTTGTTTTCCTGCAACTAGGCGGTCCCATCTGGGGATGATAGGAGACAGTGACAGATCATGGGGCATTTGATTCTCATAAGGAGCCTGTAACCTAGATCCCTTGCATGCAAAGTTCACAATAGTGTTCATGCTTCTATGAGAATCTAATGCCTCTGCTGATCTGACAGGAGGCAGAGCTCAGGTGGTAATGTGAACAATAGGGGGTGGCTGTAAATACAAATGAAGCATCACTTGCTCACCAGCCACTCACCTCCTGTGGTGTGGCCCGGCTCCTAACAGGCCATGGAATGGTACTGGGTTGGGTCCATGGCCTGAGGGTTGGAGACCCCTGTTATAGAATATCCAAGAAGAGACATCCAGTGCAAAGCTAGAAGCAAGATCAAGAGCTTAAGAGAGAGAACAAGTCGGCCAGACGCAGTGGCTCATGTCTGTAATCACAGCACTTGGGAGGCCGAGGCAGGCGGATCACCTGAGGTCCGGAGTTCGAGACCAGCCTGACCAAAATGGAGAAACCCCATCTCTACTGAAAATACAAAATCAGCTGGGCATGGTGGTGCATGCCTGTAATCCCAGCTACTTGGGAAGCTGAAGCAGGAGAATCGCTTGAACCTGGGAGGAGGAGGTTGCAGAGAGAAACTCGTCTCAAAAAAAAAAAAAACAAAAAGAGAAAGAACAAGTCAAAGATGGCATTTGGTCAAGTTGTAGCTCCCACGTCATCACTGTCCCCGTGGCTAGTTACGTCTTCAGGTCATAGCTTCTCTCATTCAGGGCTTCCTCCTCACCTTGGCTGAGACTTGCTATGGTTTTTCTGCCTTTCTCTGCATTTTCTGTTTCTGATCGATAGGAAGTCAGCCATGCAAGCCATAAAAAGAATGCTGTGACTTGGTGGCTGCATCAATCTGAATTTTGGCTGAGTGTTCATAAAGAAGACAGTAACTTTTATGCTGATTTTCAGATGAGAAAATTGAGGTTTGACTTGCTCCAGATCACCTACTTGACCAACAAAGCACAAGAGATGTAGACAGTGTTCTATTCACACTGGGTTCTGGACTCTGGTTACTATTCCACATGCCACATGGTCTAGACCAGAGGTTGGTGAGCTATGGCCCCTGGCCAAATCCAGTCACCATCTGTCTTTGTCATACAGTTTTATTGTAACACAGACATGCACATTCAGTGTTGTCTATGGCTATTTTCCACTTCAAGGACAGAGCTGAGTAGTTACAACAGAGACTGTAGGGCCTGCCAAGACTAAAATGTTTACTCTTGGATCCTTTACAGAAAGTAAGTTTGCTGGCCCTTGCTCTAGAAAATGACACCATTCTTTCTTCTAATGGCTGGGATTTCTGAGACTGGGAGAACCATGTGTCACTGTCCTAGGTCACTGCATATTATATGGCAACCCACACTCCCATCTTTAATGCAAAAACATCTTTGGCTGAAACAGTACAGTTAGTAGCTACCAGGCTTAGTACCCATTTTGTGTCAAAAACGTTGAAGGTAGCATTGTTCTCCTCTACCACGTTCCTGCATGGTAGACATTTTTATCTCCATTTTGCAGATGAAGAAATAGAGATTCAAAAATGTGACGCTACTTGCTTGAGGTTAGGGCCGATTGCACACTTGGGTCAGCCTCTCTCCGAAAGCCTTGATTTCTTTTTTTCCATTACAACCTGCCCATCTCCAAGAAAGATCTCCAGCTGAGGGCTCTAGGCAGGGGGCGGCAATCTGTACCTGACAGTACTGGACACAGCAGGGCACCCACTCAGAAGTGCTTGGTGTTCCACTTCATCCCCACACAGGAGCTTAAATCAGGCTGTCAACAGCTGTGGTTGCTATGGCTTTAATTAAAGAATAAACAATGTCCTTCCACTTTCCTTTTATAGGCCAAGTATCTTGGGACTGGGGATTTGAATTCCAAAGAAACCACCAACTTGCTGTAGTGTTAATAGTGTTATGTTTGGGAAAGGGGTTTTCAAAATCATTCAAGGGCAAGTTCAGAAAACTTGGATGTGATTCTATGGGGGAAACCATTTAAAAAGAAACTTTGGATTGGATATTACAATGATAGATGTGTACAGACCTTTGAGGTACTAGGGGTCTGTATTATTCACTGTTTCAGCATTGATAGGAAACAGATCGGGACATGTTTAAAGAATTAAGACATAGGTGTGATGAGAATTTAGAGGGAAAAGAGGGCATGATGTGCTTAGGGAACTAAAAGGGTTTCAGTGCAATTGGAGCAGAGAATGAAGGTGGGAAGAATGAGATATGAGGCCTATTGTCCCCATTTACACAAGGCAAGGGAAGCAAAAGCATTAAATGCCTGTGATGGACCAAGGATGTCCACACAAATTACATCATTCAAGTCATGCTCCAGCGAGCATGCAAAGCGAGAATTAGTCCTCATTTTAAAAATGACAACTCTGGTAATATATTTAAAAGCTATAATAATATAATAAGAACAATAATGACATATGCTAAGCAGTTAGTCTGTGCCACGTAACAGTCAACTTACTTACAAATATCTTCTCATTTCAACCCAAGAAAGACATTGGGTGAGGGGTCCACAAACTGTAGCCCATGGGCCAAATCCTACCTGTGAACTCAGGGTGGTTTTTACATTATTAAATAGTTTAAACATTTTGTAAAACACAAATATTTTGTGACATGTGAAAATTACATGCAATTTACATTTCAGAGAAAAGTTTCTTGAAACACAGCTACACCCCTTCATTTACATGCCGTCTACCACTCCTCTTGCACTGCCGGGGCAGAGTTGAGTTGTTGGAATGGTAGCTGTGTAGCCGTCAAAGCCAATAATATGTATTATCTCTGGTCATTTACAAAAAGATTTTGCCAATTCTGACTCCAGAAGATAAGTAGGTACTGTTCCCAGACTCATTTTACTGGTATGGAAGCAAAACTTTAGACAGTGCCCTCTGTGGCCTAGTTTACCCAGCTGGTATGCAGCAGAGCTGTGGATAGAAGCTGTCACTCTGTTCCAGACATTGCATGCCTAAATAAAACCCCCACCACCATGCACCAACCATGCCTTCCACAAACATGTGTTTGCAGGAAGCATCAAAGATCTTCTGAAGATTCCATGATGGGGACAGTCAAGAAATAAACTGAGATGGGCATGGTGGTACGCATCTGTAGTCCCAGCTACTAGGGAAGCAGAGGTGACAAGGTTGCCTGAGCCCTGGAATTTGAGGCTGCAGTGAGCCATGATGGCACCTTTACACTCCAGTCTGGGTGACAGAGTGAGACCCTGTCTCAAAAAAAGAAAAGAAATAAACTGACATCCCTGGAGAAATATGAGCAGATAACAACCAATAATCCATGAATGACCAATGAGAATTTTAAAGCAAGGAATATGAGACACTTGTAATAAAAGAAATTCAAGTTAAAAAGTCATATATGGGATCATGTTTTTAACCTAATTAATACTGGACAAATGTTTAAAATTCATTGCTGTTGAGGGTACAGTTTTACATATACTCTCAGAAATATTTGGTGGAACTGTGAACTGGCACAAACTTTGAAGAAATTAAGCTGGCAACATTATTCAACTTATTTCCTTCCTAAAATAACATTAATTGTACCTCTAAGGATCCATCTTAGATAAATCATCTGAGATGCAGAGAAGGGCCCATGTTTCTGTGCATCCCAGCGTACTATTAATAAATGGGAACGGGGGGGTCCAACAATTGGTAAATAATTAAATAAATTATGGCGTATCATGCAATTTAGCCACTGTAGCCATTTGCAAGAATCACACTTTTGAAGAATACTTAATGTGTGAATTTTATTCTGAGGGAGATGAGAAGCTCTTGAAGAGATTTGACAGAGAAGTGGCATGCTTGGACTTAACATTTTAAGAGGATTTCTCTTCCTATGAGAAGAGTGAATTGGAGGAGGGGCAAGATGACCAATGAAGAGGCAACTGCAATATTCTAGGCAAGAAATGATGCTGGCTCAGACCAGTGAGGTTATGATGGAAAGACGTCATCTGGATATTTTTCTTTTCTTTTTTTAATTTCAACCTTTCCTTTAGATTCATGGTATAAATGTGCAGGTTTTTCAAATTACAGAATGACATGAAAGTGCCATAATGTTTGGACTTAATGTATCCATGCCAGACACTTATTTTCTTTTGCTCTTCCCAAACTTACCAATATACCGAATATATGGGTATATTGTGTGACACTGAGGTCTGGGGTATGAGTGATCCTGCTACCCAGGTAGTCAGTATGGTACCCAATAAGTAATTTTTCCATCCTTAACCCCCTCCCTCCCTCCCTTCCCCCTCTAATAGGCTCCAGTGTTCATTGTTCCCTTCTTTGTGTCCATGTATACCCAATGTTTAGCTCCTGCTTGTAAGTAAGAACATGCTGTATTTGATCTTCTGTTTCTGCATTAATTTGCATGGGATCGTGGCCTCCAGCTGCATCCATATCGCTGCATAGGATAAGAGTTCATTCTTTTTTACAGCTTTGTAGTATTCCAGGGTGATATTTTTCAAAATATCAGGATTGCTGATGTATCACTGGATGTAAATGGTAAGAGCAGAAGTGGAAGATGATTTTAAGGAATTTAACCAGAGCAACTGGATGATTGGATTAGCTATTTACTGAGATGGGGAAGTCAGCATTAGAGAAAGTTTTGGAAGAGCAAAAGAAAATAAGTGTCTGGCTTGCATACACTAAGTCCAAATATTATGGCACTTTCATGTCATTCTGTAATTTGGAATATGTCAATGCTCTCCTATTATGAGTTATTTAAGAACCAGAAGTGTGTCATTTCTTAAAATGGCATGTTTTTCTAAATATGCGTTCTTGTAAAAATGATACTTTCATTATAGAAAATTCAGAAAATAAAGAAAAATATACAAAGAAAATTAAAATTGCTTATCATGCTTGGTCTCACAGATAACTCCTGTTATTTCCTACCCTTGGAGGATACATTCCATGCTATGCTTCTGGAATATTGTCTTCAAAGGCACTCAAGCACCCTCTAAAGGGGAGAGTTTCTTTGTTGTCATGAGCTTTAAGGATCTAGTGTCTTCCTTTGCTGGCTTCTCAACCAGGACATGTTTACCATCCTCAAATCCAGATTAAAGGACCTCTTTGGGGGAATTTGCATCATTTAGTTTTTAAGCCTCAATTTCAACACAATTTTCAAAACAGAGGTCTTCCCGGGATGTGGTGTTGAAAAATGGCTAAGCGGCTTAGCACCTCCATGTCCCATAATACTATCTAAGATGTCACAGAGGGGACGTTAAAAATAGCTTCAGAGACAAATGATCCTGGAGACCATGGAGGGCTTTCTGATGATTTGCAAAATCTAGTGTGGGATAAAAGAGTAACAAATGGCTTGATAGCTGATAAAAGCGTATTAGATAAATACAGCTAAGAGAAATGTAAAGGTGAGTTCTCAGAAAGAGAGGCTGGCAGATTATGAAGAACTAGGGATAATGTATAAATCTGAAATTCTTTCAATCGTGTAAGAAGCGTATGTAAGAGCCTTGTCTCTGGTCAGAGCTGGGCAGGAAGCTGGGCTAAGTGTGACCTGCCCCTGCTTACGAGCATGTGTCTTGTATGTATAATTCTCATGCAGACGTACAGACATTTATTTTACTCTGATAGCTTGTTTGCAGAGGGAGAGGGGCCATTTATTAAGTATTTAGACATTGGACACTATAGCAGAGTGTTTAGGCACACGGACTATAAAGTCAAATAGCTTGGGGTTGCACTCTGCCAATTATTAGCAAGTCAAATAACCTGAGTCTCAGTTTCCTCACCTATACAATAAGGGTAAGAAAAGCTCATAAAACTGTTAAGTTCTTTAAAAGTCCCATATTAATAGCAGCATTTGTGTGGGGGTGTGGGCACATGTGTATAATTGTCAAAGTATTCAAGGTCGGAAAAATCATTTCGTTTTCAGATGAGGAAACTGAGATGCAAAAGGTTAAACAACATGCCCAAGGTCACAGAACTAAGTGCTAGGACAGGGCTTATTAACATTAGCTCCGAGTTCTTGTGATTATTTTCCAGTGGCAAAGAAACAGACTGGGAAGGAAAGAATAGTGAACTCTTCATGGGCACATCCTGGAGAAGGGTCTTGAAGGAGAAATGGTTGGGTTTCTCACACTGGATTTTCTTCTGCCACATTGTTATGAGCAGGAAAGATATCTTCTTTTCTGAGCTTTAATATGTGGCTTTAGAGACTCCCATCTTGTCCCCTTTCTTCTATGTCATACATCTATGCCTACGGCATTTCTCATCATAAAAATCCTTCCTGGCTTCCCACTTCATAGGAGATGAACTCCAAACTCCTGTCACAATCTGGCACTAACCTAATTTTCCAACCTTCAAGTATCCTGCTTTCCAGCCCAGTTGAACAATTGCTAATCCCTGTGCACATCCAGGACCTTAGAGCTCTGCATCTCTGCCTTCCCCCGACAGCACAACAATCATTTCCAACTCTGTGGTCTCTATTTTTTAAACGAACATCCATCCCCCAGTGCATAGGGAGCTCTTTGAGGAAGAACCCATTTATAATTCACCTGTTCCTAGTCATTCCTCTAACAATCCCCAACAGCAATGAGAAGGGTGTATTTGATCCAGTAGGAAACTCAATAAATATTTGCTGGGAAAAATGGCATAAATAATAATCAGAGTAGTAGTAACAATAATAGCTAATAGAGTTATTGAGTGCAAACTATGTTCCTGACACTCTTCTAAATGCATTCCATACAGAACTCATTTGATCCTCACAGCCACTGTGGTTGGCAGCACTGATGGCTCCTAAGGATCCCCCTCCCTCTTCGCATTCACACCCTGCATAATCCCCTCTCCTTGAGTGTGGGCTGGACCTAAAGACTTCCTTCTAATAAATAGAATATGCAAAAATGATGGGATGTCATCCCCAAGATTAGGTAACAAAAGCCTGGGCCTTCTGTCTTTCTGGTGCTCTCTCAAATCCTCTCGCTTGCTCTGATGAATCAAGCTGACATGTTGGGAGCTGCCCTATGCAGATATTCATGTGGAAAGACACCAGGTAAAGTCTCCAGCCAACAGCTTGGGAGTAACTGAGACCCTTAGTCCAACAACCCACAAGGAAGGGAATCTTGACAACACCCTCTTGAGTGAGCTTGGAAGCTGCTCTGCTTCAAGCTCTAAAATAACTGCACTGGTTAGCACCTTGAATGCAGCCTTAAGAGAGGCCTACAAGTAGTGTCTGGCTTCCTGACCCACAGAAACTGTGTGATAATAAATGTTCTTTCAACCCACCAAGTTTTGGGCTAATTTGTTACACAGCAGTAGCTGTGTAATACAACCACCTGTTATGCAGCAATAGCTAGCCCATACAACCGCCTGTTACAGAGCAATAGCTAGCTAATACAGCCACCTGTTAAACAGCAATAATAGCTACTACAACCACCTGTTACAAAACAATAGTTAACTAATAAAGCCACCTGTTATAGAGCAACAATAGCTAATAAAACCACTCTTACCACCTCATTTTGTAGACTAGGAACCAAGGCCCAGCTCAGGAATTTCATGAAAAGTCCTGCAGCTAGTAAGTGGCAGAGCCAAGATTTGAACCCCAGCAGTCCAGGTCCAGAATCTCGACTCTTCTTTTTTTTCTTTCTTTTTTGAGATGGAGTCTCACTCTGTAGCCCAGGCTGGAGTCCAGTGGCACGATCTTGGCTCACTGCAACCTCTGCCTCCCAGGTTCAAGCGATTCTCACACCTCAGCCTCCCAAGTAGCTGGGATTACAGGCCCACTGGCCCGCCACTACACTCAGCTAATTTTTTGTATTTTTAGTAGAGACGGGGTTTCACCATGTTGGCCAGGCTGGTCTCGAACTCCCAACCTCGTGATTAGCCCGCCTCGACCTCCCAAAGTTCTGGGATTACAGGCATAAGCCACCACACCCCGCCCAGAATCTGTACACTTGACTATTAATGCTACAATAATAACAAAGGATGGATGGAAAGGTTGATGAATGAATAGTTAGTTTCCTCTCTTCCCTCACTGAAGGGGTCTATTGCTGAGCCCTGAGGGAGCCAAGAAACATGGTGAGCTCACTATTAATCTCACCAGTTGAACCATCAGCCCCAGACAGAGCATTTTACTAAAAAGTAGCCTCTGCAAGAATGTCTGTTGTCTTGCTGAAGTCGATGTTTGGGTGGGAGGAGGACAAACAGTGAGTGAAAAACAGATTGCATGAGTTGAGAAATGATGCAATTATGTGCCAGCTGCAAGGTTGAAGCAGGCTTCCATCAGATACATCACCTTATCAAGTTATGTTGCAGGTGACTGTTTTCTTTATGGCTCAAAAGAATGTAAAGTCCTCAAGTAACAAATGTTGGTATTATTTATTTTCATATCCCCAGCACCTCGAAGAGGGATTGTTTGTCATAGAAATGATGCTTGTGGCCGGGCGCAGTGGCTCACATCTGTAATCCCAGCACTCTGGGAGACCGAGGTGGGTGAATCACTTGAGGTCAGGAGTTCAAGACCAGACTGGCCAACATGGTGAAACCCCGTCTCTACTAAAAATACAAAAATTAGCCAGGCACGGTGGCGCACACCTGTAATCCCAGCTACTCTGGAGGCTGAGACAGGAGAATCACTGGAACCCAGGAGGCAGAGGTTGCAGTGAGCTGAGATTACACCATTGCACTCCAGCCTGAGCGACAGAGTGAGACTCCATCTCAAAAAAAGAAAGAAAGGATGCTTGTACAAAAGGTGTCATGTAAAGGGTGCCCCTGTGAAAGGAATGAATAAGTGAATAAATGAAAGAAAAAAATGGGTGAAGGCAGGAGGATCACTTGAGGCCAGGAGTTTGAGACCAACCTAGACAACAAGCAAGTCTCCATCTCTACCAAAAATATTTTTAAATTAAAAACTTAGCCAGGCATGGTGGCATGTTCCCATAGCCCTAGCAACTAGGAGGTTAAGACAAGGGGACTGCCTGAGCCCGGGGGGTTGCGGCTACAGTGAGTTATAATCACATCACTGCATACCAGCCTGGGCAACAGAGCTAGACCCTGAAAAAAAAAGAGAGAGAGAAAAAATAATGGATGAATGAGTGAATGATAGAATGAAATAAGTTTATGAGGATTATCACAGGGATATATTTAACCATGAGTTCTTTACTAATTCATGTATAAAAATGATTATTCATAGGCCACAACTCTCCTTTCACTTTAAAACAATGGAGGGGCAAAGGAAACCAATATTTATTGAGCACTTATTATGTTCAAGGTCTTGTCCTAAAATCACGTTTAATCCCCACAACAGTTTGGTTGTCCCATTTCCATCTTGCAAAACAAAGTCAGCCTTGGACAGGTAATGCGGCCCATGCAATTCACACAGAGTGCAAACTGCAGAATTCATCGCTTTAGACTCCAAAGGCCGTTTCTTGGCCTGTCCTTGCATTCGCACCTGCTGTATAAATGATTGGAGAAGGGAGTTGTGCTCACATTTAGAATTAGGGTGTTTTGTCCTGTCTACTGCTGACACTAACAGTACTATCCATTTATTTCCCTGTGCATTCATTTAGTCCACAATTACTGACTGTGCCAGCCACTGCTCTAGGCACTAGAAGCAGCATTCGTGTTTGGGGCCAGGATTGGAAACAAAGCTTTGTACCTGGGAAAGCCCCAGACTGCTGTCTGAACTCAGGGCACATGACCATAACAGAGCTCACACTGAATAACCAGCTCATCTTCCCAGGCTCCTGGATGATCTGAAATGGGGACCATCTGCTCCTTATCAGAAGATGACAAACTCAAGTCCAAGTTCGTGCCATGGGCGGCCCTTCATTTTCCCTTAGGAAACAGGAAAAGGGGCACAAAACTGCCACATCTGCAGTATGCCAGCCTCCTACATGCATGCACTTTATTCAACACTGACATGAGCCCGTAAGGTACCAGTGCCTTCATTTTACTCATGAAAAAACTGACTCTCAGAGATGCTAAGAGAGTTGTCCCAGGCCATATCTCAGACAAAGAGCAGCTGGAATCAAGTAAAGGTCTACAGCCCAGTTAACCACAATGCCGTGATGTTCACTGACTGTTTTGCAATGAACTTTTATACGCACACTTCAGACTGTGCCTCCACCCCCATGAGCTCTGTACAAGTGGATTGCTAGGACCGCCACCAGCAGCGCTGGATAGCACTATTCTTGAATCAGTTAAGCCAAAATCCTCAACGTGGCCAGGATCTGAGAAAACTGTCTGTCTCAAGGAATAAAATGTCTATTCCAGCCAGGAAACTGCCCCATGTTTTGCTCCAAAAACATTGGGCCCACAGTATGAGAGCAAAAGAGAAACACTAAAAGACAGTAAATCAGTAGTCAGTAACTCAAACATTCACACAGAAGGGATATAATGCAATCTATTATACATAGTGGATAGCAGTAGTAATAGCTATCACTAGTAGTGACAATTGAAACCTTTGTTGGGTTGGGCATGGTGGCTCACGCCTGTAATCCCAGCACTTTGGGAGGCCGAGACAGGTGGATCCAGAGGTTAAGAGTTTGAGACCAGCTTGGCCAACATGGTGAAACCCCCGTCTCTGCTAAAATTACAAAAATTAGCCTGATGTCTTGGCACGCACCTGTAATCCCAGCTACTTGGGAGGTTGACGCAGGAGAACTGCGTGAACCCGGGAGGCAGAGGTTGCAGTGAGCTGAGATTATGCCACTGCACTCCAGCCTGGGCAACAGAGCAAGACTCCATCTTGGGGAAAAAACAAAACAAAACAAACAAACAAAAATTTTGTTGATAGTAACTGACTACCACTGTTCTGTGCACCTTACCTGTATTAAGACATCAACTCCTCCTCCTGGCAAGCTTATTTTATGAATTTTAAAGTTGAAGAAATACAACGTGTGAGAGATTAACTAATTAGTCAATGTCACACAGCCTGTAAGGGACAGAGACAGCCTGAGAACCCAGGCAAACTGGATCTAGAACCCATTCTCTTAAATACTACATTATGCTACTTATTGATATGGATACATGCAGGAGGCTGAATGCAGGAAAATAAAAACACACAGGAAATGATCATTGGCACCTGTCACTCAGTGTCAGCATCACAGAAATAAGAGCAAATGACGGGGGCAGCAAATTGGAGTGCACGTGCCTCATCTAAGGGGCGGCCACGGCTCAACCCTCATGGTGTGTTGCCTCATGGAAAGATGACAGTTGGGTTTCCAGAGGTCCTGATCGTCCAGAGACACCAGACATCCGGATTTTAGGTGAAATTTCCAGATTTAAATGTCGCACTGTGTTGGCCATACAGAGCACACCTGCAGCCACATTTGCTGGCATGATGTCCATCTGTAACTCATCCTCAGGAAAAACAAGTCTCAGGTCAGGGGCTCCATCCGCTTCCACCCGCAGTCCTTCCATCATCAGTTCATTCTGATTGCAAGGACTCTTTCTGGCCCTGAGTTAAAATCTGCCCCAGCCAGCATCCTTCCCTCTCCCTTCCCTCCCCTGAAAGAGCCTCCCACTTTTCCTGTGATCACTGAGAGAATAATCCCTCTCCCCCATGACAACCCTTCACATATTTTGATCACTGGGATGATTTCTGAGCTGACATTAGTCTTATCCCATCTAACGAGAATGATAGAGAGGGTAACATAGTCACAGGCAGATTAGAGCTTCTGAGGTCACTGCCTTTAAGGCAGCTTTGCATGCACCTCCTGACTCCAGGGCTCTATCCAATTCCTCTCCCACCCACAAGCCCACAGCTGGCACAGGAACTCTCAGAGTCACAAACTCCACCCTCCTCTCCCAGAGGTTCCAGCTCCACCACCAGGCAGGTACCTCACCGTTGCCCCCTTCCTTCTCTTCTCACTTGAGTCCAGGAGGTGATTCTCAGATCAACTCATTGAAATTAAGGCAAACTAGTGATAACCTTATTATGATTTGAATAGGAAATGGTCTAGAGAGAAACATACCAAAAACCTAATTGTGAATACCTTCCTCTAAGAAATAAGACTGGCGGACAATTTTGTAAAAAATTATTTTTGCAGATCCTAATTTTTCTAGGAGAACATTGCATGATTTATAAAATAAAAAGCAAAATATTTTGGATTTCTGAATTTAAAATAAGAATTAGGCCAGGTGTGGTGGCTCACGCCTGTAATTCCAACACTTTGGGAGACTGAGGTGGGCGGATCACGAGGTCAAGAGAATGAGACCATCCTGGCCAACATGTTGAAACTCCATCTCTACTAAAACAATGCAAAAATTAGCTGGGTGTGGTGGCTCGAACCTGTAGTCCTAGCTATTGGGGAGACTGAGGCAGGAGAATCGCTTGAACCCGGGAGGTGGACGTTGCAGTGAGCCAAGATTGCACCACTGCACTCCAGCCTGGTGATAGAGTGAGCGAGATTCCATCTCAAAAAAAGAAAAAATAAATAAAGAATTATAGAATACATGTCTTGCATTGGATCAGTGGTTCTCAAACATATGTCTGCACTAGAATCACCTGGAGGGTTTCTTACACCTCAGAGGGCTGGATCCCATCCTCAGAGTTCCTCAATCTGTAGGTCCAGGCTGGGGCCCAAGAAATTGTGTTTCTAACAGGTTGCAGGTGATGCTGATGCTGCAGGCCCGGGTACCCTGTGCTGAGACCTCCTACTCTAGAACATTTTAAATATACCCATCCAAGTGATGTGGAGGCATTTCTGCCTCCAGTGTCTGCCCAGCCACTTCATCTCAGAACTGGAGCTTTTACTGAGCTGCTGCTTCTACAGGGCCCTATGCAACATATTCCAGGTATATCTCCCATCTCCACTGCCCACCACGACCATCAAACATTCAGTAGGAACGGGCAAAGGTATGTTGCAAGACTACCTCCCTGCCACCAAGCTATGCAGAGCAGAAACAGAGAACAGTGATATAATTCTCACCACCACTCAAAGTGAAACTTTGAGATGAGCCACTTTCAGATGCTCATCTTCCTGTTTACTCCCTAGTCAAAAGTCAGTCTGCCCCAGCTGCTGGCCAATATCTGTAAGAGCTCACGGTACCTATGAAGAAGAAACAATCCAGTGGCAAGCAATAGAGCACCTCAGGTTGCTTCAGGTCACAGCCTGTGGGTGGGAATACCAGGCAAAGTCTTCCAAGGGAGGAGAGCAGGCTTGATGCTTGGCATGGCACAGCCACACTAATGGGCTGTACCAGGAGTCAGAGTATGGTTTCTAGGGCTTATTCCTGGGGTATATACTGGTCCCCAGCAACCTTCAAATAGGGAAGAACTGTAATATCATTACCTAGTGAGAGGCAGACATAGCATAATGGTCAAGTGTGCAAGCACTGAAGTCAGAACTGCATGAGTTTAAAACAGCCAGCTCTACTGTTTTCCAGCCATATGACCTTGGACATGTCCCTTAATCTCTGTGGGCCTCAGTTGCTACACCTGTGAAGTAGAAACAATGATCATGCCATCTTAGTGGATTCCTATGAAAATTAAATGAGATACTCCATATAACGCATTTAGAATAGTGTCATGATATGGTATATGAAGGCTCTCAATAAATGTTAGTTACCATTTTTCAAAGTAGAGATACAATGTTAAATTAAACAACATGGGGCCAGATGCAATGGTTCACACTTGTAATCCCAGCACTTTGGGAGGCCAAGGTGGGAGGATCACTTGAGCAATGGAGTTCGAGACCAGCCTGGGAAACACAGCAATTCCCTGTCTCCAAAAACATTAATTAATTAATTATGTACAGAGGAGGTCCTTGTGAAGAGTTCTATATGTAAAAAGACATAATGTTGCAATCAAGTATATTTGTAAGTATTTTGTTCATTATGATTCTGGGTAAAGAATAAAATGTCTTAACTCAGTACAGATAGGTGAACATGGCATGGGACGTGAGAAGGAAATTTTTCAGTTCATAAGATGTGTGAAGACACACGAATGATAAAAAGGAATGGACTTGCAAGGTCGAGTTTTGCAGAAGACAGTGATGGAGATCAGAGGCAGAAGAGTCCATTACCCACAGAAGGAAATGCATGAGGCTGCAGACTCAATAAATTCTTGGGAACAAAATACCAAACATTGAGAATTCACACAACCTCAGCTGTCCTGACTGAGGAAACTCCTCCCGTTGTAGTCCCCAGGATCTATTTTTCCCATTTATAGGAACTTTTTTTTTTTTTGACAAGGAATTTCATTCTTGTCGCCCAATGGCACAATCTTGGCTTACTGCAACCTCCGCCTCCCAGGTTCAATTGATTCTCCTGTCCTGTTCTGGCCCTAGGAACAGCAGAGCCCCCTCTGCTCATGGCTTCATGAGTGGACTTGCCTTACCAAGGATCCTGAATGCTGAGGCCAATATTCCACTCATTCTGCCTGCACCTTCCCTGAAAGGAACCAGATGTTTAGAGACTGTAGGGTAGGGATCCTCCCACCCGCACCTCCCGAGCTCCTTTTCTTCATAGAATACTTGGTGCGCATCTCCAGAACTGAACTCATCACCCTTTTTTATCTGTTACAATGTCTCACGTGAACATGTGAATGCCTTTAGAAAAGAGAATATGCCTAATTTATTTTTATGTACCTAGTACCCAGCCTATTGCCTGGCGTATAGGAGGTATTTATTAAATGTTTGCAGAATAAATGTGATGAAATGAATAAATGGCTAAGTAACCAGTTAAGTAAAATTACACGTATATAATATACTAGAACATCACTTAATCATTACATCACCAAGATAATTAACAACATGAAATAATGTTTATAAAATAATGTTAAGTAAAATTACAGGAAACAAAATGATGTGTACACTATGATTGAACTGATGAGGAAATGTTTACTTCTGGGCCGGAACTGGAAGAAAAATATACAAGAATCATTGTACTGATTAATTGTCCTTAATTGAGTGGCAGGATCCACAGGGACGGAGCGTAAAGGCTTTGGAGCCAGCCTTGTCTGGGATCAAAACCCAGCTCCATCATTTCCTAGCTAGGGACTTTGAGCAGGTATTTAAAGATGCCTCAGTTTTCTCCTCTGCAAAATGAGAATAACAATAGGACCTACCTTATAGGGTTGCCCTGCGCATTATATAGGTTGAAACACATCAAGTATCTCACATGGTAAGTACTCAATGGTATGTACACTTTCATGATGAGAGGGTTTGGGACATATTTTTATTATTTATTTATTTATATCTATATATTTATATTTCAACTCTTGGATTCTGGGTGTACATGTGCAGAGTATAGTGTGTGTTGCTGAGGTCTGGAGTACAGCTGAACTCGTCACCCTGACAGTCAGCACAGCACCCAACCGGTAGTTTTTCAAACTGCATCCCCCACACTCCTCCCCTTGTAGGCCCCAGTATCTATTTTTCCCATTTCTAGGGACCTTTTTTTTTCTTTTATGAGATGGAGTTTCACTCTTGTCGCTCAGGCTGGAGTGCAATGGTGCAGTCTTGGCTCCCTGCAACCTCCTCTTCCCGGGTTCAAGTGATTCTCCTGTTTCAGCCTCCCAAGTGGCTGGGATTACAGGCGTCCGCCACCATGCCCAGCTAATTTTTGTACTTTTTTAAAGTAGACACGGGGTTTCATCATGTTGGCCAGGCTGGTCTCGAACTCCTGACCTCAGGTGATCTGCCCACCTCGGCCTCCCAAAGCACTGAGATTACAGAGTGAGCCAAGGCGCCCAGCCTTAGGGAATTTTTAAAAAATGTGTGCTTTAATTTTGTTATATTGAATGGTCCAGTTTCATTAAATCCTGCCCACAATGGACACCACATCTCCTGGCCAGCTCGTCCCCTCTCACACAAGATTAGTCAATCCTCAGCAAAGCTGTCCTGATTCAGCTAAAATACCTGCAGGTCTGCAAAGGACAAGAATGTAGAGCTAAGAGGAAGAACGTTTGCCTCCAACATTACAAGACTAAATTATTTGATGATGAGAGTAAAATGCTGATGAAATGCCTTTGGGAGTACATGCTGTTGTGTCAAAATCATTGAAGATATTCGTTCTGTCGAGGAATGGGAAACTCAGGCCAGGAAGAGAGTAAAAACAGGACAGGAAGTCAGAAGGGCAAGTTTGAGGTTTAGCTGTACCAATAACTGGCTGAAGTTTCTTTCTTATAGTAGGAATATTCCCAATATTCTAGAGCCACACAGACAAGACTAACAATGGGAGCAGTATTTGGATAGTCAGTCTAAGACACACAAGAAGGAGGGCTTGAAAAAAGTAGAAGTTGGGGGAGAAAGTAAATCACTGCAGACTTGACATTCAGCTACCAGGAACATGACGAACTAGAGTTAGTCAAGAAAAAAAAAGACAGATGTGGCTAACCCTTGCATTGGGGAGAGCATGGGTTCATGAGTTGAGTTTGGATGTTCAAGAATCAGGCTGTTAAATCTCTCTTCCTACAATTTGGGATACGGGGATGATGTCAATGTGACATCAAGTAAGTGATTCTACATTTGCTCAAAAGTCCACCATTGCTTTCTAGACTGGATTTAATTTAATTAAATTTTTTTCTTCTGCTACCCCTGCTTCAGAATTTAACCCTGGCATTCTCTTCGTTTTGATATAAATACACCTTCCTCTACATCTTGGGTGGTAGTAGGTAGTGGCAGTAGGAGGAGTAATGGCACTCATAGTAATAGGATTGGTTGAATTCTTATTAGGTGCTGGACAATGTTCTAAGTGATCGTACATGCATTAATTTATTTAGTTACAATAAACTTATGAGAAAGTACAGGAGAGACTCTTGGTGCTTGCAAATGACACCTCCACATCTCCCAGCCTGCCTTGGTTTGGTTGGTTAGGTATCTTATTCCGAATGGAACAGAACAAAGTGTGTAACTCCAGGCTGAGAGGGCTAAGTATCCACCTCACCTTCATGCTATTTTCAAGGCTGGACTTCAAGGCTAAAGATTCCAAAATAGTGGAGCCAAATGATGAAGGGGCTGGATCCCTGAGTTACTGCTTGGAGGAGAGCCACCCCGGAAAAATGTGAGACACTCATCAGTTAGTATAAGTGAGAAATTGTTACTGTGGTTAGGCACAAATATTGTTGGCTTGTTTTTTACAGAAGCTGGCACAAATTCATTACCCTGACTAAAATGTAGTCATTATGCCAACTTTAAAGATGAGAACACTGAGGCAAAAGTGGATAAGCAACGTATCCCAGGTCATACCACTGAATGGCATAGATGGGATTTGAACTCAGGTCTCTCTAGCTCCAGAATTTATATTCTTTCTTTTTTCTTTCATTTTGTTTATACTTTCTGTGGCTCTGTTAAGATTTTTCAAGATGGATTTCCTGATGTATCAGTTCCAACAGTTAAAGTGACCCCTACAGCGAGAAAAAAACCCTCCTTTTCCCTGGATATTTGGGAATGAGATCCATGACTTCGTACCTTGTTTTCTCCCTGGGTGTATACAAGAGCTGCCCATACCAAAAATTCTTCTAAAGAGGCTACTGGGTGTGTTCAAGGCCTACTTGTCTGCAATTTCCTTCTTTTTATAACCACATACTACAACCTGGCTAAAAAGAATTAGTAACCAATAAGCTTGCAAATTATCTCAAAGCTTAAAGATTTTTATTACCTAAATATCAACAGTATCATCATATCTAGCATACTTGTTCTTCACAGTTTCAGAGAAAATGTGCATACATAATTGGGAGCTAGACAGTAGTACAAAATAGAGGTTAATCACATGAACTTTCTAAGTAAGAAACTTTAAGTGTAAGTTTTTTATGATTTTAGGTCATTAATTTTTTTTTGTCCAACTCTTTCATTGGCTTGTAGTGTGACCAAAACAAGTTCCACAGTCTACCTGTGCATCAATTTTTTCCTTTTTAGTAATGAATTTATCTCACCAGGTTGCTCTGATATTTGAATAAAATAATGCTTGGGACTCCTATGTTTGAACTGGGATGAGTTGGAGTTACCCTCCGACACACTGTTGCTTATTGCAAGTAAGGAACCCACTCTGTACAGTTATTATTAATTCTCATGGTATTATTCCTCGAAAGCAGAAAACACATTATGTTCATGTTCATAGGCCCGTTGTCTGGCAAGAGATAGGGCACCAAGTAAGTGCTCAATACATGTTTTAGAAAGGAATGAATGAATACATCACATGAGTGTGAATCTACATGAGTGGAGATAGAAGGAATATGACTTGGAAATGCATAAAAGGCATGAGTTGCAAATGCCAAAGATGCAATAAGGTACTAATGGACATCTTTCAGCATTTGCATATCATGGTTAGCCTAGGGAAGAGAAACATTCCTACTTCTCTTCTCTTCTTACCTCCATTTAACATTCTCCTGCCTTCCACACAGAAGGAGTAAGTATGCATTCAGCAGATCCCAGGATACATATTGGGACACTTTTACTGTTGGTTGTGGCTACTGTAATAGATTAGCTGAAGAGAACAGATCTTGCTCTCTCCTTTCTTCCAAACACATGGAAGATGGAAGATGTATTAAACTGTCCCAGAGACTGCATTAAGGCCAGTTATTTCAGAACATGCCAGTCTATGTAACAAAATAAGTATACTTTGGACTATCAGAAGAGGTAGGAGTGGGAATGAGGAGAAGGCAATAGCTCAAATGCTCCAGCTTAATTCTCTGAGGTTCTCCGCAGTGAGTTTGGGGATTGAGCCTTCTCACCTTCCTACCTCCAGTTAGCAATTTCTACCCATGTTTCCTTGCACAGATTTTCCTTTATTTATATCTCCTTCAAGAGCACATAAAGAGGGTTTCAGGCTAAGCAAGGCAAACTTACAAAATATCACTCTGATTTTTAACATTTATTATCTCATTTTGAGCTCCCCAGAAACTCTACATTTTGCTAATATTACTGAAATTGTCTCTATTGCAAGATCTGGAAGCCCAGGCTCTGATATATAAAACCACTGAGTCAAGATCATAGAGCAAGTCTGTAGCCAAAGTGGACATGTAACTTAGCCCTTCCAATTTCAAACCCCAAAGAATTTGTAGCACAGTTCTTCCAGGATGAGACAGATACTGGGTCTCAAACTAATCATCTTCTGGACTCACCAGAGAATGAGGTTCCTTCCTCATTTGTTTTATTGAGAAAAGTAGTATGTGAGAAACAACTGTGATGATGAATCACGCAGAACCACTTTAGGAGTTGGGTTGAATCCCAGTGTTTATATTTTCTATTCTCCTTTAAGATACCTTGTACTAGTCCATTTTGTGTTGCTATAAAGAAACACCTGAGGCTGGGTAACTTATAAAGAAAAGAAGTTTATTTGGCTCACAGTTCTGCAGGCCGTACAAGCATGGTACCCACATCTGCTCAGCTTCTGGTAAGGCCTCAGGAAGCTTTTACTCAGGATGGAAGGAGAAGGGGGAGCAGGTATGTCACATGGCCAGAGAGTGAGCAAGGGAGAAATGGGGAAGGTCCCAGATTCTTTTTTTTTGAGACGGAGTTTCACTCTTGTTGCCCAGGCTGGAGTGCAATGGCATGATCTCGGCTCACTGCAACCTCTGCCTCCTGGGTTCAAGTGATTCTCCTGCCTCAGCTTCCCGAGTAGCTGGGATTACAGGTGCCCAACACCACGCTCCACTAACTTTTTGTATTTTTGGTAGAGATGGAGTTTCACCATGTTGGCCAGGCTGGTCTTGAACTCCTGACCTCAGGTGATCCACACACCTCGGCCTCCCAAAGTGCTGGGATTACAGGTGTGAGCCACTGCGCCCGAACCCAGACTCAACAACCAGATCTTGCATGAACTAATAGAGCAAGAACTCACTCATTACCAAGGTAATGAGGGATCCACTCCCATGATCCAACACCTCCCACCAGGCCCCATCCCCAACATTGAGGATCACATTTCAAGATGAGATTAGGAGGGGACAAATATCCAAACCACATCATACCTAGTCTAGATACCCTCCCTAGAGATGTACGCTTTCTGTGTTCCTGTAGGCAACTATATTTTCAAGGATGGCAACAAAAATTGCCCCTTTTTCACAGGCTCTTCTGCAATGTGATCTGGCCACTTCCCCATGAAGAGATAGAGTTTAGTTACCTGCACCTTGACTCTGTGCTGGCTCAGTGACTTCTTTGTAAAACCACCCCTATGGGGTTGACAAGAATTGCATGCCGGGTTCTGGACAGAGATGTAGTTATGATTAAACATTAATCAGGCTGCACTCTGCCCCACTTCCTTGTTGCTAAAAGTCACATAGCACTGGATACTGACATAGCATCCTCATTGTTCCTATAGATAGGATTTCTGACATTAGACTCATAAGGCTTTTGTTTAAGGATTGCCTAAAATGTTTTTCAGACCCAACTTTCGGCAACCAGCTTGAAGCCCTCCTCCCCTCGAGAGGAACAGGATCAGGTTGAGAACACAGCTTCTTCCTTACCCTGTCCCATGACTTCACCCGGCACTCTTCAATAAATAACAATCTCCACACTTCGGCCCACTCCAAAACCCTTAAAAATCCTAACCCTAAATTCCTTGAGGAGATGAATTTGAGATTCACTCCCAACTCCTCATGTGGTGACCTTATGATTAAACCTCTTTCGCTACTGCAACCCATGTCTCAGTGTATTGACTTGCTGTGTGCATTGTGCAATGAACTTATTATGGTTACAGTACAATGTGGTGAACGTGACATTCTGGGATGTCGGTGGTCACACATTTTGAAGGCTTGGCACCATCTGCTTTTGTGCCTTGAGGGAAGTCGGCCACCTTGTAAGACTTCTGATGACCCTGAAACCAGCATGCTGTGAGGAGCCAACACCAGCCATGAGGAGAAGCTCCGTGGAAGAGAACTACCCTCCAACAACTGAGCTCCCAGCTGAAAGCCAGTACTGGTTTGTCAGCCTGTGAGTGAGACCCTTAGAAGTAGACCCTCCAGCCCCAGATGGACTGTTTCCATTGACACTACATAGAACAAAGAAAAGCCTTTCTGGCTGGGCGCAATGGCTCATGCCTGTAATCCTAGCACTTTGGGAGGCCAAGGAAGGTGGATCACCTGAGGTCAGGAGTTCAAGACCAACCTGGCCAACATGGTGAAACCCCATCTCTACTAAAAATACAAAAATTAGCCAGGTGTGGTGGTGCATGCCTGTAGTCCCAGCTACTCGGGAGGCTGAGGTGGAGAATCACTTGAATTTGGGAGAGTAGTGTGAGACCTCCTTACAAGAAGAGTCTAAGGAAACACAAGCACCTGTTGATCCCCACCCCAGCCAACAGCCACCTGTTGATCCTCACACCAGCCAACAGCCACCTGTCTGTCTCCACATCTACCTGTATCTCAAGAATTCAGAGCAGGCTCCCAGAAAACACCGAACTGAGCCAAACAACAAGTCTCCTTTATTCAAGATAGAAGTTTTGTGATTTAAAGTGCATGCATTAAGAGAGCTATGAAGGGCTGGGTGTGGCGGCTCACACCTGTAATGCCAGTACTTCGGGAGGCCGAGGCGGGCAGATCACCTGAGGTCAGGAGTTCAAGACCAGCCTGGCCAACATGGTGAAACCCCGTCTCTACTAAAAATACAAAAAATTAGCAGTGAGTGGTGGCCTATGCCTATAATCCCAGCTACTCGGGAGGCTGAGGAAGGAGAATTGCTTGAACCCAGGAGGCAGAGGTTGCAGTGAGTGGAGATCGCGCCATTGCACTTCAGCCTGGGCAACAAGAGCAAAACTCCATCTCAAAAAAGAGAGAGAGAAAGAGCTATGAAGGTTCACTGATCTTTCATAGGCTACATTGCTGCAGATAAAATTTAATTAAATAAATCTGTGCAGTAATGTGCTCACCGCTCTGAATCACATGCAACTATTTTCCTTTCCAGGCCTTTGCCAGAGAAGAGGCAGGGGAAGGGGTTCAAGCTGCTGCTGTGCTATGTGGCTGAAACATGGGGGAGGTTTTTTCTAAAGGAGGAATCAGAGGGCCTTTGGAAAAGCCATCAGTGAGTGACTGTGACCAGCCCTGACCGCAAAGCATTGGAGTCATCATTCTCCAGCCTCTTCCCGCCTTCACCACTCTCTTTGGGCTCTGATCGTCTCTCCACTGAAATATTGTAGTAGCCTCCTTGTCTCCAGATCCACCCAGACTCAACACAAAACCCATGCTTTTTTTTTTTTTTTTTTTGAGACAGAGTCTCGCTCTGTTGCCCAGGCTGGAGTGCAGTGGCTCGATCTTGGCTCACTGCAAGCTCCGCCTCCCGGGTTCACACCATTCTCCTGCCTCAGCGTCCCGAGTAGCTGAGACTACAGGCGCCCGCCACCAAACCCGGCTAATTTTTTGTATTTTTAGTAGAGATGGGGTTTCACCGTGTTAGCCAGGATGGACTTGATCTCCTGACCTCGTGATCCGCCTGCCTCGGCCTCCCAAAGTGCTGGGATTACAGGCGTGAGCCACCATGCCCAGCCAAAACCCATGCTTTTAAACCAGGTTTTCCTTTCTTTTTCCCCAGCTGAGAATTTATTGCCCACGTGCAGCCATATAAAAGCATAAGTTATGATTTGTAACATTAGACTTTACTGAATTCATTTATCAAATCTACACATCTTTTGGAGGAGTCTTTGAGTTTTCTAGGTATAAGATCATATCATCGGAAATAGGAGTAGTTTGACTTCCTCTTTTCCAGTTTGGATGCCCTAGATTTCTTTCTCTTGCCTAGCTGATCTGCCTAGGACTTTGAGTATTAGGTTGAATAGAAGTGGTAAAAAGGGGCATCCTTGTCTTGTCCCCTAAATAAGATTCTATCAACATAGAGCAAACAAGAACAACTTCTGGGTAGGTTACCAACATGGGCTGCTATAGCCTTGAAGTATGAATAAGACTTTGCTAAGACAGCAGTGAAAAGAAGGTGTCTAGGGCGAGGGACCAATATGAACGAAATCATGGAGGCATTTGAAAAATGGCGAACAATGTTTCATGTTGTTGAAGAATAAGACGAGAGGATGCATCTCTAAATTTCACGTGAATTTAGTCACTCTTTTCTCTACATACCTTTAAAAAGTACACATTGGCTGGGCACAGTGGCTCACACCTGTAATCCCAGCACTTTGGGAGGCTGAGGCCGGCAGATCATTTGAGGTTAGGAGTTCAAGACCAGCTTGACCTATATAGTGAAACCCCATCTCAACTAAAATACAAAACACTTAGCCAGGCATGGTGGCAGGCACTTGTAATCCCAGCTACTTGGGAGGCTGAGGCAGGAGAATTGCTTGAACCCAGGAGGCGGAGGTTGCAGTGAGCCGAGATTGCACCGCTGCACTCCAACCTGGGAGACAGAGCAAGACTCCCACTTAAAAAAAAAAGTATACATCACATTGTAATATAATTGAGTATATTTCTCCCAAAACACTACAAGCTACAGAACCATGTCTTACTCACAGTGGTATCATTTTCTACCATCTAGTGCCTAAAACACACCAACCACTCCTATAAATGCTTGTTGAATGAATATATGAATGATATTATATTATTTGAAGTGCCCTGGGAACACAGATGCCACTGAAAAACTTGTGGTCAAGTTCTCAGAGCATGGGGGTTAGCATGATGCCCACAGATCCCTATAATTTGCATACTCATATATTTGCAGAACTATCATAAAGGTTCCTACTGGGAAATTCATTGGAAGTGTTAGCAGTAAAGGCAATTGCTTAAAACTCTAACTTTTATGGGTTTCCCGGAGACCAATTGTCAGGAATGAAAACTTGCACTAAGAAAAAAAGGTACTTGCCAATTGTGGATTAGAAACTCATTCTGAAGGCTATAAAGCAACTGATGAGGTTTATTGCACCTTTAGGACATTATGCAGAGGCTGTCTTGTCTTATCCCCTAGCCTAGTGCCATAACCCTCTACAGCATCCCTGACCCATTGCCAACTAGCCTCTCTTTGAACAATTCTAGGGTAAATACCACTGCACCAGAGGTCCAGGGTACCTATAAGGTTTTCTGGTCACAGGTTCAGCAACTCAAGAGGAGCTTTGAATGACAAGGGAGGGATGTAGCAGAGTTTACAGAAATACCTTGTTCCCAGAGTCACCCTGCTAGACACCAACACCCTGCATGGGACCACCCATTCTCTCGGTTAGCACTGACATTTACAGAGCTTCTAGGTGAAAAGCTGCCACTGACCTTTGTTTCAAGCCTCTAACTCAGCTCTTCATGTTGACTTTTTATAAAAATTATTTCATAAGCATATTCATTGGTCTCTCTCATCCCAGGCTTCTGTCTTTGCCAAGACTCAGGCTCTCTGGCATTAGACAGGTTGAGAATCTCTTATATGAAATGATTGGGACAAGAAATATTTCAGATTTTTTTTTATTTTGGAATACTTCCATTATACTTACCAGCCAAGCATCCCAAATCCAAAATTCTGAACTCCAAAATGCTCCAAAGAGCACTTCCCTTGAGAGTCACCTTGGTGCTCAAAAAGTTTCAGATTTTGAAGCATTTTGGATTTTGGATTTTTGGATTTGGGATGCTTAATTTTACTGGGTTCTTTCAACCAATTATAAAACAAGATTTCTAAATTTTCACTATAATATAGTGATTAAGAGGTGGGAAACTGGAATCAGACAGATCAGCATTCAAATCTTGGCTTCTTTTTCTTTTACATTTTGTTCTTTTGTTGTTTATTTATTCATTTATTCAATAAATATTTTCTGAGTGATTTCCATGTATCAGACACCCTATTAAGGAGTGGTCAGTGTGATCAAGCAGCTAGAAACCGTTCTGTCTCTTCTGTTGTAAAGCTTATCTTTGGCGGGGGTAGAAAGGGAGGAGAAAGAGGGATAATAAACAGGTAAGCAGATTCAAGCTAGTTGCCTTTACCATCATTATTACTATGTGATGCAGCATTTGGGATTAGGTTTGGCTTTGAGTGACAGAAAACCGAACAATGGCTTTTAAAAAGATAATTTTTTTTCGTTGACACAAAGTCTAAAGATAAGCCATCCAAGCCTGGGGTGATGGTCTCACAGTCAGCAAGGAGCAAAGCACTTCTTTTACTTTGCTCTGCATGCTCAACCTCTTGGTCTGTAGCAATTGCTGCCAGTTCTCCTATATCCCCTAAGTATTCACCATTTCTAAACATTCAGATAGCTCCTTTTTGCAAGCACCTGAGACTCTTCCCCTTTCTCTGCTGAGCTGGGTGTTCAGTCTACAAAAAGCAAACTGGAAGTGCCAGAGAGGTAGCACCCGCAGGAGCACCCCTCAATCAATGGTAGACAGAACTGGGTGTATAAATACCCCAGCTCCCTCACCTTTCAAGGTGGACAACTCTGAAGTATGTGCTGCACAGTTCACCAGAGTTCCCCAGCAGGATGGATCCAATATAATTTGTTCATGAACACACCCAGAATTGGCATCCTTCCCTTCCTGCCTCACTTTCTCATTCCTGACCTTACCAGTGCTTCCCGGAACCACTTGGCAAATGAATCACTTGCTCTCAAACTCTAGAGTCTGCTCTTCAGAGGGAATCCAATTTATGACATGGTCTAAGATGGCCACTCATGCTCCACCCATCTCATCCCCATTCACCCAGGAGGACAGAGAAAGCAATGAAAGGGGTGGGTCCCCTCCCTTTAAAGAACATTTCTAGGGAGTTTCCCAGGATACCTTTGCTTACACCCTATTGGGCAGAACTTACATGGCCTCACTGGGTAGCAAAGGATGCTAGAAGATGTAGTTCTTATTCTGAATGGTCACATGCCCTGTGAGGTCAGGCTTTCTAGTACTAAGGAAGAAGTGGATAATGGCTATAATAAGCCAGCTTGTCACTGTTCAAGAAATAGGCAAAGCAAAGCTTTGTGGAGTAGGCTGAGGACTTACAAGCAGTTGTTTGGGTTCCTGATGAAGCATAAATAGCATTTCACAAAGATCTTCCCTGGCAGCCCCTGAAGCCATCACACCTTGGTGCCTGCCTCCCCACCTGCTCCTCGACACAAGCTAAGCATAACTTACTCACTCTCTCCCATCCTGGGAGACAAGCCAGGGCTCAGCTACATCAAACCGTGCCAGGATGCAATTTGTATATTAAAGTCACTGGAGCTGGCTGTTATTTCACCTTAATTTTAGATAACCAAGAAGGGCCATACAGAAACCTAGCCCTCAGAAGGTCTAGATGACTCACACAGAGTCGTGACAGATGCGTTGGAAAGATGTAGGATGGCACATGGCTTGTAACAAATGAGGGGTCCAGAGGTGACAGCCACACTGGGAAGCTCCAAGGACACTGCAAACTCATAGAATTTCAGGGTCACAGGGAAGTGGGGAGGTTTAAGGAACATCCATCAAATGCTTACTGCATGCAGAAATGCACTACCCATGAAGACATTTAAAATTCCCAAGCCCTGTATGAGGCAGGTTTGGCACCATTTTAAAGATGAAGAAACTAAGGCTTTGGTGGATGGGATAACTCACCCTTGCTCACACAGCAGGTAGGAGACAGACTGAAAATGATAGTAATAACAATACTAATAATAATGCATATTTAAATTCTTTTTATGTGCCAGGCCCTGTGCTGAGTGCCTGTGATCCTTAAGCCATTCAAGCCTCACAATAACCCCTGAGGTAAGCACTATTATAATTTCCTTCTTACAAATGAAGAAACTGAGACTGAGAAGTTAAGAGCTCGTAAAGAATAACACCAGGATTTAAGAGAAGATCTTGTCCAATCAGATGCTTGAATCCCCTTGATGGAGTTGCCTACTGTGGCCACAGGGCCATGATCTAAAAGTGTTCAAGGTCAGAGACTGCATAGCCCCCTATATCACTCCATTTCTTTCCTGGAGGAAGCCAACTGAACAGTCACTGTTTTGAGGCCCAGGACTGTTGCACCCCATGGGAAGGACCATTACTTACACTGAATGACCCATACGAAAGCTCGCCCTTGGACCAAGCCTGGAAAACTGTTTCTTTAAAGGATCAGACAATAAATCTTTCCAGCTTTATGACTCATGCTGTCTCTGCTACAACTACTCAGCTCTGTCACTGTGGCTCAAATGCAGCCATAGACACTACATAAACAATGGGGCATGAATGTGTTCTAATAATATTTCACTTATGGACAATGAAGTCTGAATTCTATATGATTTTCATGTACTACAAAATATTATTCTTTTTTTTCCTTTTTCTTTTTTATTTAATTCTTTTTTTTAAGTTCCAGGGTACATGTGCAGGATGTGCAGGTTTGTTACATAGGTAAATATGTGCCATGGTGGTTTTCAACCATTTAGAAATGTAAAAATCATTCTTAGCTCACGGGCTGTACAAAATCAGGTGGCAGACTAAATGTGACTCACAGGCTACAGTTTGCCAACTCTTGGTCTAGGGTCTAGAAAAGTGTCTGGGAAAACTGGTGCTTAAGAGCCCTGGTTTTCTTTCCCACTTAAAAAGGTGCTAAAGGATATGGCAGTGAATTGTTTTTGTTATAAAGCAGCAAGAAGTTAGAGAATTGGAGTATAGTTTGGGGCTGGCGCACCTTAACCCCAAGGGCTGAAGTACTGATGTCTGCAACATAGAGAGTAGAAAGTGGGATACAGATAGGATGCCTGAGCTTTGCTAAGTAGGTTGGACAGTCTTTAAATTGCCATTTGGGTGTATAGTACCAGGTGACAGTTCCTGCAATTAGTATAATATGTTAGTGTTTTATTATCTTGTATCCTCATCAAGACACATTTACGAATGTATTATTATCTCCATTTCATAGGTAAGGAAACCAAAACTCAGAGAGGTTAAGTGATGTGCCTAATACCAACTCGATTGTAGAAGGAACTCACACCCAAGGTTGCCTAACTCCAGTTTCTATGCACTGTGCATTCTGCAGAAGATGAGCAGACACCAAACCAAGGTCAGCTTCCCTCTGGAAAAACTGGCAGTGGCTGCAGGCTGGCCTGCTGCATTCATTGCTTTGGGCCTCATCTAGGAATGCCTGCTGCTGACTTCAGCCTCTGATCTAAATCCCCTCTCAGCTTCCAGTTCCACCCAGCACCAAATGATGCTAGGAGGCCTATGACCTAGCAGCAGGTGGAGGTCAGTGTTTACAGAAGGAGGGATTAATTTCAAGACCCAGTGGGGTGCACCTGGATATAATCCCTGCTTCCTACCAAAACATCTGGGAGTCTACATGCTGTTTAGGACAAGGAGTGCCCAGTGGGGTGTGGACTGAGGAGTTGATCCACAGACTATGTTTTCAATAATAATAGGAAGAGTGATCAAAGCTGGCGTCCTGGAGTGCCTATCCCATGCTGAGCCTTGGTCAAGGGGCATCACATATGTTATTTGACTTAATCCTCATGACAACCCCCGGAGGTGGGGCTTATTGCATTTACTTTGCAGATGAAGGAACTCAAGCTCAGCTGATCAATGCAACACGCTGTGCAAGTCTGTGGGACTCCAAAGTCGATGCTCTTTTACCTACTGGGCTCAGGAATGCAGTCTCCAGGTGTCAAACCTAGATTTTTATCCTTCTTCAGCTTGAGATGGTGCAACAGCTACTGTCTCGGGTGTTTGAAATGACTCAACAGAACTGGTTGAAAATAAACATTTCAGGCAAAAAATAGTTGCATCTGTATGGCATTAAACAAGCAGTCTGACACTTACCATTCATTCATTTATTCATTCATCCATCCGACCATCCATTCATCCAAAGATCTATCCATCCACCCAATTAATGAATTATTCATTTAAACAAATAATCAACATTGCCTGAGTATACCCTATTAGCCAGACCCTATAAGAATTCTGGGGAGGGAAAGCACAAAAATGACTAAGATCCAGTCTCTGTTCATTTACAGTTTACATTGGAGTGATGTGATGTCTCTGAGTGTGTTGATGGGAGTAAGCTACGGAAAAGAAGGCAGATGAAGACCCAAGACCAAAGGACCACTCAAGGCCAGGGAGCAGATGGGTCATCTAACTGGGCATTGATTGAGTCTGTATCCCTTGAGAGCCTCCATTTTTTTTCCTCCAGCCCACTGCCCTCACTGATGTCAAAGCTGTCATTCTCCAAAATTTAGGTCAGGGAATAGATGTCACAAGCTGGTAAAACACAGGTAATTTGTGAATTTGTGAGGAATTCTCAATCTGAACATTCCTTCTGCAAGGGGTGTGCACTAGGAGGTACTGGGCGCACTGGGGCTGCTCAAGGAGACCCTGATGACCCTCCCCAAGGGACAAGATTCTCTCCTTGAACAAACTTCAGCCAGCATCCTCGGAGTCCCATTTTTAAGTAGGCTTGCCTTGGGGCTCTGTCCTTGACCCATTTAGTCTAGTTTTAGCAAGAATCCTGCTTGGTCAGTTTAGTGAAAATCCTCCACCCTTGATATGTGATCAAATTCCTTATTCCCCATCCTTGATATCCAATCACACTGTCCCACCTTCGACAAGAATCCTGCTGAGTCCATTTAGCCAGAATCCCCCTTATTCATGATATTTCTCCTTAGTAATTTTTCATTCACTGACCCCTCACCTTGCTCCTTGGCCACAAATCTCCACTTGTCTATGCTGTAGCCATAATAGAGCCTAATTCTACACTGAAGTCTCTCTTCCCCTATTGCAGTAGTTCCCAAATCAAATCTACCTTCACCACTTCAACCTCTGTCCAGCTCTGGTTTCCTCTGACACACAGATGCCATAAAAGAAAGGTCCCGGTGGAAAAGAACATTCATTTGTTCAATCAAAAACATCACTAGAAATCATGAACATAGAGAGTAGAAGGATGGTTAGCAGAGACTGGGAAGGGCAGTGGTGGAGCTGTTGTGGAGGTAAGATGGGGATGGTTAATGGGTACCAAAAATAGAAAGAATGAATAAGACCTAGTATTTGAGAGCACCATAGGATGACTATAGTCATGATAAATGAATTGTACATTTTAAAATAACTTAAAGAGTGTAACTGGATTGATTGTAACTCAAAGGATAAATGCTTGAGGGGTTGGATACCCCATTCTCCACGATGTGTAATAAACACGTTGCATGCCTATATCAAAACATCTCTTTTACCCCATAAATACATACACCTACTATGTACCCACAAAAACTAAAAATACATTAAAAAAAAAAAAACATTACCAGATGACACTTGCTCCAAAAAGCAGTGGGACCCAGCTGTTCTGCATCTGAGGGGGTCATAAATATCATCTGAAAAGTCTCTGGGCTGATTGTTAGTTCAATGTTATCATCCTCAGACCCCAGAATTTATGAATAGGCAAGATATTAAGTCTTGCTTTGCTTCAGTCTCCTCATCTGTAAAATATGCTTAACAACGGCATTGCTGCACAGCGCCATTGCTGCACAGCGCCATGGAGGTCACGTCAGGTGGTGAGTGTAAGTGCTCCGTAGAGTGGTTTTGTCACTATAAGTGCTTAGTAGGTACCACGATGGTGACTACTGCAGCAGCCATCAGCATTAGGCATAAGAAAAGAAACTAGGTGACAGTGGCATTTAGCATCAGAATCAAAGAACATTTACGGAATGCCTGGAGTTTTACACCATACCTAAACTCAAGAATCAATACAAGTAGTGATTAGGACAAAGGGGTACAGACTGATCAATATTGTGAGAATGCAGCAACAGGAGAAATTATTTCCAGCTCGGGGGATGAGAGATAGTCAAAGAAAGCAGTGATGCTGGGACCATGTATGACTGGAATTTATACATGAAGAGGGGTCGAGTGCATTTCAAGAGGAGAACACACACAGGGGAAGATGCACGACCCCATCACATAGCAAAGCTAACATCACCCAACAACCTTCATCCAGAAGCCTAAAATCCAAAATGCTCTGAAAAAAAAAATTGCATATAACTAGTTTTTGTCCCAAACTGGAGCTGCTCTGATTTAAACATGTCTACAAATTTTATTTTCCCATTTCGAATGATCATGTTTCATGGCAGAATATACAAGAGTTTGGTTATGGGCTGTTGCCTCAGAATCAGGTCAGTAGCTGTTGCACCGTCTCAAGCTGAAGAAGGATAAAGACTTAGGTTTGAGACCTTGAGACTGTCGGAGCTGTTCTGTATTATATGGTGTATGTACCTCATTACCTTTCTAAAGTAGGAATAGTTCTAAATTTCAAAATATGTCTGGGTTTAAATAAGAAGATACGAACATATATTAATAATACCTAATATTTATTAAGCACTTATATTCCAGGCACTTCTCGAAGCACTTAACCAAGTTGATCCTTCCGATGGAGGTAGGCACTGGTGTTATCTTTTTTTTTTTTGCATAGACCATGAAACTGATGTACCAGGAAGCTAATTATTTGCCCACACTTGCACAGCTGGAAAGTTTTAAAGCCAGGACTCAAAGTCACAAAGCATTGCCTCAAAGCCTGCACTCCTAAACATTACACTTGACCACCCACATATACTAAGATTTAAGTAAGAGCAAGTGCAATTGGTTGTATTATTAATTCAAAATTCTTCCATCCTTCCTCTCTCGTTCCAAAAAAACTGTACTTCCCACTGCACTGACACTGGGCTTGCTTTAGCCAATGAAATGCTGACAAAGATGCCATGAGCAGAGACTATAAATGGGCGTTTGTGGTTTGGCTTGGCTGCTCATACTTGTGATTTTGCATTTAAAAAAAATAAAGCATGACCTGGGTGACCGCATGGATTGCAGAATAAGACACAAATAAATGAGACCTGAACACAGTCCACAATCTGAGGCAGCACTGCCTGAGCCAACTCACAGACTCATGAAGGAGAAAAATGAATGCTTGTTGTGGGCCATTGAGATTTGGAGTTTTTGCGGGGGGGTTGTTACACAGCATTATCACAGCAATCACTGATTAATACAACAAGTTGTTAGACTTGCTGGGCGTGACATGGATAATGGAGCATTTTCTGAGATGAGGATTTAAAGTTAACATTAGCCATATTGGGTCATGTCCTAAAAACAATGTTAAAGTTTTTCAATTTCATCCTGACAGCAATGGACAGTCTTCAAATGCTTTTATGGAGAACCATGAAATGAAATGCCTTTGATTTTCTACATTGCGATCAGAGCCATCTTTTCAAAATATAAATGGAGTCACTAGCTCCACTCCCCATCACCACACACACACTTGCTTAATACCTTTCTAATGTATTCCATTGTTTTTAGGACAAAACCCCAAACCCTTCTCATAATCCAAGGCCCTTCTGTCTGGACCCTGCTCAGCTCCCCAACCACGCTGGGACATTGGGTGTTATGTTTTCCCTTGCATGCTGCTCCCAATCACACTGCCCTTCAGTTCCTTGAGTGTGCACTCCTTTTTTTGCCACAAGACTTTTGCACCTGCCTTCCTTGCTGCTAGAAGTGGTTTTTTTCCCTATCTCTTTGCCTACTTACCTCTCACTTGCGTTGTAACTTCCTCCCAGAAGCCTTTCCCGATCTGTTTGGTTAGGTAAATTGCCCCCGTTACCTATGCTCTTAGCACCATGCACTTCTGTTACATTTCACTTATTGCAGTTGCAATTTCACATTTGTGCATAAAATTTGATTTGTGTCCATGTCTGCCACTAACTTGTCTGCTTCCTGAGAGCAGCTACAGGGTCTCTTTTCCCCCTTGTCTTTGTATCCACAGCATTTGCATACTCCCTGGCACATTGCTGATGCTCAGTGAAATCTGTGGAGTGAAAGAATGCTGTGGGATGATAGCTTAGATAGCAGAGAAGACAATGGATTACTCTGGTTGCCCAAAGCACACAAGAACATAACTAATCCCTCTTCCTTACATCAGCCCTTTCAACTCTCCCTTGATTTCTCTGAGACTTTGCCAAGACAGATCTCTCACAAAGCAGCAGTGTGGTGTGAATGCATTATCAATCTGTTATTACTCACCAGGAAATATGACCTTAACACACTGCAATATGGCCAATCTATGTGACGGGTGTTCATCCCATGTCCCTCAACATCTGCACTGTAATTTTACAATCCAAAAGTCTCCTGCAATTGGAAGAGGATGAAAACATCTGGATGTTGCAAACTCTCTCGACAGGTTGTCTACACCATCACCTTCAAAATCGATGCACAAGAAATGAGAGTTTCTTGAATAGCAGAAAGAGTGGCTGGCAGCAGAACATACTGTTTAAGCCCCTTCATGGTATTAAGCAAAGACTGTCTGGATTTCCTTCGGAAGTGACTAGGAATTGGGATCTGGCAATAAAAGAGACCATGGGTAGGACAGAATGATAACTTCATTTTGAATGGGTGCTAGGGAAAAAAGGGAATCTATCAATCATGTAATATTTGTGAAATGAATAAACGAATTCAATAAATGATCAATATGCTAGGTTCATTTTGGTCAGAAGATGGAAGCCTGTATCTGAATGAAGGTGGAATGGAAAGGTGGGTTGTTACACATGGGCATTATGGCAACCTGGAGAAACTGAGTTTTGGAAAATGGGCAGTAGGCAAGTAGAGTGCCAGGGTATATGATCTCATTTCATTACAATCCCAAAATCAACTGCAGTGGTATCACAGACTGAATAAATTTTGCAGAACAGAAAAATCAAGTAGTTGATAACAAAAGTTGGCGAGGACATTGCAGTAGTAGAAACTGTACTGACTGCTTTGAGAAGCACCTTGGCATTATCTTTTAAAAATTGTGACACATATTTACTGTGATGCAGCAATTATTATTCTCAGAATATACCAAAGGAAACACTCACCCAGGTACAAAAGAAGGTGTATAATGAGAAGTTCACTACAGTGTGTTCATCATGGCAAAAGCCTGGGAACCAAATTTAGTACTAGTGGACTGACTAAACAAACTCTGGTGTAGTCATCTATGGAATATTATGCAATCATGAAAAATGCATTAACATGTAAATACTTCCAAGATATATTATTGAGAAAGGGGGGAAAAAGCAATGTATCAAATTACATGGCCAGTATGTTATAACTTTCTTAAGTACACACACTCAATATGCATAATAATATACAATATGCACAATAATAATATTGTGTGTTGTGCATTTTCTGCAGCCATATATTTGTAAACATGTAGGAGATGGTCTGATACATTATACTATAAATGGTTAACAGCAGTCATCTTTGGGGATGGAGTGGGAACTGGAATTAAGTACAGGAGATCAGTGGAAATTTTAGCACTATCTAATATTCTGTTTTGTTTTGTTTTGTTTTCCACAGAGGATAATATAGTAACATTTTATGAAATTAAAAGAATTTTTTAAAGTCGAGTTGTTCAAATAAGCATGAATGAGTAACATGGAAGCCAAGGAACTCAGTTGAGTGAAATCATACTTGAAAAGGGAGATTCCCTCAGAAAGACACCCAGGTTTCCAGACGCCTGGCTGAGGCTTCTGGGGGCTTTTATTGATGACTGGTCATTGGGCACCCATTCCTAGCCCTGTGCTACCTCTGGGTATCAAGGAACTTATAATGAAAGAGGAGGCAGTTAGAGGCCGGGTAGGAAGATAGAGAGGGAGAGTCTTGGGAGAAGAAAAACACCCATGGGACCACACCCACACCACACCTGTTAGGTAGCTCATGGGGTGAAATGTAGTTAAGAACCTCCTCTTATGCCAGGATGTTTGCTCAGAAGGGACTGTCTCAACTTAGGCCCAGTCATAATAAATCAACGTAAATGTCCTTAACCCAGCTTATTACAATATCATTAACAAACATTAGCATTGCGGTTTTAGTGCCCACCCCCCAGGGGGTTTTGCTTAGGCATTCATGGGTAATAACCAAGATGGAGTCACTATGGCCAACCCCAACCATGTGCAGGTGGCAACATTCCCAGGGGGGAACTTTACCCCTTTCATTAAGGGAGAATCCAAAGAAAACTTCCTTGTTTCTGCCACATAAAAGACCCAGAACTTTGCTCCATTCCTGGCAACCCACTTTGAGGTCCCCTCTTGCTGTTGAGGGCTTTTCCGTCACTTAATAAATCCTACTCTGCCTTACTCACTCTCCAGTGTCTGCGTGCCTTATTCTTCTTGGTTGTGGGACAAGAACTCAGACCTGGCTGAACTAGGGAGTAAGGAAATTGCAGCACTAACAAATGTGGAAAAAGAGGCTCTTTCATTGTGGATCAGCAACTAGGGACAAGAGAGGGGAGGGGAGGAGGAGGAAAGTAACAAGAAGCAGGGAAATTTACCACATCTCTTAAAGAAAGATTTCCCAAGAATCACTGCTGACACTAGGCACATTTAAAGAGTTTATAAATCATCTGAAAGCGATTTATAGTTAAATATCTAAATGTACGAAGTACTTTTAAGCTCTGGTGTAGGAAAATGCCAAGCAGATAAGGATAAACAAGCCACGAAGCAGAAACCATCATAGGTCTCACCCAGTCCAATAATTCTTAAATCTTACCACGTTGTTGTGAGGATTAAATAAGACTGCTCACGAAAATGCCCTTGGAAAATTGTAAAATGGTATACAAAGGTTGCTTATTACCATGATTATGTTGTAGTTGGTTTTACATCAGAATTTGATAACAGAGCTAAAAATGGAATTCGTAATGGAGTTTGGTATTCTATTCAGCCAACCACCCTGACTATGAGCACTTTACAAGAATAATTTTGCTTTTACAAGAAATCATCCTCAGTATTTTTTTAAACATAAGTACTATACCCACATTTAAATGTTTCAGTAATAGAACAGACATAAAGCCACCCATATTTTCAATAGCCCCAAAATGTCATCCAGTATTTGCCATATGAGACTTTTTCTGCCTTCCTTTTGAGTCTTTTCTCATTAGTGTCTTTTACATAGTGGTTAAGCACTGTGAGACTCTACACTTTGTAACCTGCACTTACCACTGATATTATAAACAGCACCTCATGTTGCTCCAGAGTATTCAGAACTATTCAATATTTCCTGGATTCAATGTATTACAATTTATTTAATCCATCCTTCATGTTGGAACACCTGTTATGTCCTCCATATATATTTCCAAGGGATATCTTGGTACAAAAACTTTCCATGCCCCAGATGCTTAAGAATATCTCAGCATTTAAAATGTGGTTGGTGAGAAAAATAAAATAATAAAATAAAATATAGTTGATAAGTGGCAATTGGCAGGGGCTCAATTTTCCAGATTTTTATTATTAGAATTATGGTTATGGTTAGTGTTATCATTTTGCTTTAATGAAGAGGATTGTTTTCTGAACTGCTTGGTTTATTAACGTTTTAAGATAAAGAAAGAAAACACTCTCCAGGTACTACAGAGTTTATTTTAAAAACAAGACAGGCAGGCCGGGCATGGTGGCTTGCACCTGTAATCCCAGAACTTTGAGAGGCTGAAGTGGGAGGATTGCTTGAGGCCAAGAGTTCAAGACCAGCCTGGGCAACATAGCAGGATTCTGTCTCTAAGGAAAGTTTTTAAAAAATTAGCCAGGGATGATGGTGGATGACTGTCATCCTAGCTAATTGGGAGGCTGAGGCAGAAGGATCACTAGAACCCAGAAGTTCGAGACTGCAGTGAGCCACAATCACACCACTGCACTCCAGCCTGGGCAACAGAGAAAGACCCTGCCTCTAAAAAAAAAGGAAAGAAAAAAAAAAGGAAGTGATGACACAGTAGAATAATATAAAATAAAGGCCTCAAGGACCTAAGGAAATAATTCTATGAAGAGACAGCCTGTTTTAAACAGTAAGCCAGCCTGGGGTGATGAAAGTCCTGTTTTTCAGTACTCTTTGAGAAAGGATTTTGAATGGCAGAGGACCTCTCTGTACTTCCAGATGACCCTTCTCTCTACGGCTGTCAAAGAGGAGGAAATATAATAAGATATGTGATTATAACCCTTAGAGACTCATTGCTCAACAAACATTCAGAACTCTTCACTGGTTGGTGACTCACTTCTTCCAAGAATTCTATCGGCCAGATTGTTCAGAATCCACTCTTTATATCATTCATTGTGCAATGGATATCCCATCATCTCTTGTTTCTCCTCCCCCAGTCTCCAGGTTAGGGGCACCAGGACCTACAACATGCTTGAGTTCTGAAATCCATCAATTGGTACAGGCCCCACTATCTATGTCTTGCTGCCAACAGACCCAGGACCAAGTGATGGGAGCTGATTCTATTCATCCCCCAAATTCTTTCAACCCCTACATTAAATGAGCTAATTCTATCCTATGGTCCAAGCTGTTGTTCCTTTGTTGAGTCATTAAACAAATATTGAATGAGCCCCTATCACGCGTCATAACTGAGGATAAAAGAGAGGACAATCAGACAAAGATCCTGCCCACACAGAATTCTATTCTAGTTCTGGGAGACAGAAAATAAAGAAGTTGGCCAGGCATGGTGGCTCACACCTGTAATTCCAGTACTTTGGGAGGCTGAGGTGGGAGGATCACAAGGTCAGGAGATTGAGACCAACCTGACCAACATAGTGAAACGCCATCTCTGCTAAAAATACAAAAAATTAGCTGGGTGTGGTGGCGTGTGCCTGTAATCTGAGCTACTCAGGAGGCTGAGGCAGGAGAATGGCGTAAACCCAGGAGGCAGAGCTTGCAGTGAGCCGAGATTGCACCACTGCACTCCAGCCTGGGTGACAGAGCAAGACTCCATCTCAAAACAGAAAGAAAAACAAAAACAAAAACGAAGCAAAAACAAAAACAAAACAAACAAAAAAACAAAAAGAAAATAAAGAAGTTCACAAATAACAATGCAAGTCTGGGTATGCTACAAGGATAAAAAACCAGGTATTGGCCAGGCACGGTGGCTCACACCTGTAATCCTATCACTTCGGGTGGCCAAGGAGGGGCAGATCACCTGAGGTGGGAGTTCAAGACCAGCCTGACCAACATGAAGAAACCTCGTCTCTACTAAAAATACAAAATTAGCCAGATGTGGTCATGCATGCCTGTGATCCCAGCTACTCAGGAGGCAGGATAAATGCTTGAACCTGGGAGGCAAAGGTTGTGGTAAGCTGAGATCACACCATTGCATTCCAGCCTGGGAAACAAGGGCGAAACTCCGTCTCAAAACAAACAAACTAACAAAAAACCAAAACAAAACAAAACAAAAAAAATAGGGTATTGGGTTGTGAGTACCTGGGGTGGGGAGGAACTATTTTGGTCTCAATGGTGCAGGAAGGCCTTTGTCAGAAATTAACAGCTGAGATGAGACTTACATGAGAAAGAGCCAGACAAGTGAAAATCTAACAATCTAATGTAAGAGTATCCCAGGCAGGACAGCAAGGACAAACAGCCCTGGGACAGAAATGAACTAGATGTGCTCAAGAAACAGAAAGAAAACCATTGGTTGGATTTTCCAGTTAAAGTTCAGAAAGCAAGGGAGAGAGCTGGGGGGAGATGAAGATGGAGAGGAAGCCAGAAAACACATCACTTGGGCAGTGAAGGACTTGGTTAGGAGTTTTATGTTCACTCTGAATGCAAACCTTCTGCCTGGATTGGCACTTTCATCCATACAGTCAACCTACTTCATGCTCCAACCTCCCAAGAGAACTGGAGTACTCTCCCTAACCTCGAATTATGATCTGTGCATAGTTCTTGCAAATCTTCTTCTCCAGGAGTTTGGCTCTGCTGTCCATGCCCCTGGTCAAGGCTTGCAGACTTGCCTAAACATGAGAGCTCTCCCAAACATGAGAGCTCTCCCAGCTCTCAGCATAGCTGGAACGAACTCCAACATTCTGGTTCATTCTGCAAATCCCTGCTCATGTTGTAAATCCCTTCTGAACCATGTTCAGTTATGCTTTGCCTTGACATCTTGGGCATTTTGGAACCAAGTAAGTATAGCCTAAATCCATACTAACCAGGATTCTACTTGGTACCTTCTCTTTCCTCCTCCTCTTTGGCCTGGTGCCTAACCCTAGCATGCCTTATCCTGACCATGCTCTTACGAAGGCTTAATCGTACATCACAGTGGCCCCAGAACAGTACTGTTAAGCTTAATCATCAGACTAATTCACTGGACTTAGCTCCAAATAACTCTTAGCTGTTTCAAAAAAAAAAAAAAAAATCAAATCTGGAGATTTCTCACAATTGAGGACATTTAAAAATTATGTTCAGGCTCTGATGGCAATTTCCAAAGAGCAGTTCCCAGAATAGCTGGGAAATTGCCATGTAATTGAAATAAAGCTCTGACCTCCTCCGAGGTCTGCTTGGGAGAGGAATCACATTCATGTGGGTGCATAAGAACCAACATATTTGTGAATAATCAGCCTTATTACCTACCTACCATCCCATGTATTTATGGTTGTAACTCCTGGGGCACTTTGGGGTCCAGAGTCTTATCCAGTAAATTAGGCATCAAACTGGGAGAGCCAGGCAGCAAAGCTGAAAAGTCACGTTAAATATTTGCATTTGGGGCCATAGCTCCCTTCATGGCATAATTTCCAAACCTTCCTCATTCTGGCTGCCCTATTTTTGCCTGTGGTTTCCAGTGAACACGTTTTAAAATGGCACTGAGGACAGAATGCTCCCCTCCCAGCACAGCCTGAGCAGTGCAAAGAGGCAAGTATGGCAAGTGTCTCTCCACAGAAAGCAAGCTGACAAACAGGATGTTTACCTTTCAAAAATAATGTTGGCCGGGTGCGGTGGCTCACGCCTGTAATCCCAACACTTTGGGAGACTAAGGTGGGCGGATCATCTGCCTGACCTACATGGTAAAACCCCATCTCTACTAAAAAACACAAAAATTAGCCGGGCATGGTAGTGGGCGCCTGTAATCCCAGCTACTCGGGAGGCTGAGGCAGGAGAATTGCTTGAACCTGGGAGGCGGAGGTTGCAGTGACCCAAGATCATGCCATTGCACTCCAGCCTGGGCAGTAAGAGCGAAACTCTGTCTCAATAATAATAATAATAATAATAATAATAATAATAATAATAATAAATGCTGTCAGCATTTAAAAGTTGAAAGAGTACCCATAAAATCAATGTCTCAAAACTTTCCTTAAAAACCTGTAAGATCTGGTTACTTTGGGTCTACATTGCTTATAGGGCAACAAATAGTCCATGCAGTGTAGCATCTATTCCCCACCACCATCCCCACCTGGCCCAATGAGGTATGTGTGTTTCTGGTCTCTGCATGCAGGAACTACCAGCCAAACAATTAATAGTGGTTAAACAATTCTAATTTGGAGTAAGAGGGCCAAATTTATGCATTCAGCCATCACTGATCATCGCTGATCACGAACTAAATATAAGACATTGCACTAGATTCTAGGTACACAGCATGTGTACATTCCCCTTGCAGAACATCTGGTTTAGCAGGAGAAAGGGGGTATAAGCCAACAGTTACCTCCTTTGCTTGTGAACTGCAAAGGTGAGAAGTGCTTCCAAAGAAAATCAGAGAGCACCATTAAAACAAATAATAGAAAAATCTGCCCTGTCCAAGTGATCAAGGAAGACTTCCCTGATAATGTGATATTTAAGCTGAGCCTGCAGTAAAAGGGGAAGTAGACAGGGGACATGGAAAATGGAGGCAGGAGAGTTCAAGGCCAAGGAAATACCAGGTGCACTGGCCTTGAGGCAGGAAGGAGTTTAGCACATGTTGGAAATTTAAAAATGGCCTTTTGCTTTTCTTCTCCTTTTTTTTTTTAATACCATAGATAAAACCTTGGGAGTATTTCATTTCTGTTTATTTCTTAAGAACAGGTACCAGCTCCCTATCACAGCAGCAATCTTTCCAATATACTCAGTATTGTTGAGCAAGAGATAGATGTGCAAGCTCCTGCCTGTGGTTTTACACAGATGCATGGATCCCTGGCAGAAGATGCACACTTATTTTTTTCCTAAAAAGACAATGAAATATATGTAACTCGAAAGTCCCCAATCTCATCTGTCTGCAACTACAAAATGAGATTACGCTCTTCTTGCAGACTCAAATTATTATGGCCTGAGGTCCTCCAACTGTCTCCCAGCTGTTCCAGAGAGCTTTCCTGGGCCTCCTGTGTGTCCAGAATTATGTTCTTTGTTTCAGTTTGCTCTGATCTTCTTGTCTTGCTGGGCCCAGCTGTCCTGATTGGTGACTACTGCTAATGCTATGCTTGACTTTGGGGAGAGGATACAGTTGTTTGGGTCAGGTTTGGTATATTTCAACACCTGCTAGTAGAATCTGAATTCAGAAGCACTTGTGGAGCTGAAGAACTTTGCCACTGCTGAACCCAAAGATTTCTGGTTGCCCCAGAAAGCCCAGTTAGATGTCTCCAACCCTGCGCATTTCCCTCCTACTGCCTTGTGGTCAGCACACCACCCATTTCCACCAACAGAGCCCTCAACACTACAGAGCTGGGAATCTTCACTAGGTAACTTTGGGCTAATTGCTGAATCTGCTCATTCCTGTTTCTGAAGCTGCAAAACAGATATACTTACCAACTTCCCTGTGTCAATGGGAAGATACAAGGGGTAAATGAGTACAAAAATACTCTGTACATTCTGAAAACACTTGCACAGCACATCAGAGCTATGCCCCAATCAAAAGCTGTGATAAGCTTCTTTCTCATTGTCAACCAGGCAACATGAAACAGTATACTCCGGAAAGTCCTCAGGCCCATCATAATCCAGCTTCCACCTAGCTCTCCAGCTGCACCTCTCGCCAGGACACTCTACAAAACCAGTGACACCACCACTCGGGGTTTCATGAACTCGCAGGCTTTCCTACACTTCTGAGCACAGGCTTTCCTACGCTCCTGTTCCTCTGCCTGGAATGCCCTTTCTTTGCTACAACCAACCACTACAGGTAAATAAGATCACATAGGAGTCCCTTTATTTAGAAATGAAAAAATGTTCAGCTCAAGTGATACAACAAAAATAGAATCAACAGGTTTGTAAAAATAAATAGTCTATGGGTAAGATTTCAAGTTCAACTTGGTCTAGGGTTGAACTGATAATAGTAGGACAGAATTTCCCTTTCTTCATTTCTGTCTGTATTTCCTTGATATCGGTGCCATTCTTACCCTCCATTAACTCACCCCACAGTTACATTAGTTCTTCCACCTACTTTCTCTTTTGTTGGCAACCAGTTGGACAGATGTTCAATTTTCCTATTGACCAAAAAAAAAAAAAGAAAAAGTCCCAGAAAGGTATGACCTTGTCCCTGATTGATCCCAACTTGAGTGGCCAAAAGATAGCATGCCCTGACTATCTGAGCCAGTCATGCATTCCATGGCTCTGAACCAATCTTATCCAAAGCACAAAACCTGAGAGATGTCTATAGTCTTCTAATGCCAAATGCCAAATACTTGGTGGTACAAAGCACAAATATCTACTACCACTACACCTGCAACTTTACTTTCCATTTCCGTTCTTCCTTCCAAAACTCTATCTTGCCTGCTACGTGAAATTATATTATGCTACAAAAGCAGTTCCTATATTTCCTAGAGTCCCACAGTTTTCTGCAGAAACCTCATCTGCAGAATTTATCCCATTGGACTACAATGCATCCTAATCTGTTGCTGTGAGTTCCTCAAGGTGTATTAAGGGCCAGGACCAGCCTTATTCATCTCTTTATTCCCTGCAAGGGGCACATTCCCTGACACAGAGAAAATGCTGTGCAGCAGCTGATGAATGGGTAACCATCTATGTATTTTCAGCTTTAACCTTTTTTTATGATCTTTATTAATTACTCGCTAAATTCATCTTGAGATCAAACAACACTTCTTAGATCTTATTTGTTTTTCTCTTTTTACATGAACACATTCCAAGTTGGCTTTTCTTCTCATTTTGTGAGAAAGTAACTTGTACTTTAGACCTAACACAAGATTTTTGCATGAGTTCCTACTAAATGTCAACTTACTGGTGTCTCTCTAGCGCTTTAACTTGATCAGATGGTTCTAAATCCTGATTTCATCATGTCTCAGTAATTACCACACCCAGCCTTGTATCATCTGCATATCTGATTAGTGAGCCTTCTAGGTCCCCACCAAATCACTTAGTAGGACAGAATCGAACACAGAACCCCAAGGATCATTAATGGAAGTCTCTCTCCAGGTGCTGAAAGAAATATCCATTCCTGCTGGAAATCCACATAATGGTATCATTATCACCTAAATACATCCCTTTCTTGTCAACAGGACCATCATGGAGATTATCCCTCAGTTGCTCAGCAGAAGTCAAGAGATTCTAGTACTTCGGCTGGATGTGGTGGCTCATGCCTGTAATCCCAGCACTTTTGGAGGCCAAGGTAAGAGGATGGCTTAAACCCAGAAGTTCAGCTTAGGAGACAAGCCTGGGAAACATGGCAAGACCTCTTCCCTATTTTCAAAATTAGTTTTCAAAAATTAAAAAAAAAAGATTCTAGTATCTCAGTATACTTTTTTCAGTCCCAGAAATTATTTTTTTAACTTGACTTTTTTTTAACGTGGGAGATTTCACATAAATGTCTCAATGTCTATCTTTTTAAAAAGTCCAAATATGCTATAAACATATAAACATTATAGCAGCTTTACTCATAATTGCCAAAACTTGGAAACAACCTGGTGTCATTTAGCAGGTGAATGGATAAACAAATTGTGTCACATCCAGACAATGGAATATTATTCAGCACTAAAAAGGAATGAGTGATCAAGCCACAAAGACACAGAGGAACCTTAACTGCATATGACTCAGTGAGAGAAGCCAATCTGAAAATGCCCACATACTGTATGTTTCCAACTATATGACATTCTGGAAAAGGAAAAACTATGAGTAAAGTAAAAATACCAGTGATCTCCAGGAGCTGGGGGAGGGGAGAATAAAAAGGTAGAGCACAGAGGATTTTTAGGACACTGAAAATACTCTGTGTGATGCTATAATGATGGACACAAGCCATTATACATTTGTCTGAACCTACACAATGGACAACACCAAGAGTGAACCCTAATGCAAACTATGGACTCTGGATGATAATGATGAGTTAATGCAGGTGCATCAGTTGCAATCAATGTACCACTCTGGTGGGGGATGTTGATCATGGGGGAGTGTATTAGTCCGTTTTCACACTGCTATAAAGAAATACCTGAGACTGGGTAATTTTTCAAGGAAAGAGGTTTAATTGACTCTCAGTTCCACATGGCTGGGGAGGCCTCAGGAAACTTACAATCATGGTGGAAGGTGATTGGACCTTCTCACATGGTGGCAGGAGAGAGAGAAAGCAAGCAGGGGAAATGCCAGACACTTATAAAACTATCAGATCTCGTAAGAATTCATTCACTATCATGAGAACAGCATGGGGGAAACCACCCTCATGATCCAATCACTTCCCTCCCTCAACATGCGGGGATTGCAAGGATTACAATTCAAGATGAGATTTGGGTAGGGACACAGCCAAACCATATGAAGGAGGCTATGTGTGGTTGGGGGGGCAGGGGAATATATGAGAAATCTCTGTATCTTCCACTCAATTTTGCAGTGAACCTGAAATTTCTCTGAAACATAAAGTTTACATTAAAAAATCCCAAATACCTGGCAACATTGGACCCATGTTACCAAATTACAGCAACCAGCAGAGGCTCAGTACGGAGGGAAAGTGTTCTCCGGTTTGGTGCAGTCCACATGCAGCCTCATTCACAAACTCTGCTGTCTCCTGCATTTCTCTACGACACTAAGTCAACTGCCCAGAGCTACAAGATCACCACATCCAGATGCCTTTATATGCACCTCAACTGAGGCTTCAGCAGAAAAGCACCTCGGCCTGCCCATCCCCAGTATCCAGGAGCCCACAATGCTGCAAAGCTGCCTTTCCTGATAAAACCAATCATTAATGTTCTTTCTCAAAAAGTCAAAGTTGCTCGTTAACCTGCCTTCATTGTCCATTAGACCCAATTCTGTCCTCTGGAACCACAAAGAAGTGTAATGGCCACTTCTGTCTCATGTTGGGGCATCTGTGCTATGAGGTCTTTGCCTCTTATTTCTCCCTAGGGGAGACAGACTGTTTTCCTTCCACATATCAACAACCTCAGTTTCTTCAACCCCTTCTAATGGGTAATTGCTTCTAGACCCTACATCTCAGCCTGGTTACCTACTCCTAATGCACTAACGTTTGCCAGTATTCAGAGGACTAACAGGCTAAAAGAGCCAAGGAGGAAGCAGACACTTACAAACCAGTCAAAACATATCTGCCTGAGAAGCAGGAACCTCCTCCCAAGATTTATCAAGGGCCTCAAGGTTGAAAGGCATCTCAGGACTCACCTGACCCTTTCTAAGATAGAGGTGAAGATATTCATGGGCACTGGGAAAACCAGCTGATATGGTTCCCTCTCCAAATCTCATGTTCACATGCGACCTCCAATGCTGGAGATGGGGCCTGGTGTTTGAGTTATGGGGGTGGATTCCTCATGAATGGCTTGGTGTTGGCTTTGTGGTAATGAGTGGGTTCTTGCTCTATGAGTTCCCAGGAGATCTGGTTGTTTAAAAGAGCCGAACACCTCCTCCTTCTCTCCCTCACTCCCCAAATGACACACTATCTCCCTTTCACCTTCTGCCATGGTTGGAAGCTTCCTGAAGCCTCACCGGACCCATATGCCAGCACCATGCATCACTAGCAGCCTGAAAAAACATGAGCCAAATAAACCGCTTTCGTTTATAAATTACCAGTCTCAGATATTCCTTTATAGCAATGCAAAACCAATACACCAGCTGTGATTGGCCCTTCTAGTAAATGGTGAGAAAATACAAGCAGATAAAATGTGACAACTGCCAGAGAGTTCATAAAGAGAGGCCTACTCTCGCTGTGGCATCTAAAATTTTGTGTTCCACTCTAAGAAATGGTGGAAATCCAGATTTTTCAGCAGTGCTAAACTTCACTTCAAATGCTATGGAAGGTGGAAAGCCAGTTCAAGACACCTCCGTTTGAGATTATGTTTCACCTGGGAACCAATTATCACCAGGAAGAGTGTTAGAGAATTAGAGAAACTAACCTTTTCTAATCCGCTGTCTAACAGAAACCTCTCGGCAGCCAATCAATAATGGCTGTGGTGAAGAGGCATATGAGAAGTCTTCCTCTTCGCCTCCACATAAGTAATTAAAGCCAGTTTAATGAGATTGCCTGAGAGCTGGGTGTCTGAGTGCAGGAGAATTAGACAGCAGCATTGAGGGAGAGCAGCTTTTCAGAAGGAAACAGATACTGAGAAGCAAAATATGAGTTTCAACTGTTGAGTGTGAATCACCCCAAGTCTCTCTGGCAAAATGTGGGACAAAGAAATCTGGAAGCAGACACCTGAATAAACAGAAAGGCTATGATTACCTGCCATCATTGGCAGCTAAAGGAGGGAGGAATTGAAAATGATCTACTGTGTCTGAGATCCGCTCTCTCTTCCCACTTCTAGAGAAAACTCAGCACCTAAATCTCACCTTCCCTGTCTGGAAAATGCCTAGGTTTAGAAACCAAGCTGAACTGAGTTTAAAGACCAGGTCTGCCACTTAGGAGCTGCTCTGCCTGGAAGAAGTCCTTTCACCTTCTTAAGCCTCAGACGCTTCTTCTGTAAAATGGGATGATAGCAGTAAGCACCTCTTAAGGATTTTGTGAAGGGTACATAGGATCATGCATTTAAAGTGCTAAGCACAGTGTCTGGCTTGCAGTGAGCATCTAATATACCAGGTATTGTCATCAGTTTTTGTTGTCTGTCAGAGTATGAGACAGTACCTTGAGGTAGTGGGAGTAATAACATGTCACATGGGGATGTTGTTAGGTTGACATGAGATCCAGAATGTGAAGGTCTCAACTAGACTTGACAAGAGGCAGGGGCAAAAAAAATGGCAGTTACCACTCCTCCCCTAGGCTAAAAAATGGAGGTAAGATATCAGCAAGGAAGTAATAAGTAGCAAACTGCTTCATGGAGCCCTTCTATTGCCCCATTGCAATTTGTGGGGATAGAGAGCACCAAGTACAGAGCAGAGAGATGAACATTTCTTTTTATGAGACAAGGTCTTGCCCTGCAGCCAGGCTGCAGTGCCGTGGCACAATCACAATTCACTGCAGCCTTGACCTCCTGGTCTCAAGCGATCCTCCCACCTCAGCCTCCCAAGCAGCTGGGACTACAGGCACCTGCCACAACACCCAGCTAATTTTTGTATTTTTTGTACAGACAGGGTCTCACTATATTGCCCAGTCTGGTCTTGAACTCCTAAGCTCAAGAGATCTTTGGCTTTGGCCTCTCAAAGTGCTGGGATTACAGGCGTGAGCAACTTCACCCGACCAAGATGAACTTTCAATATAGAGTTTTGCTCCTTCCCTTTAAAAAAACCTCCAGCCCAGGGAAATTCAGCCTTTAGGAACCACGTCCCTTTCAATAGAATTGTTTCCCCCACAAGCTGCCTTTTGGAAGCAGTGAGGCGGCCCTCTGCCATGTGACCCCTCCAAGCTGGGAAGACTTGAAGGAAGAGCAGGAGCAACCCCCAGACAGAGCCATATGGCTTACTACACATTACACATAAATTACCTTTTGGCAATAAGCTAAACCAAAGGACTTAAACGAATTCTGCATTTTAATAACAGACTCCCTTTCTGTAGCACTGCTTCCCACCAAACAGAATCTATCTGCATAGACCTGTGCCAAGTGCATCCTGGTCAGTGGCCCTGTGATTTAAGATCAGCTATTTCTTGTCTCCATCCTGCATAATGAAGTCAGTCACATTTTATTGCCAAATGGCCCTGGTAATGCCTCCATAACTGCCCATTGAAGGTGCTTTTGCTTTCGGGAATAAAAAGCGAATCTGAATTTCACCAAGATAAACTCATAGCTGGGTCAATACATTGAATGGTTATCGTTTGTGCCCTGCACTTTATCTATTTTTAGGCCTTGTTCCTGCAAAGAAATAAAAATGCATCCCCTAAGTGCACGAAAGCCATGGGCCTGGCAGAAGGCAAGGTCGGGGGGACATTTGTTCACTGTTTTCTGCAGGGAGGGGAAGCACAGAGAACAAGGACTCCACGGCTGGTAGAAAAGAAATGCAGCAGGGCTGGGCTGCTCCTGCTCTTCCTTCAAGTCTTCCCAGCTTGGAGGGTTCACACGGCAGAGGGCTGTCTCACTGCTTCCCAAAGGCAGCTTGTGGGGGGAACAAGTCTATTGAAAGGGACGCGGTTCCCAAAGGCTGCATTTCCCAGGGGTGGAGGTTTTTTAAAGGGAAGGAGCAAAACTCTATATTGAAAGTTCATCTTGGTTAGGCACAGTTGCTCAAACCTGTAATCCCAGCACTTTGAGAAGCCAAAGCCAAAGATCTCTTGAGCTTAGGAGTTCAAGACCAGCCTGGGCAAAACAGTGAGACCCCGTCTCTACAAAAAACACAAAAATTAGCTGAGGTTTTTTTTGTTTTTGTTTTTGTTTTTGTTTTTTCAGAAGGAAAAACTCATGGTCATTGGATCAGGAATGGAAATACATGATCCAGGTTGTCCTCTGAGGGCCAGCACCCGGACATTTGCTGGTGCCATTGGAAAAGAAGTCATCTCATTCTGCTGGGATCCCTACATCGGTAGGACATAAATCTGGAGTGGCTAATACATCTTTGTCAATATTTAAGGAGGACCAGGCTGAGGATGAAACAAGGAGATAGGAAAAGACAGGCAAGAGATGGAGAAAGAAAGACTTATGTTGACATCCTCTTGGTTGCAGTCAGACTGAATTATACTGGATCTAGCCATGCCTGAAGCCATTATTACACCTTGAACTTTTTTAGATAATTGAGCAGGTTTTTGCTTACCCCAGTGCTTGAACGGGTGTCTGTCACTTGCAAATAAAAAAATTCTAAAGCATTAGGCAAAGAAAGAGGAAGTAGAAAGTTCTGTGAAGAAAGATTAACATTTCCCCATCTGGAACTTAGCAGATCTCATATGGGTTTTGGGATTGAATTTCACTTCAGTGTTTTAGAACAAAAGGAGTAAGAGTGGCTGGAGTTTAGACAGGGCTGGCCTAGAGAGGTCTGAGAGAGGTGAAGCCTCCATCCAGGACTATCTAGAAACAGTTATATCCTTTAGGTGAGGCCACTTCCATGCAGCTTTGCAAATTTCCACAACCAGAAGCATGTTCTTCATATGCCTAGGTAAAGAAAATGTGGTACATATACACCATGGAATACTATGCAGCCATAAAAAAAGAACAAGACTATGTCCTTTGCAGGAACATGGATGAAGCTGGAGGCCATTATCCTCAGCAAACTCACACAGGAACAGAGAACCAAAATACAACATGTTCTCACTTATAAGTGGGAGCTAAATGATGAGAACACTTGGACACATAGCAGAGAATAACAGACAATGGGGCCTACTTAAGGGTGGAGGATGGAAGGAGGGAGAGGATCAGAAAAAATAACTGTTGGGCACTGGCCTTAGTACCAGGGTGACAAAATAATCCATACAACAAAAGCCCATGATGCAAGTTTACCTATATAACAAACCTGCCCATGTACCCCAATCCTAAAAGTTTAAAAATATAAAATAAAGAAATATATTTTTAAAAAGAATCACGTTTTTGCCTTCTTCTCAGACAAGCTGAACATAGCTGTTTCTTTTCTCTCCTTCCCTGCTGCCAACCTTCTAGATGGTCACCTTTGCCAAGCCCTTGAGATTCTAATGCTGAAAACTGAGCCTCCAAATGCTTCCACAGAGTGGAGCCCAAATCACCTTAGAGGTGTGGTCTCAGAGACAGACCAATTATTTTGTGGGCATGTTCTTTCCAAAGCACTCTTGCTTGTCTTCCTGTCTTTGGTCTTCACATGGGGCAAGGGATCCAGACAGTAGTGGGCTGCGATGTGTGATTAGAAGGTAGGAAACCTGGAGGATAGTACTGGTTCCCTGTATGTGCCCCTGAAGATAACCTTGAACCTTTCTTTTCTTTTTTTTTCTTCTTGTTTTTGTTTGTTTGTTTGAGATGGAGTCTCACTCTGTTGCCAGGCTGGAGTGCAGTGGTGTGATCTCAGCTCACCGGATTCCAGCGATTCTCCTGCCTGAGTCTCCTGAGTGGCTGGGATTACAGGGGCGCACCATCACACCCAGCTAATTTTTGTATTTTTAGTAGAGACGGGGTTTTACCATATTGGCCAGGATGGTCTCGATCTCTTGACCACATGATCCACCCACCTCAGCCTCCCAAACTGCTGGGATTATAGGCGTGAGCCCCCACGCCCGTCCACCTGAGACTCAGTTTCTTCACCTGTCATCTGCCAAACAGGGTTGCTTTCACCATCTTTCTCCCTTCTAGTTTTTCTACACGTGTTTCCTATGTTCACTCTTGCACACCTTGGACCAAAGCCTTTCCTGAATTACTTACAGTACTCTAAATGCTCTCTCCCAGTTCCCATGCTCAGATACAACGTAAAGTATCCCAAAGTGCCCATTCCTACCACAGCAGCAGCTTTGCACTTGAACTTCTCAAGCGCTTTCAGGGCTACAGGTAGAAGAGGCTTGGGCTGCATCGATTCTGGTAATTCGAGAATGCTCATGTCCCACGGTGGGTCATGAGGAACCCCAACCTCATGGCCCTGTGGAAAAGCCCATGGAGAGGGTTCAGGGAAAATGTTTGGCCCTGAGACAGTGAACCCAGAACCTTTCAAAACATACGGCAATTATTGCTCCCAAGTTCTTAAGGAGATGACTAAGAAAGTGGGGCACATCTGAGGGGAGATTTTGAGGTTACTGAGATGACAGTGCTCTATCTTGGAAGCAAAGCATAGGAGGCCACATGAATTCTACAGGAGGTGGTCTGGAGGTGTGCTTGTTAGATTGGAAGACATCCCATTTAGAACTCTGCATCTGCATTTATAATTAAGGGTACTTTTGTGATTTTGTTGTTGGCTTTGTTTTTCCTTGGTGACCTGAAAATACGATCCCTTTGGTCTGCATGTTTCCTTCTATTTTTTTTTTTTAATAGAGATGGGGTCTCGCTCTGTTGCCCAGGCTGGAGTGCAATGGTGCAATCATAGCTCACTGTAGCCTTGAACTTGTGGGCTCAAGCAACCCTCCTACCTCAGCCTCCCAAGTAGCTGGAACTACAGGCACAGGCCACAATGCCTGGCTAATTTTTTTTTTTTTTTTTTGTAAAGATGGAGTCTTGCTATATTGCCCAGTCTGGAGTGCAATGGCGTGATCACAGCTTATTGCAGCCTCGAATATCCAGGTGCAAGCAATCCTCCTGCCTCAGCCTTTCAAGTAGCAAGCACCGGTATGCCTGGCTACTTTTTTTTTTTTTTTTTTTTTGTCGAGATGGGGTATCTCCACATTATCCAGGCTTGTCTCTAACTCCTGTCCTCAAGCAATCCTCCCACCCCAGCCTCACAAAATGCTGAGATTACAGGCGTGAGCCACTGCACCCAGCCTATTTCACATGTTTCTAAATGATTAATCAGAACAGAGACTGTGTCTTTTCAAATCACAGTTACATCCTCAGTGCCTAGAACAGGATCTGGAACATGGTAGGTGCTCAATAGCCACTTTCTGAATTGATGGATGAATGGAGAAAGGAATGGAGGGGTTTTCAATAAACATCCAGGTTTCTAGCTTCTTTTTATAAATCTGAAAAATCGGGGGAAAAAAAAAAACAAAAACAGCGAGCTGGGGCTGAGGAGCAGCTGCCTCTTGAAGACGGGAGCTATTCTATCCAGTTTACCATGCTCCTCACCACTCCTTATTGTCTTATGTTGGGTCCACTTCATTTCTATTGATCTTCTGCCAGCACACAGGCATTTAAGTTTCTTGAGCATGATCAAAGCTGTCACGGGAATTTTCCAGGTTAAGTCAGCCCTAGTCCCGAAAGAGAATGCAGGCAGAAGAGTTAGAATTATCGCTCACATTGTTAGTCCCTTTGGCAATTCCTCCCAAGAGAGCTGGGGCCTCATTTCTGCCAGTGTCTGAAGGCCATGGAAGGTCAAAATGTCACAAGCCCATCCTACATCTTCTTCTTTCTTTGCTTCCAACATTCCCAAAAGGCTGAACATGAATCTTTCAAAATTCCAAAGAATCCAGTTCAGTTTTTCTAGTAAGCTCTCTGGCAATTTTTTTCCCCAAATGCTTTATAAATGCTAAGTTTATTATTACTTCATATTCCCTGGGCCATTGCCTGTGAGGAATCAATGTGGAAAGAAAGCATGCAGCTGATTTAGCTGATCAGTAAAATCAAACGGTTTCACATTAAGTTAGTCAAAGACTAACTTAAAGTATTCTTTTATTTTCCTTTTAGATGGAGTTTCGCTCTTGTCGCCCAGACTGGAGTGCAATGGCATAATCTCGGCTCACTGCAACCTCCACCTCCCAGGTTCAAGCGATTCTCCTGACCTTAAAGTATTCTCAACAGTCCCACCCCTTCAGAGGGAACCCAAAGTGGATGCAAAATGGGGGTGCTTGCTAACCAAAACACGAACTGAAATCTAAAGGATACAGACCTACTGAGATCATAGGAAAACCATTAGGCATGGGTCTTATGGGCAAACCATCAGTGGCTGGAAGGCATTGAAGTGTTGTGGTTAACAGAATGTATTTCTAGGCTAAACAGAACCAGATCTAAGGTCTGGTACTGCAACTTACTATCTAAAAGTTCTTTTCTTCGCCCCAGTCTCCTCATCTATAAATGCCAATCATAAATCACTATCTCTTCAATTTAAGTAAAGGTTAAATAAGGATTGTGAGGTCTCAGAATTAAGGTAAACACTGAGCAGGCATCCGGCACATAGTAAATGCTCACTAAAAGTTAGCTATGCTATTTTAGCAGAGAGATAGTATTAAAGTTTGTTCTAGATCAAGTGAATTTAACTCATGTGTGTGCCCAGTCATACATAGACTGTTCTGGTCTGCCTACCACATGCAGAGGTCTCCACAGTAACAAGGTGGTCTTGGTATTTAAACTGTAGGTGGAGAAACATACACGTAAACAACAAATACCAGATTATTTTCCAAATGCTTATGAAGGATAGTAGAAGCTCACAGGGCAGAATTACTGCCAGGGGGAGTCCCAGTGTTCGGAGAGGTGAATCTACAGAGACAGAGAGATTAGTGGTTGTTTGGGGCTTGGGGTTGGAATAGGGATTGATTTACAGAGGGGCATGAAAGATCTTTTGGGGGAGAAGGTAATGTTCTAAGTTGGATTGTAGTGATGGCTGCACAACGATGTAAATTTTCTAAAAACCTTGGAATTGTACATTTAATGTAGTAAAGTTTTTATGACATATAAATCATAACCTTGATCAACTTTTTTTTAATGGTGCCATTTCAACCAACCCTTCAGGATGGTTAATATTCACCATACAGATAGGAAGGATTTGGTTTCTGCCCAGACAGAGGGTCTGGCATGGGAGCGGAGGCAGAGAGGGAGTACAACTTGCCTAATAGGGATCAGCAACATTGCAGGTAGAAGGAGAGACACAAGTTGTGAATGAAAGGATGGTGGAGGCATTCCACCTAGTGTCAAGCCACGAGGCATGGGGCTTTCCAGGAACAGGCACACTGTTGCACTACCCCACCCTCAGCGACATTGGCCCTCTGCTATTAGATTCTATCTCCTGTGCTAATGGAGGGCTTTGGCTTTGCGAAAGACACATCCGAGCTTACTGTTTGAAACCACAAATCCCCTCATAGGACATGAGAGTGGAGTGAAGTGTTTAATTTCTCTGATGTTTCCCCAGTCAAAGCCTCCCCTTCACTGGCACTTAGGGGATTTGCAGCTTCTTTGCTGAGACGACACAAGAGGTTTCTCTGCTTAATCCCCAGATCTTTAGAGTTGGGGCTGCATTTGGTTTGTGTTTCAACAGCGTCGCGGCGTAATCTGTGACACTGAGCTTCAAGCTCTCTGTGCAGGGAGTGAGCTGGGGAAAAATCAAGGTGCCCAGGAAGCTTTTAAAGATGAGAAAGCTGAGGCCAAAAGCAGCACCTTTCCAGGTTCCTGGCCAGGCCACTGTTTCCCTTCAAGCTGCCCCTACCTTCCTCTTTAACAGACAGGGTTAGAGTCTGTGACCTAATGTTGCTGGCTGATGATGACTGGATCCCTGGCACCAGCTGGGCCAATCAGAGGAGCTCTTTAGAGAGCTCAGAACCAAGGAGAGGAATATTAATTCATCTAGGATGCTTACTGAACCTAGCCCATGTAGAAGTAGGAGCTCAGTGTATTGAAAACATTTACAACAGCCTGGAGAGAGAAAGATGCCATTGATTTCCAACCTCCATTCTGACTGCTGTCTGGTACCTGGATTTAGCCCTCTGCGAGGTTGAGTCCACTTTACTCTACCCGTGGGATTTATTACATGCCCTGTATGCTTCCAGGAAATTCCTACATGTTGCTTAAGCAAGATGAAAATGAATACACTTGCAATCAAAGCACCCTAATGGAGTCAGAGAGTGGCTAGCCCAAATCACAATGAATTATTGACACCAGAACCCTGCTGCCCTGCCAGACCAGGGGGTTTGATGTTCACTATCCAAAACCACAGAGGTTAGTTGCTCATCCGTCCAGACACCAACACAGAATTCAGGTGATTGTTTCCACAAGCAAGTACACTTCAAGTCCAGCCTGAGAAGGGACTACATTTTATAATAGAGGGAAAAGTTGTAGTGAAGAAATTGCACATGCAAAGGCAAGCCAGGAGAGGCAGGTAGAGGTCATATTTGCAGGACTTTACGGCCATTGCAAAGATTTCAATTTTGCTTAAATGGGGTAACATATGAAAATGGGTTAAAACCTGTAAAACACTTAGGGTAGTACCTGGTATACAACAAGTACCAATTATCATTAGTAAATAATAGTTAATATGATTACCCTGAAGACAGTGGGAAGCACCTAAAGGATTTCTAGCACAGGTATAACTTCAGTTTTGGATTTTGAAAGTCCCCCAGATGTGGGGAGGAAAATGGATTGGTGCAGAGCCTCAGAGGACACAGGAGGTAGATGAAAGGCTGTTTCCATCTTTAAAACGAGAGGGGCTATTATTTTTTAGCTACAGTGGTATCAGTAGATATTCAGAAAAGCTAATAGATTAAAGAGATATTTAAGGGGTAAAATTGTCAGGACTTGGTGACAGATTGGCCGTACAGAATAAAGAAACAAGCAGCTCCAAGATGAATCTCAGAATTTGGACTGAACAACTAAACGGCCGTTTACATCATTTAACTGAGACAGTGGATGCCAGATAGTGGACTCAGTTGTATGGGAAAGGTTATGAGTCTAGTCTTTGGGCATGTTGAATGCAAGGTGAATTTAAAATAGCCAAGTGAAGATGTCAAGCAAGCATTTGAATATAGATGGTCAAAGCGCAGAGGAGAAACCTAAAAATGAAACCTTTTGAGTCATCATTGTTCCGAAATTGAAGCCACAGGTAAGCATGAGATGCTCCAAAGGGAGTATCCAGGGTCACAGTCCCAGAAAATGCCAATGGGATCCACTTAAGCATGATGGATGTTACAGCTAACCAAGAATGCTCCCCGCAACCCAATGCCTGAAGCCCAGCTCAGTAAATATTGACTTATTGGAAAAAACAAATCAATCAATCAATTCATGAATAGGATTGAAAGCTAGAGCTGCACATCAGATCTTTCTGTGCAGGCAGTGAGAGGGGACAATGGCCTGCCACCAAATTTTATTTCCTGAATTCTAGACTCTCTTTCACACATACACACACACACACACACACACGCATATTTTAATTTGGAGGAAAAATGTAGAGCCAGAAGTTGCAGGTAAATACAGTATAATGAAGCGTCATCCCCCAAAACAAACAAACAAAAAAGCTAATTTAGTCACAGAAACCTGTTCACTCCTATTCTGCCAAAATTTCCTCCTTTTTGATAGATGCCTCAAGTGTCAGGCAATAGAATTTCCTAGGGTAGTCTCTGTTTAGCAGTCCTGGAAAGACTTGACAAGCCAAGCCCTGAGCTTGCCAGCTTGGACATAGAGAAACAGAAAAGAATAAGGCAATCTTGGCTGAGGGCGTGCATTTAATAACTTTGTTTAATACAAAGTATAGCCTTGGGTATCTTCCAATTAGCATCAGCTTTTCCTCCCAATTCAAAAAACTCACAAGAAACCCTGCCACTTCTTCAGAAGTTCCAGAGAAGAGAAAACTAGAATTTGAACAGAGTCATCCTAGAATGTCTTGTTTGAAATTCTCTCTGTACATGGATTTGTACAACAATGGCTAAAAATGGAAGAAGCAAGAGTAATAAAAACAAGGTTGGTAAACTTTATGTAGTAGAGGAAGAAAACCTAATTTCTAAGGGTAGCTGCTGTGCTCATCAAACAACTGTGTTTTCATCAGGGAAATTTATATTATGTTCTAGATGCCTGCTGCTCCAACAGGCCCTTCAGAGGAAAACTGACCAATGGCCCTGACCTTCTGCCAAAGCTGAGTGAGCCAGGCTGAGACGCACAGCCCAAGGAAAGGCATTCAATATGGCAACGGTTTTTAAAGGTTGATGGACAAAAGAAGCATCTGAAAAGCTTAAGGCACAGCTTTCTGGGACACATGCTCAGAGACTGGAATTCAGTAGGTTTGGGTGCATCCCATGAATTTGCATTTCTAACAAGCTTCCAGTAATTCTAATGTTGCTGTCCCCAAGACTAGTGTAAGCATATGGCTTACCAGCTGTTATCTCTGCAAGGGCAATGATACTCAGGTATCCAACGTGCCTGGAACAGTGCCAAGCCATAGTAATTGCTCAACAAATATCTATTGAATAAACAACCCTCTCTCTTGAGGAGTTCCAATATTTAGTGGTGACCAGTATCTTAGTCAGTTCAGGCTGCTATAACAAAACACCATAGCCTGGGTAGCTTATAAACAACAGAAACGTATTTCTCACAGTTCCGGAGGCTGGGAAGCCCAAGATCAAGGGGTCGGCAAAACCAATGTCTAGCAAGGATCTATTTACTGGTTCACAAATGATGTTTTCTTGCTGTGTTCTCACATGGTACAAAGAGCAAGGCAGCTTTCTGGGGACTCTTTGCTAAGGGTACTAATCCCATTCATAAAGGCTCTACCCTTATGAGCCTTAATCAACTACCAGTGGCCCCACCTCCTAATACCATCACACCAGGGATTAGGTTTCAACCTATAGATTTTAGGGAGATACAATTTTCAGACCATAGCAGCAGTCAGCAGAAGACAGAAAGCCAAAAGACACAAATAGAGAAGGCAGTAGGAAGAAGCCCTAGGTCAGCCCGTGGCCATTAGCTTGTTCTAGCCATGGGTGAGTCAAAACTTAGAAGACACCAGGCGCCATGGCTCACACCTGTAATTGCAGTACTTTGAGAGGCCAAGGCAGGAGAATCACTTGAGCCCGGGAGTTTGAGACCAGCCTGGGTAACATGGCAAAACCCCATCTCTACAAAAAATACAAAAATTAGCCAGGCATGGCAGCACATGCCTGTAGTCCCAGCTACTTGGAAGGCTGAGGTGGGAAGTTTGCTTGAGCCCAGGAGGTTGAGGCTGAGGTGAGCTGTGATTGAGACACTGTATTCTAGCCTGGGTGACAGAGCAGAACCCTGTCTCAAAAAAAAAAAGAAAAAAAAACTTAGAAGAGAGAAATTAATCAATGGTACCCAGGGTAGTGAGAGCAAAGGCTAAGGTTTGTTGGGTTCCTTCACATCTGGAGAACTAGAAGTGGCACCAAAAAGTTTTCCTGCTGATGAGATGACAAGAAAACCATATTGCACCAGCTTCTGCTCTTCAAAAAATCCTTCAGTCTCCATAAGGGAAAGTAATGTTGCTTTCTGACTTTCTTCTTTCTCCATTTCCTCACCATTCTCCCCTCCTAGTAATGAGACAAGGCCTCATGTCAACTCAATTTAAATCTGGTTCCCAAGCCTGATTTTGTGGCTTATTTCTTGGCCAATAAGGAAAAATCATTAAAATCTCTGAATCACAGATTCCTCGTCTATGAAACAGATAAGATTATCCCCTTACAGGAATAATGGATAAACTTAAAATTGCCAGATACAATAACTGACACATAGTGAGGGCTCAGTAAATTTGTATGGATGCTGAATCTCTTTCCTGAACTTTGGGGAACCTTGGGAATTTGAGACTGTATTGTAATTAACACATCATTTCATCCATTCATTCTACAACTGTTCTTTGAGCATCAGCTATGCATGGAGCCCCATTCTGGGCACTAGGGACAAGGTAGTAAACAAGAGAAACAAAGACCTCTGCTCTCATGAAGCTTACATTAAAGTGGGGAGAAAACAAATATGACAAAGATTATGGTAAAATATATAGTGTTATTAAATAGTGCTATGTGTCCCAGATAGAGTCTCAAGAGGAGTGGGTTACAATTTTAGATATGACTGCCCAGATAGGTATGACTACATAAACAAAGACATAAAAAAGTGAAGAATTTCAGGCTGGGCGTGGTGGCTCACACCTGTAATCTCAGCATTTTGGGAGGCCAAGGCAGGCAGGTCACTTGAGCCCAGGAGTTTGAGACCAGCCTGGGCAACATGGTGAAACCCTGTCTGCACCAAAAAAAAATAGAACACAAAAATTAGTCAGGCATGCTGGTGCACGCCTGTAGTCCCAACTACTCGGAGGCTGAGGTGGGAGGATCCATTGAGCCTAGAAGCTCGAGGCTGCAGTGAGCCACGACCGCACCACTGCACTTCAGCCCCAGTGACACAGCGAGACCCTGTTTCAAAAAAAAAAAGGGGGGGGGGGAGGTGCGGTGAGGGGAAGGATTTCTACTTGTGGACATTTAAGAACAAACATTTCAGGTGCAGATAACTTCAGAGGCTGAAGTCCCTGGGACCAGGGAGGGCCAGAGTGTTTGAGAAACAGCAAGGAGACCAGTGTATTCATTCTTCTGAAGAATGAAGCAAGTGTGGTAGGAGATAAAACCAAAGATAAATTGACTTCAAAAAATGAGTTGCAGATCATGGAGGGCCCCGTAGGGTATGATAATGAGTACGGCTTTGACGGAGCCAGATGACAGACCATAGTTTAGTTTTGAGAAAAACGTGGTACAATATAACTTACCTGTAAGGGATCGATCTATTGATTGATTTAATTTATAGCTGCTGGATTGAAATCTAGGCAAGGGTTGAAAGAGAGAGCAGCTTAGGTTACTGCAATATTCCAGACACAACAGGATGGGGGCCTAGATTAAGGTTGAGCAATGAGACCAGAAGAATCCGATCACCAACACTGACATTAGAAATCATGGGCCATCACGGGAAACCAAAGACAGTACAGTGGAAAGAGGCACAGAACCCAGAGAATTATATGAAGCAAAAGACTCAGATCCACACCCTCTGCATCCTGGACTCATAGCCTGTGGCTCCACTCATAGCTTAGGGAGGAGGATTGGGTGTTTTTCTCTGGCCCCCTGTAAATGCAAGCTTCTTAAAAAACTGTTTACATACTGATTTTGATTCCTCTCCTCCATTTCATTCTTTAGCTCTCTCAAATGTGAATTCTTTCCTTATCACTCCTCTAGCATTATTTCCAACTCCACAGGACATGTTTAAGACCCCATCTTATTCCACCTCTCAGCAGAGTTTAGGCAAAGTTGACTATTCTTTTTAAACACTATCTTGTCTTTGGTGACACCTATTTCCCTAATTCTTCCTCAAAGCATCTGGCCACTCTTGCTCGGTCTCCAATCTGGGTCTTCCTACTCCCCCTGCTATTTTAAGATTTGCCATGGCTCAGGCCTGGACATCTTTTCTCACTCAACCTTATCTCCCTAAGTGATATCACCAAGTCCCCCCGCTTACAATACCAGCTATTGCCAGTGACTCCCCAAATTAACTAGTGCCATGACCTCAGACTAATATATACAACTGCTTTCTCAACCACTCTATTTGAGTATCTAATAGGCATTTCAAATTTGACATAGCCAAAGAGGATTCTTGATGTTTTCCCCCACCTCCAATGTCCTATCTTTTCTAATTTGTTCCTATAATGGTAACTTTTAAAATGTATTACTGGCTGAGTGCAGTGGCTCTCACCTGTAATCCCAACACTTTGGAAGGCCTAGGCTGAGGATCACTTGAGGTCAGGAGTTCAAGACCAGCCCTGGCAACTTAGCAAGACCTTGCCTCTACAAAAAAAAAATTTTAAATTAGCCAGGAGTGGTGGCATGCACCTGTAGTGTCCCAGCTACTTAAGAGGCTGAGGGAGGAGAATCACTTGAGCCCAGGAGTTTGAGGCTAGAGTGAGCTATGTTCACACCACTGCACTCCAGCCTGGGGGACAAAGAGAGGTTTTGTCTCAAAGAAGTAAAAAAAAATAAAATGCATTGCCAACTGTTAACAGCCAAGAAAATTCCTAGAAAACATGGAAAGATTTGTTAACACAAAGCTCCTATTCCCACAGGGTGACAGTCTGTCATAAGAGGCACAAGGATGCAGCCTGGCTGTCCCATGTCACACACATATACTACCTACGTGACCCCTACAAGGCATATGGCAACCCCTCCAGCAGGCTTCTCTTGCAACTTTTTGTTTTTTTGAGACGGAGTCTTGGCTCTGTCATGTAGCCTGGAATGCAGTGGCACAATCTCGGCTCACTGCAACCCCTGCCTCCCAGGTTAAAGCGATTCTCCAGCCTCAGCCTCAGCACTCTGAGATCCAACCACACTGGCTGTCGCTTTATTCCTCCGATGAACCAGGTGCTTTTCTGCTGAAGCACCTTCTCTCTTCCTGGAGACCTGCCTTCATCCTTTACCAAACCACACCTGCTCATCCTTCAGATTTCAATCCATTGGCCTCACTGCCAGCGCCCCTCTAAACTACTCATGCTATATGCTCCTTTGGAGTGCTCTCTATTTTTTCTAACTCTTGTGCACATGCATGCTTAACCATGTAGTGCTACCTCCCCTCAGGTAGGCTGTAAACTGCATACATCCATGACCTGCAATATTCATCGCTTGAGACCTAGTGCCCAGCACACATGAATTATACAATCAATATTGCTTGAGTGAATGAATGAATGTCATCTGCTTTATAATAGGCTGAGGGTCAGTGTCCTCATCCACAACATGGTGACAATAAGATTTGCCCTTCCTTGTGCACGTATTACTTGATGGACCAAATAAAACCATGAGGCAGCATACTGTTTTATTACAGTTTTTATTCTCCAGTAAAAAAAGATTATTCTACCCATATTTGTATCACCAAGACCTACTGTCCAACAAATGTGTGTTGAATTGAATTGTTATTATTATATGTCTGCAGAAAGGTAAAACAAATGTTGATGTCAGCTCCCGGGCCCACAGACGATGCTCCCCTCCACCCTATCTCAAAAAGATGCGTTAGCCTGATCATAAGGTTTGGAGATATTAAAGTAAGCATGGATGGGGTGAATCAATAAATTTATAGCCCAGGGCAAGCTTTGCCCTGAACAAGTCTCTGTTTCTTAGCTGTTTGTTTTATTTTTTGAAAGGCGTCTGAAGTTTGTCAATAAAGGTGATGCTTATTGCTTGAAGGTTTGCCCAGCAAAAGGAAACAGTTGCAGATTACAGAAAGTCTGTCTTCTCCCAAAGAAGCTTAATAATTTCAAATGTCTATTTCACATGTATAGCAGAAGTAAAAGCTAAGGTGTGCAATGGTGGGGAGGAGAGGCATGCAACTTGTCTGTCAGTGAGATCAGTGTAAGGATACTCAAATTCATCTGAAAGGCTCCAGACATTGCCTCCATAACTCTCCAACACACATACAATAGAAAAACACACTTACTCCACATAGTCCACCTAAGGCTTCCCTATCCAATTCACATCCTGGTCTGTTTAGAAAGAGCGATAGGCTGGGCACAGTGGCTCAGGCCTATAATCTCAGCACTTTAGATGGCTGAGGTGGGTGGATCAGGAGGTCAGGAGTTCAAGACCAGCCTGGCCAATGTTGTGAAACCCCATCTCTACTAAAAATACAAAAATTAGCCAGGCATGGTGGCATGCGCCTGTAATCCCAGCTACTCGGGAGGGTAAGGCAGGAGAATCGCTTGAACCTGGGAGGTGGAGGTTGCAGTGAGCTGAGATCATGCCACTGCACTCCGGCCTGGGTGACAGAGCAAGACTCCATCTTGAAAACAATCAAACAAACAAAAAATAGAAAGAGTGATAATAGAATGAATATTTATTAAGCCCCTAGTATGTGCTAGAACTAGGCTAGGCAAACCCATCTACAAAAACAGATTTGACCCCTACATAGAGAAATTGTTACTTCTTTTTTAGAGATTTAGAAACTGAGGCTCAGGTAGGTTGAAGCACTTGCCCAAGGTAATACAACTGACAAGTGGTGGGAGATAGTGGCACATGCACTTAAGAATTCATTTGAGGCAGGGCGTGGTAGATCATGCCTGTAATTCCAGCACTTTGAGAGGCCGAGACGGGTGGATCACGAGGTCAGGATATCGAGACCATCCTGGCTAACACGGTGAAACCCCGTGTCTACTAAAAATACAAAAAATCAGCCGGGTGTGGTGGCGGGCGCCTGTAGTCCCAGCTACTCGGGAGGCTGAGGCAGGAGAATGGCGTGAACCTGGGAGGCGGAGCTTGCAGTGAGCAAAGATCCTGCCACTGCACTCCAGCCTGGGGGACAGCGTGAGACTCTGTCTCAAAAAAAAAAAAAAAAAAAAAAAAAAGAATGCATTTGAGGCTGGGCACGGTGGCTCATGCCTATAATCCCAACACTTTGGGAACCCAAGGCGGGCGGATCATCTGAGGTCAGGAGTTTCAGACCAGCCTGACCAACATGGAGAAACCTTGTCTCCACTGAAAATACAAAATTAGCCGGGCGTGTTGGCACATGCCTGTAATCCCAGCTACTCGGTAGGCTGAGGCAGGAGAATTGCTTGAACCCAGAAGGCGGAGGTTGCAGTGAGCCGAGATAGTGCCATTGTACTCCAGCCTGGGAAACAAGAGCGAAACTCTGTCTCAAAAAAAAAATGCATTCGAATATAAACACAACACAACAAAGGAAGTAATAAATCAGGCCCCTGTAAATTTCTGGGTGGGAAATCTCCAATTGCATGTTACTTGAGCCTGCATGGCCACATCTTCAGTGCAGAGCATGACGTGGTTGAATAACCTGAGCTCTGGAGCCAGACAGATCTAGATTTGAATTCTTCCTCTGCACTGATGACATATGTGATGTCAGGGGATTTGCTAAATATTAATAATATCTCTGTACCTCTGGCCAAGTGGTCATGTGTTCTGTGGTTGTCTGGTACATAACTGATGCATAATGAATGACAATTTCCCTTATCCTCCTCCATGTCTGAAGCAAGTAAGGACCACTATGATGTTTACTCTAAAAACTGATACTGATCATTTTCCTTTTCTGGGGACTTGCTACATGCCAGGCACCCAGCTAAGCCCTTAACATGCCATATTTCACTTAATCCTACAACAACTTCTTTTTCTTCCAGATCATGGAACTGAGTCTTGGAGAAGTTAAACAGCTTGTTGATCTTAATGCAGAAGCTGAGTCTATTTTAAGCTGAAGCCCAGACTATTGAACCACTACGCTGTACTGCCACCCTGTCTACACTCCAAGACAATAAATATTGAGAGGTGTAAGCTTTCTTGCTCATTCATATTTTCACAATCATATTTCCTAACGTGGCATTTTATGTGTATGTATAATCACCAGGAAAACTTAAAGATAGAAGATGGGAGACGTCAGCTGAGGCCATGTAAGAATCAGCCAGCCTGGTCTGATATGATGATGGACAGGAAATTACTAGGAGTTCAGTATCATTTGTGGGAGTTTACTTTTGGTATTATTTTACTTTAAAAGTATTCTTAGAAATCCAAATGCATCCACAGATGTTATGCTCTTGGAATTTTCATTTCATTACTATATGTTCCTCAAAAACTTCAAGAAGAGGAAAAGGGCCAAGAAATGGAAGGGAGAGGCAAATAATTTTATTAGTTTTAAAACAGAATTTATGAGCAGGTATGTTTGTGTTTCTCACTCCAGGCCAAGATTCTCTTCTCGCTGCTGTTCAGAGAGACAGCAAGCAGATCGATTGGGCTCAGAGGGGATGCTCCGCGGCGGAACCCACGCCCGGAATCTTGGGGGCTGCTGAATATTTGAAGGATCTGGGCTTCCATGAAGTGAATACAAAGAAGAATGAAGCACTTCGTAGAGCACTGGTCCTCCACTGCCAGCAATCCTGTGCCCCAGCAGACATGTGGCCACATCTGGAGTCGTTTTTGGTTGTCACGACCGGCGATCAGGGACCTGAGTGAATGCCACCGGCATCCAACCGGTAGAGGCTACTAAACCTGTCTCAGTGCACAGCGCAGCCCCCATAACTAAGATTTCCTGGTGAAATGTCGATGGTGCTAAGGTTCAGAAACCCGTTTTAGAGAGAGTGTCTTTTTTTTTTAATTGTATCTTTTAAAAAGCAAATTACTCTCAGCCTATCAATAAAATGATCTTTCCAAAACATACTCCTTTAGATGATTTCCTTCATGAGCCTCCAGGGCTCCCTGTTTCTCACAGAGGGGTGAGAATCCCTCAAGCACAGCAGGCTCCAAGCTCCAGACCCGCCCTCCGCTGCCTTTCAGCTCTCATCTCCCTCTGGCTAAGACCAGTAGCACAGGACTTCTGCAGGTGCTTTCACACACAGAAGCACACAAAGTCCACACACCCACACACGCGCACACACACACACACCACACACCCCCCACACACCCTACACACACCATACACATACTCCCCACAGACACCACATCCAACCACATAAACATACACCCACACACATACACACATATATACATGCACACCGCACCTCCCCTGCCTCCCCCAACACATGTACATTGCTTACACACCCCAAAAACATGAACACACAACACGCCACACCATGTACACACCCTACACATACCCCGCACATTCTACAAGCCTCATACACATATTCCCTATAAAAACGTCACATCCAGCCCCATAAACATACACACCCCACATACATACATCACACCACATATACCCCTACACACATACATCACACCACATATACCCCTACACACATACATCACACCACATATATCCCTACACACACATACATACACATATACATGCACACCCTACCCACACACACCCCACACATGCACACACACATATAGCACATCACTTACATACCCCTTACACACACCACACCCTACACACACACACCACACCCCCACACCCCCCCACATACACACATCACAACACATACAAACACCACGCACATATACCCTCTCCCTACATACACATACACACTCATATCATACCCCCACACACACACTCCGTGCACACACACACCCCACACACACATACACACACTCCCTCCACATCCACATCCACACACATACAGCTCCCCACACACACCACACACACATCTACCACATCACTTACACACACACCACACACACACACAGCCTCTCCCTACATACATATGCACACACATATACTCCAAAAATATACCATACCCCACACACACCCCCACACACACCCTCCCTCCACATCCACATACATGCACCTCCCCCGTGCACACACACCTCACACATATACACCCTCCCTCCACATCCACATACACACACATACACCCCACACATACACACACACATCTACCACATTACTTACATATACACATACACCACACTACACACACACATGCTCTCTGCCTCTGCATTCCATTTTCTCTCAACCTAGTAACCCTTCCTTTCTTCTCTACCCCGCAAAACACTATTCACCTTTCAAGAGTTAACATGTCACCTTCTTTGAAACCTTTCTAAAAACCTTCACTACTCAAACTGGGGTTCATGGAATGCTTTAGTCCACTGGAGCTGCTATAACCAAAGGCCATAAACTGTGTGGCTAATAAACAACACATACAGATTTCTCACAGTTTTGGAGGCCGAGAAGTCCAAGATCAAGGCAGATTCCCTGCTCTCTGCTTTCTGGATAGTGGCTTCTCACTGTGTCCTCAGGTGGTGGAAGGGGTGCACAGGCTCCCTCAGGCTTTCATAAAAGGGCACGAATCCCATTCATGGGGGCTTTGCCCTCATGACCTAATAGCCTCCCAAAAGCCTCATCTCTTAACCATCCCCGGGGGGGTTAGGTTTCAGCACATGAGTTTCAGCATATGAACACAAACATTCAGCCACAGCATTAATCAACAGCATCAGTATCAGGGAATTTATCAGAAGAGCAGAATCAGGCCCTGCCCTGGACCAACCCCATCAGAATCTGCCTTTCTACGGATCCCAAGGCTCCATTTGCTCACCAAAGCTTGAGAAACACTATCGTAAACAGCGCAAGTTGTCGCATCTTTTACACTCCCAGAACCTCCCAAATAGACCCCAATTCACAGGTTATCTACTATCAAGTAATCATCTTGTTTGTGCATCTGCCTTTCCCTCCACTTTGTGATTCTGATTTGGGGAAGGATGTCATTTTATTCATCTTTCTATCACTGGCACCAAAATAGAACTGACACATAGCAGATACCCAATGTATTATGGCTAAACAGATGAATTATCTATCTGCCCATGCTTCCCCAGTTCCTGCCAGACAGAAACACTATGTCCTTCTCCAGACAGTTAAGGTCATCGTTGGTTCCAGGCCAGCCACAGGGGTATGTTAACATCTTCAGCACCCGCAGTCAGTGGTGTTCAGAATTAAGCCGACCCAGGACTCACGCTGTCCAATTCCACTAGAGCTTACTATGTAAGGAAGCACAGAAATTGGCAGTGAGGATGCAGTGATAAAGAAAGTAGACCTGGCTCCTACTTTCACTGGGGCTGATGTTCTGGGGAGGAAGTCAGTAAATGAAGAAATAACCTCAGAAAGGCTTGAGATGCTGAGTCAGCAGGGGCGTGGGGCAGGGACAGTGCTCCTGCTGACTCAGCCTTCCTCCTCGAAGGAATGACATTTTAGCTTGGGAGTGAAGAGTGAATAAGGGTTAGCCAGCAGAAATGGGGTAAAAAGTCTTCCAGGATGAGAGAACACAGTCAAAATGAGGTAAAAAGTCTTCTAGGATGAGGGAACACAGTCGCTGAAGACCCAAAGATGGTAGCGAGAGCATAATGAATTCGTAGCTGAGCCTTGAGATGCCGGGGACAAGAGTGAGCAAGACCTGAGGATATTGGTAGAGTCCAGACCCAAGAGGGTTTTACCATGGAGAAATGGACAATATCCTAATTATGACTATCTCTACACACACTTCTGCCCCTTCTGAGCCTGTTACTAAGAACACAGATGGGCTTTATCTCCTTTCTTCAACTACTGCTGTCTTTTCCAGATGGACTTGAGACTTTCTAAATCAGCAGGTCTCTTAGCCAAGGCCTCCACATGCTTTCTGGTCTCTAAGAAAGCTGGATCTTGCTTTACCCAAACCCCATCTTTTTCCTGTTCCGTGCTGCATTTAGATAGGTGTCTCTATCATTCACTCATTCACTGACTCTTATTCAATACATTTATTGAGTCCTTCTATGTGGCAAGCCCTGAGGACACAGAAGTGAACAGAGACATGAGAAAAACAAACAAAAACAAAAACAAAATCCGAGTCAGGCACAATGGCTCATACCTGTAATCCCAGCGCTTTGGGAGGCCAAGGCAGGAGGATCGCTCAAGCCCAAGACTTCAAGAACAGCCTGGGCAACATAGAGAGGTCCCATCTCTACAAAAAATTAAAAATGAGCCAGGTATGTTGGTGTCTGCCAGTAATAGTTCCAGCTACTAAGGAGGCTGAGGCATGAGGATCACTTGAGCCCAGGGGTTGGAGGCTGCAGTGAGCTATGATTGCACAACTGCACTCCAGCCTGTGTGACAGAGTGAGGTCATGTCCCAAAAAAAAAAAAAAAAAAAAAAAAAAACACACACACAACGGAACACCACCTACCTCTGCACTCTGCCAGATGCTGGGGAATAGGAGATGGAGACAAGGAGGAGATAACGCCCAGGGTTTACCTGACAGGCTGGCTTGGCCTCTATGCTGAAAACTGAGTGGCCCACAGTCAGGACACTCAGATTTTCCCACCACCTCTTTCAACACCTGCTGCAGAGACTCCATTTCTGCAGGCACCTGTTAATAAACAGGGATGGGCAGGCACTCTCTAAGGGGGCCCCCTTTTGTGACAGCTTAAGGTAATATCAGGCATAAGAATCACCCAGGATGGAGCAGCCTTCCTGGACTGATAACACTTATCTGGTTGACTCGGCCTCAGAGAGATTCATTCTGCAATTTTTGGGGCCTCTGAGGGAATGTCTTCATATTTCTCAATACAATAAACTGCAGCAATGTCACTATTTATTGGCCCTTACAGCTCCATTGCCAAAGAGTCCAATATTACCAGACATTAAGTTACTTACAATTATTTTGTTTTATTCTCCATTCTGGTGAGATAAGCCTTTCAGACTGGGCAGGGCCTGAGCACTATTTGCCATTTGTTTGTGAGTCAAACGAAGCTCCTGGGATAGAATGAAGCCTTATCTATACTCCTTCCTAGGCTGTCCCGTCTGACCTCCTGCTGTGCCTTCTTAGCAATAACATTACCATAATAATATTCTATAACAGAGGATGGAGAATGACAACCTGTGGACCAAACCTGATCTGCCATCTGTTTTTGTAGGTGGAATTTCAGTGGAAAATGGCCACACTCATTTGTTTACTTATTGTCTATGCCGCTTGCATAAACTGTTTTTTTTGTTTTTTTGTTTTTTTGTTTTTTTTTTTGAGACAGAGTCTCTCTCTCGTTGCCCAAGCTGGAGTGGGTACAATAGCGCAATCTCGGTTCACTGCAACCTCTGCCTCCTGGGTTCAAGCGATTCTCCTGCCTCAGCTTCCCAAGTAGCTGGGATTACAGGCACCCACCACCACACCTGGCTAAATTCTTTGTATTTTTAGTAAAGACAGGGTTTCACCATACTGGCCAGGTTGGTCTCAAACTCCTGACCTCAGGTGATCTGCCCGCCTCGGCCTCCCAAAGTGCTGGGATTACAGGCATGAGCTACCATGCCCGGCTGACTCTGATGTTTATTATATAAACTCCAATGTTTCATGGACTCTGATGTAACATCGGAGTTGAGCAGCTGCAACAGAGACCTTAAGACCCCCAAAGCCCAAAATATGTATTGTTTGGCCCTTTACAGAGAGCTGCCAACTCCTGTCAAATAACCAGTGTTTTTAGAGCATAAACCCTGTGCAAAATACATGGTTCTTTGTGTCCTTTAATCTACATGAGATCCCATTTTACAGATGAGACAATCAAGTGTCGGAATCACATTCAAGCCTATTGTTGCATCAGCTATATCTGATTGATGCCTTCAGCTGTCATCTTTGGCCAGTGCACATCTTTGGTACAGTGGCTCCTGCCTGAAATCCCAGTATTTAAGGAGGCCAAGTGGGGAGGATCACTTTGGCCCAGGAGTTCAAGGCTGCAGTGAAACATGATCAAGCCATTGCACTCCAGCCTGGGCAATAGAGCAAGACTCCTCTAAAAAACAAAACTAAACTAAACTAACAAACAAAAAATAATCATCTTGATTTAGAATCTTGATATCTGAGCCTGTACTAACCCTCACAAGCCAAGGGATCTCATTAAATAAAGCAAGACAATTTGCCTAATTTTGCACATTTGTTCAAAGGCACTCATGATAAAGACTAGTTGGCAGTGTTGTTGTGAGCATTAAATGAGATACGGCAAGTAGAAACCTGCTGGATGTCAGTTAAACAATCACCCCAGTGGTTACTTACATCCCAGGGGAATACATATCCATGTGTAGATGGCAGGCTATGTTCCCTAGCTCCTCCCAACTGTATCTCTTTGGATAAGACTCCTGTGCTCCCTCACTTCTCGAAGTTGGTCCAAAGACCACTCGGGAGCTCCTTAGAAATGCAGAATCTCGTCGGGGCATGGTGGATCACGCCTATTATCCTAACACTTTGGAAGACCTGGGGCATGTCCAGGAGCTCAAGACCAGCCTGGACAACATGGCTAAACCCTGTGTCCACAAAAAATATAAAAATTAGCTGGGTGCGGTAGTGCATGCCTGTAGTCCCAGCTACTCGGGAGGCTGAGGAAGGAGAATCGCTCGAGTCCCGGAGGTGGAGGTTGCAGTGAGCTGAGAATGTGCCACTGCACTCCAGCCTGGGCTGCAGAGCAAGAGCCCATCTCGAAAAAAAAGAAAAAAGAAAAAGAAATGCAGAATCTCCAGCCCCATCCCAGACCTACTAAATCAGAACATGCATTTTAATAACATCCCTAGGCGACCAGTGTGCATATTAGGGTTGGAGATGCTCTGCTGTAATCCCCATCATTGTGAAATCCTAATGATGCCATCAGCTTCAGCCAGCAATGATGGAGCAAGGACTCATGTGAAATGTGAGGCTGTGTGCCCAGCACAGCCCTGGGCACCAAGGGACATCTCTACAACGTCACTGTATTGTCCAAATGGACTTCTGTCCTCGTTTTCTCCCTTAAAACTTTCAAAAGAGGCACTCCATTCTGTTGCCAAGACCACCTGGTTGGACTCTGATGCCTTCCTTGGTTGTTAAGGCTTCTTTTCCTAAGGATTTGCTCCTTACACCTTTTGCTACCTCACCTGCAGCTTCTGCGCTGTGATTCCTGACACTGAACTGATAACACGCTCTTGCCATTGAACATTGTTTCATGTCATGCAGGCAAGATATGCCCCCACTGGACACTCACAGCTATCTACACTTGACCTTGAGGGTTTGTCCTCATCCTGGCTCATTCCTGATGCCCCAGCCAGCCTCATGCCTGAAATGTGACACTCAGTCATTCCTCACTGGACAATGTAAAGAGTATTTGACCTCACCTTTAGGGTGAGATGCCTTGTTTGTAAGGATCTGGACCATGTCCCACACAACTCAGGCTTCCAGCACAGGGCTGGGCATACAACAGATGTTCAATCATGACTTGTGGATCAACCAACTGATCTCCTTACTCTATGAATCCTACAGCTACATTTCTGATCTCTGGTCTGCTCCCCACCTTCAACACCACATCTTTTAAGTATGTAAGAAAGGAAGGGTCAGTTCATGGACTGAGCAATTCATGGGTGATGCTGCTAGAACATACATCACTCCATGATTTTGATCCCTCCCTGCTCATTATTTCATATCTTGGCTTTTTAGGTTCTCATCTGTGGCAGATGTCGTTAGGGCCAAGCAGACCCAGCCAGGCTGAGCCTGCGCTGTTTTCCAAGCTCCAAAAATCAGCCAGACATTCTACTGCAGATGCCAGTTTCTCATCTCTCTCTCCACACCTATGATTCATTGTCCCCCTCCCCTCTTCTATCACAAACACACATCTGTTCCGACTTAGGATAACTAAAGGAAAATTAAATGGATCTGTTCCGTGTGTCTCTAAGGTTATTTATAGGGCTTTAATACAGGCTGATACAAAATAAAGAAATAAAGAGAGAAATAAAAATAAGTTATCTTCCCAGGAAGCCAAGGAAAGTTCAAGGAAGAGGAAAATAAGTCATGTCCTTTTGGCTGATGAAGCTGTACGCGTCTTTGGTTTATCACAGTTTTCTTCCAGGTTCTGTGAAAATCAATGAAGCCTGCTGGATTTGGAGAGATCAATATTAAAAATACGCACTTTGCAATGCAGAACATGTGCACTGTGTGTGTGTTTCGGGGGGCCCGGGTGCCGAAGGAACAATCCTAATCAAGCACTTTGAGTAGGGTAAATATTGACTGTTAGGATAAGGGTGTCTTTGGGTCCTTCTCTGAGCTGCCCCTTTGGCTTCACTTTGTGTGCTTTGAGCTGTCCAGCCATGGCAGGAGGCTAAGTCTCTGGGTCATCGATGAAGCTTCAGCTTTCTTTACTCCCTGCATTTGATTATATCTTTTAGAAATAGATAGAGACAAAATTACAAGCTCCAAGGGGCATGGCTGGAATGTCATGATCAAGGTGACCTCTAATTTGGAAAAAAAGGTAACACATCCAACACCTAGATACCTTTGACTCCCCTACCCCGCCTCCGCATGTCCCTGTCACCATTTAATCACTAAGCTTTCCTACTGAAGCCCTCCTGGAATTAGCCATCAGGTCTCAGTCTTTTCATCTCTTCCATCATGGTCTTGGCTATGCCCATGTCTCTCACCTGCCAAAGTAATCTTTTTTAATTTTAATTTTAATATTTTTAGAGACAGGTCTCACTCTGTCACCCAGGCTGGAGTACAGTGGTGCCATCATAGCTCACTGTAACCACAAACTCACGAGCTCAAGTGAGTTTGTGCCTCTACCTCTCTAGTCACTAGGACTACAGGCATGTGCCACCATGCCTGTCTAATTTTTAAAACATTTTTTGTAGAGATAGGGTCTTGCTATGTTGCCCAAGTTGGTCTCAAGCTCTTGGCCTCAAGCAATCCTCCTGCCTAGGCTTCCCAAAGCACTAGGATTACAGGTGTGAGCCACTGCACCCAGCCCCAGCATAATCTTTAATCAAGACAGGCATCTTCTCCTGTCTCTCTATTGCTTGAAATCTAAAATTGTTGGCAGTTTATTAGGAATCCACTTAATTTTACCTTCCTTAAGCGCTATTTCCAAACATGCTTCCTAGATACCAGCCACGTTGGCATATACATGTCTTGTATTTTCACACCTTCATGAATTTGCTCAGCAAACTAGTTATCAACACTAAGTTCTAGTGTGTTCTGTCTGTCCTATTTTCCTGATTATCTTAAACAGGTATAAATGTTTCCTTTCGTGACACCACAAGAAATCTCTCTATTTCAGCATTTATTTTGCAGCATTATATTTTATATTTATCTGCTTACCTGTTTTATTGACTTTCTTCCCTCAGTGGAATATAAGCTTTTTGAGGGCGGAGACTTTCTCATGGTTACTGCTCTAACCCAGCATCCCGGATCCTGGAATTAGTCCCAGGCATGTAATAAGCATTTAAAATATTATGTTTTAATGAATGAGCAAATGAAAGTCCACTCAGGGTAGAATTTCTTATTCATTTTGTATTGTAGATACATAGGGTAAGAATAAAAAATAACGTTTAGTTGAATTTGCTTGAAAAGCACTTTTCAGGGGAACTTATCAAGGAGGGTCCTCAAAATTACTTCATCTCTGTATACAAAGCCAGATTAAAAGTGAAAAAGTGAGACTGCCTCCCACGAAGAGAAGGAAGTCTTCAGTTAGGATCAAGGACAAAAGATCCCCAAATCTCAACACCGCAAATTGCCAATTATGCCTCTCAGGCTTCAAGATTCTATTTATGAACATAAATCCTCACCTTATCTCAACGAAACATGCTGCAACATCAACTCCATTTTAAAAGACCTTTACAGTTGCCACCACTTTGATATATACGTTTTACTGTGGCACCATTTGCACTGCTAAAGTTAAGGTTGACTCAGCACTTCCAGGAAGAAATCCATGTTCTGGGGATTTATAACTCAGCCATAAACACTTAGCTATGGCTTTGGTGATAAAGGAATGAAACCTGCCCTGATGCGCAAAGATACATGCGTGAAGCCTCTGGAGCTGTCACCCCAAGGGGCTCAAGGAGAAACCAAGGGTTTGTCTCTCTTTCATAACACTAATCCTAAATTAGTACCAAGGAACAAAAATCATGAATGAGGTATATAGCCTTCCCCCATTTCTCAAAAAGGAAAGTCTAGTATGTGTGTTTGATTTTGTGGACATTCTAGTTCCTGATTAATTATTTTCCCTTTCACCTCACATCCAGGTGGCTACCAAATCCTACTGAGTCTGTGTGCTGTCTTTCATGAGCCTTCATGCCCATACAAATCACCCAGGGATCTTGCTGATATGTAAATCCAGGAAGTCTCAGGTGGAGTCTGAAGGTCTGCACAATTTCACAAGCTCTCAGGTAACCCCGGTGCTGCCAGTCCAACTCCACTCTTTGAGAAACAAGGTATTAGAGAGTCCTCCCAACATGTTCCCTCTGCTGCATCCACCTTCTTCCTCAATGCAGAACACCCTCTTTTCACACCTGACCTGTTTAACACCTGCCCCACCCTCCACCCCTATCTAATTTTTTTGCAATCCCACCTGTCTTTATTTTTTCCTCCACCCTGCTGCCAAGGAAGTTTTAGGAGAGGAATCCAGTCTTATCAGGTTCCTGGCTTAAAACATTTTGATAATCCCAGCATGGCCTTCCCTACATAATTTGACCAGAGCTTTTTAGCTGTCCCCAGCTATACCACCCAGCTCCTCATAGAGAGGAGGAGTCCTTCTCTCTATGAGGCAGGGTGGTCTTGCCACCCTGGGAGGTCTTGCCATTTTCTATACTCCAGCATTAAATCTGTCAGAGAGTTCCTAACAACTGACCCATGCCTCCATCAAATCAACTGACAGTGAGGTCTTAAAAGGTAGAAAGCATACTTTACTCAGCTCAGAGTCTGCTACTCCATGAGTTCAATAAACATTTGAGGACAGGAGGAATTCACATATGAGGCAATTTATAATAAGAGCTAACATTTGTTGACCATTGACTCTGTACCAGGCGCTGTCCAAAATGCTTCACATTTATTAACTCATATAATGCTTAAAACAACCCTACAGTTAAATACTTTTTTTATACATGAGCCCCGCTTTATACAGGAATGAGGTGTGGCTCAGAAAAGATACATAACTGTCCCAGAGATGCACAGTTACTAACTGGCAAACAGAATCAGAATTAGGTATTATTAAAATCTCAAAATTCTTTCTCTTGATTACCAAGCTATATTGAAAGACTGATTGAAAAAATGAATGAAGATAGGAATAAATGAATGAATGACTTTCATTGCCCTTGGATATCTGGGAAGCCAAGCAACCTGTCCCCACAAGCCAGTGAAAGTGCCCTATTCTGATGGCCAGTGCTAATGAATGTATAAAAACTAAAGAAGAGATTTATGCTTCCCATTTAATAATCTCACCTCTGGCAGCTCAAAAGTATATTCAATTTTAAAAAGCAAATGTTGCCACCTGTTATTTCAATGCTTTGACACCAAGATGAAGGATATGGAAATGTTTGACCAGCATGATGGACTCAAAGAAGTTGAAGAGCAGTGAATATTTTTTACTTATATTTATCACTAAGACATGAGAGGTTAGAAATGCCAAACATCATTCACTCATCCATCCATTCTTCCATCCATCCATTCATCCATTCATCCGTCCATCCATCCATCCATTCATCCATCCATCCATTCATCCATCCATCCATCCATCCATCTATCCATCCATCCATCCATCCATTCATCCATTCATTCATCCATCCATCCATCCATCCATCTATTCATCCATTCATCCATCCATCCTTTCATCACTAATCTACCCATGCATGTATTCACTCACTTATTCATTTATCCACCCATTGATTCATTTCAATGTTCTCTCATTCACCAAATATTTATTAAGCTGTAGTACATTTTAGGTGAACTATTTAGGTGCTGGAAATATGTCAAGTTTGGAAAATAGTGGTCAAATGAATTTTCCTAAAACATGGAAAATGACCTCTGAACTGTGGCTTGAAGGACATGCAAAAATTATTCAGGCAAAAAAGTGCGTATTGTTTAGAGAATGTGGGAGGGGAGTATGGAAGCAGTTCTAGACATCAGTAACAACAGGTGTGCAAGCTCTGTGTGAGAGAAAGCCTAGCATGCATGAAGCACTGGAGGAAGTTCAAGATGGCAGAACAGAAATGAGAGTATAGAGTGACAGGCATAAGGAAGAAAGAAGAGGTAAAGATGTGGACAAGTATGCTCAATCCTCCCTTTTGCTTCTAATAAGTAAGGAACGTCAGTTGCTATGTGGATCTACAAGGGATGCCCTGAGAATGGACTGTGCAAAGTTGAAGCGCACTTAATTTAACCATATCCATATCAATATCCATATTGTTATAGGTAATGATGCAATGAATCAGGCATGAATTACAGCATTCAAACATGAGAGTCCAAATTGTGTGTGTGTGATATGTGATTTGATATATATATAATATATACATATACATATATATATACACACACACATACATATATTCTTCATCTTCCTGTAAAACAACTTCAGTTCTTATCCTAAGTCTCTATTTTGCAGGGTATAGTGGGAGAAAAAAAATCACTATTTCTCCCTGAGGTCTAATGTCACAGTGCAAGGAGTTTGGGGGTAAGATGCTGTAGACTCCAGCAATCTTTCCAGCCAGTATGGATGTTTTACTATTGCCCTGCAGCCTCAACAGCTCTCTGCTTCATTATCAAGCTTAACACCATACTTTTTTTTTTTTTTTTGAGGCAGAGTCTCACTCCATCACCCAGGCTGGAGTGCAGTGACACAATCTCATGCCACCATGCCCAGCCAATTTTTGTATTTTTTTGTATGGACAGGGTCTCACCATGTTGACCAGGCTGGTCTTGAACTCCTGGGCTCAAGCAATCCATCTGCATCAGCCTCCTAAGGTGCTGGAATTACAGGCATGAGCCACTGCACCCAGGCATCCGCCAGACGTTGTTTTTTGTTTTTTGTTTTTTGTTTTTTTTAATGCTGTCTGGAGTCCCATTTGCCTAGAACCACCACATCGCCGCTTTCTTGTGATTTTATGGGTTCCCATACATGAGTCTAGGAGGTGTAGCCTGGGTCACCTCTCTTCTGTACCCAGAGATCTCTCTGTCAATCCTCTTCACTCATCTCCCAACTGATGGGTTGAAGGTAGAAAACCTCTTTCCAGGGTTATGAGGAGGGGACCCACACTCTTCCCATGATGCTACTTCATATCCAAAATAATTGTCTTTTCTAGGGTTTCATCTTTTTTTATTTTCTTTTTTTTGAGATAGGATCTCAATCTGTTGCCCAGGCTGGAGTGCAGTCACGATCACAACTCACTGCAGCTTCAGCCTTGAGCAATCCTCCCACCTCAGCCTCCAGAGTAGCTGAGACCACAGATGTGCACCACCACACCCAGCTAATTTTTTCAATTTTTTGGTAGAGACGGGGTCTCAAACACCCGGGCTCAAGCGATCTTCCCATCTTGTCCTCACAACATGTGGGATTGCAGGCATGAGCCACCATGATGCCGGGCTTCATCTTTTGAATACAAAAGCCAGGAAGAAAGTGTAGGGGTGACAACATCAGTTTTCTTCCTATCATATCTCCACTCAAGGCCATGGACAGTGAGCTGATTATCAATTTGGTTGGGGGCAGGAGTAGGAGATAGGTGAGGAAGAAACGGGCAAATGCAGAAAAAAAGAACAATAGATTAACACCCATATCGTAGTGGAGATGTGATGCGGATGTAGATATAAGCAGAGACCCAGCAACAGACCTGGTAGATGGGAGACACAGACATATGATAAGATACAACGGTGTTATTACACTTGTGTTTCCCAACTTTCCTTGCAAGTGAACCTCATTTTTTCCCCATTTTCCAAAACTTAAAGGAAGGCCCTGCCTTGCCAGTTTTTTGGGAGAGTTTTGTAATGGAAAAAATGAAAGGAGTGGTGAGAGGACAAGAAAAAGATAAGAGAAAGCAAGGATGGAGGAAGAGCAGTAGGTAGCTTGAGGAAAGAGGGGCTGAAACAGCTCTTCTGTGTGAGAACAGAGAAAGGAAGAAGAAAGAGATGAGAGAGCATTTTTTTTCTTTTGACACAGAGTCTCGCTCTGTCACCCAGGATGGAGGGCAGTGGCACGGTCTCGGCTCACTGCAGCCTCTGCCTCCTGGGTTCAACCGATTCTCCTCCTCAGCCTCCTGAGCAGCTGGGATTACAGATGTGCACCAGCCACCACGCCTGGCTAATTTTTGCATTTTTGGTAGAGACGGGGTTTCTCCATGTTGGCCAGGCTGGTCTTGAACTCCTGACCTCCAGTGACCCACCCACCTCAGCCTCCCAAAGTGCTGGGAATATAGGCATAAGCCACCACTCCCAGTCTGAAAGAGCATTTTAAGAATGGTTGCTGAAGATTTTCTAGTACTCCCTGGAGCTGGACGTGGGATATTGCACTGCCAGCCCTCATGAGACTGGTTAAGTTTCTGCAGATGCTGAGAGCCATTCTCAGACATTTTTACATGGCCCTGGGACCCCATGGACCACAGCTACTAAGTCTTAGGGCAGAAACAGAGAAAAGTACTCAGGGGCAAGGGAAAAGTTTGTCACAGGTATCTTCACCAGGAAACTGCAGAGGAGATGAGAGAGTAACTACTAGCTAAGGAGGATTCCATACATATGAGCTCAGGGAAGCCAGAGATCCTCCCCTAATACCACACAGGTTATTACTCAACTCTTCTCTCCAAGGATGCGCCAAGGGGTTCCATGGTCTTGACTTTCCAGAATAAAAGATCAGTGTCAGTAGCAGAGTATCATGGCGGCTTCTCAAGCAGGTGCTGAGTAACAGAGTAGGAAGAAGATGGGATCTAGAGTAATGTAATCATGTAATCTAGGACTACATTAAAATCTTCAACTCTCTTTATTTTGCAGGGTATAGTGGGAGAAAAAAATCCCTAGTTCTCCCTGAGGTCCCATGTCACTCCCTGAGGTCCCATGTTACAGTGCCGGGAGTTTGGGGGTAAGATGCTATAGATTCCAGCAACCTATCCAGCCAGTGTGTATGTTTTACCATTGCCCTGCAGCCTCAACAGCTCTCTGCTTCTTTATCAAGCTTACCCAAGTCTATCATTCCTCGGGTAATAAGGGAGCAATAACAGCTACATCCCAATGTTGTTGTATTGCATTAACCCGCACTCCCAACAAGCCTGGCACATGTGAGGATCCAAATAACACCCTGACTGTCTCCCTTAAATGCCTCCCTGAAAGCTCAAGAATGTAAATTCTTATGGGTTAGAATACAAAAAGCAAAAAATAAAAATAAATCAAAAACAAAATAAATACAGAACAAACAACAGACTCACTTTTTTCATTATAATATAAATTCTAATAAAGTTGTTAAATAAAGGTGGCATAAAAAGCATTTTTTGCAAATCCTCCTGTTGGTAAGTTATTCATTCATTTTTTCATTCATTCCACTTTCATTAATGACATTAATAACAATAGGGATTAAGGATGCAAGCTCGGGAAACAGAAGAACATAGAGTTTGAGTAAATATAAGCTGTTTTGTAGGTAACAATAATAATAAATACTACCATGTACCCTATTTGAATGACAAGATTACCAAGATAAATGTTACACACCTATCTTAGAATTACACAAAATCCAGTAAGGAATGAAGACCAGTTAAACTATCTGTTAAGAATGTTTTCAACTACGCATGACAGAACTTCTAGCTAACAATGGCTCAAAGCAGGAGAACATTTATGATTTATTTAACCAGGAATTTGAAAGTTGCTGGTCCCAGGGTTGGCCTGGCAGCTTCATGATTTCCTAATGGGATGTGTGCTCCTTTCTATTCTTCCTTCCTTGTTATATTGACCCATCCTTCTTATGTTTGTTACTGTGTGATCACAGCAGGCTGCCACTGAAGGAGTTCTCACATTTGCCTTTAAGACAGGAAGAGAGAAGAAGAAGTCCTCATGGGGTTTTTGCCATGTTTTTCCTTACCCCTAAGAAGCAAAACACCTTTTTAGAAGTCAATCAGCCAACCTGATCAACATGGTGAAGCCCCATCTCTACTAAAAATACCAAAAAAAAAAAAACAGCTGAGCGTGGTGGCATGCGCCTGTAATCCCAGCTACTTGGGAGGCTGACACAGGAAAATTGCTTGAACACATAAGGCAGAGGTTGCAGTGAGCTGAGATCGCACCACTGCACTCCAGCCTGGGCAACAGAGTGAGACTCCATCTCAAAAATTTAAAAAAAAAAATTTAAAAAGGAGTTCAATCAGCATATCTGTCCTGACATTGCACTGGACAGAACTGGGTCATAGGCCCTTCCTCTGTAGGTTCAGGGAAAGCTGGTAAAGTATACCCCAAGCTTTTCAGCTTCTACAGAGAAAGGAGCAAGAGAGAAGAAGGAAGTTAATGCCTGTTGGGTTAGCCACCTAATAATGTCTCCCTCAGAAACCTTCAGTATATAGCAACAACTGATATGGGGGGAACATTTACATTGTTAACAGAGGAGAGGTTGACTGACTGTGCTTTGGGGTTTGAGGAAGACTTTATACATAAGACAACACTGGAGTAACATCTGAAATAAATGCACGGACGTGTGCCATTTGCAGTTAAGGACAGGATCTTTCAGCCATGGAGAACAGCAGATGCAAAAACAGAGAGATTGGAAAGAGAAAGACATTAAGGAAGAAAGGTGAGCTTGCAGTTGGTAGAAAAAGTAACTGTGCCACGGTGTGAAGGACATCTAGACAGTGAAACAAGTTAGGGTCCATCTTGTCCACCAGTATTTCTCAAAATAAGACGCTGCTGTTAGCGAATAGGAGAGCATTTTAGGAGGCAGATGAAAACAGCACTAAAGAGCATTGAGTAACATGAAAAAAGTATTCCCTTATAAATTCTCACTTAAGTCTTGTTTTTGCACCAAGGAGAAAGTCTTGGTTTGGTGTTGCTCTATCTTCAACATCTCCCTCTCTTATTCATGTCCCATTTTTAGCACAAAGAGAGCAAGCCTCAGGCAGAGTGCCTTGTCAACAGCTCCCAGAGAGGATTTAATAACACTGTTTGGTTTTGTTCTGTTTTCATCATATTCATGCTTCTGGTGACCTTATAGAGATGGCAAAGGGCAGTGTGCATTTGAATGAAAGCTATAATTTATTGTATTTTAATCTACGTAAATATTTCCCAAAGTGAGTTAATTTACAGGAAAAGCTTGCATAAATTTGGCATACGTGGTATACTATATGACAGCAGTCATGAAGATCATCAACAGTGATGTCCTTACATCGTAAAACCATGAAGCTGATCTGCAAGAAGGGAAAGTTTGGGAAATCTTGATCCAGTGTATGGGAAGCCAGTCATATTTCTGCAGAAAGGGAGGAAAATGATCAGATTGGTCTCACAAAGACCTTCTGTTAATAAATGAGTAGATGACATGCAAGGAGCTCAGGATCCTGCCAGGCACATGAAATAAATATTAACTATGTGAGTGCCATTAGCACTACTAATGTCATTTTCAGTTTGCAAGCAAGGTGAGTTTGAGGGTGAGAGATTGGGCACAGGTGGTGAGTCAAGAGGTTGTTAGTTTGATAGAAGCTAAGCAAAATCCAGGGACAGTGAGAAGACATCGAGCAAGAAAGATTCTGCAGCTCTCCATGCGACAGAGGCCGGGGTGAATTCCTCCTTTCCCTCAGTTGGAGCTTGAAGTTCTCTGAGTCCCAGGTGGCTCACTGTGACCCACTGCCAGGGCTCGCCTGTGCAGATCTACTCAGATGAACGCAGTGCACACACAGATAAAAATCCCCAAGCACATTCTGTCCCAAATGAGGCACCTTGTCATTTTCAGAATATCAGCTGTCACACATAGCGAGAGTCTTCACCTGCTAAAATGAGAAAGGGGGCGGGGAGAAAGCAAAGCACCTGAACATAAACTAAAAAAAGATTTGAAACCTTGCTCTAAAGAACATCTCATCAGCCAGAGTCTTTTCAGTGAGGCAGCCTTGCCAGGAACACAATCCAGCACCTCCCCCAGGCAGAACGGCAGAACGAGGGGGAGAGAAGAAGGGGGAGAGAGAGGAAGCTGTGGGTGGGTTCTACTGCCCCCCTACCACCACACACACTCCCCATGTGTTATCCAGTTCAATCCTTATCACAGTTCTGTAAAGAGGCCAGAGCTCAGAGGAACTGGGTGACTTGCCAATGATCACGCAGCCAGCAAAGGATCCCCTCTGGGACTGGAACCACATGTAGCCAGCCCGTCTGTGTCCAAAGTGCCCCTTTGGGCCAATTTTATATTATCATTTTTGTGGGGGGAACAGGATCTCACTTTGTTGCCCAGGCTGGAGTGCAGCAGCACAATCCTGGCTCACTGCAGCCTCGACCTCTTGAGCTCAAGTGATCCTCCCTCCTCAGCCTCCCAAGTAGCTAGGACTACAGGCTTACCACCATGCCTGGCTAATTTTTGTATTTTTTGGGGAGATGGGGCTTTACCATGTTGCCCAGACTGGTCTCGAACTCCTGAGCTCAAGTGAGCTCCTGCCTTGGCCTTCCAAAGTGCTGGGATTACAGGCGTGAGCTACTGTGCCTGGCCCCCAGTATTTTTTTCAGCTTTTGTTTTAGACTCTGGGGGCACATGTGCAGGTGTGCTACAAAGGTATATTACATAATGCTGAGGTTTGGAGTACAATTGAACCCATCACTCAGCAAGTGAACACAGTACCCAGTAGGCAGTTTTTCAACCCTTGTTCTGTTCCACCCTCCCCCATCTTGTATTCCCCAGTATCTACTGTTCCCATCTTTACTCCATAAGCACCCAATGTTAAGCTCCCACTGATAAGTGAGAACATGTGGTATTTGCTTTTCTGTTTCTGTGTTAATTCACTTAACATAACGGCCTCCAGCTGCATCCCTGTCGCTGCAAAGGACATGATTTTGTTCTTGTTTTACAGCTGTGTAGTATTCTATGGTGTATATGTGCCACATTTTCTTTATCCAACCCACTGTGGATGGACAGCTTGGTTAATTCCATGTCTTTGCTATTGTGAATAGTGCTGCAATGAACATACGGGTGCACGTGCTTTTTTTGGTGCAATGATTTATTGTCCTTTGGGCAGGTGCCCAGTAATGGGATTGCTGGGTTGAATAATAGTTCAACTCAGTTCTTTGAGAAATCTCCCCTCTCCACAGTGGCTGAAATACTTAACATTCCCACCAGCAGTGTATAAATGTTGCCTTTTCTCCACAGCCCTGCCAACATCTGTTATTTTTTAACTTTTTAACAAAAGCCATTCTGACTGGTGTGACACGGTATCTCATTGTGCTTTTGATTTGCATTTCTCTGATGATTTATGATGATGACCATTTTTTCATAGGTTTGTTACCTGCCTGTATGTCTTCTTTTGAGAAGTGTCTGTTCAGTCCTTTGCCCTCTAGGTTAATATTCAAGGAAGCCTAAAGGTTAAGCAAAATGAGGGTTGAAGGCTATTAGAACCCTGTACTATTATTTTTGACTTGGCTCTGTTGAATCACCCAAGACACATCACTCCACCTGTTCCCAGACAATCCCAGCATCCTTCAGTACTTTCATAGTCATGTTTGTGGTAGAAGCAACAAACAACAGAGCTGGAGTCAGGGGACATGGCTTTAAATCCCAGGAGAATCTTTAAGAAGAGACTGAGATTCTGTTGGTCACGGGTGGGGTCCAGAGGGACATGATGTGGAGCCTAGCCCAGCACCTCCCATTCCCAAAACCAGTCTCTCTCCAGGGCCGTGGACATTAGTTCCCCCCATCTCCCACCAGTCTCCTCTATCCCCAGCCCTCTCTCCCCTTGTCCACTCTTACAGACTGAATATTTGTGTCCCCTTGAAATTCAGATATTGAAGCCTAATTCCCAATATAGTGTTGTCAGAAGATGAGGCTTTGGGGAAGTGATTAGGTCATGGGGGCCCTCAGGAATGAAATCTGTGCCCTTATAAGAGACACAAGGAAGATGATCTCTCTCTGTCTCTCTTTCTCTCTTTCCCTCTGCTGTGTGAGTATACAGCAAGAAGCAGCCATCTGCAAACCAGGAAGCAGGCTCTCACCCGGTCTCAAATCTTCCAGGGTCTTGACCTAGGACTTCCTGCCTCCAGAACATGAGACATAAATCCTTGCTGGTGAAGGCGCCCAGTCCACAGCATCCAGTTACAGCAGCCCAGCCAACCGAGACAGCCACAGTCTCGGCTCCAGTTTCCATTCCTTCTCTGGTCCACTGCCTGCTTATCAAGCCCCTGACACCTCTCCTGTGACCAGCCCAGCATCCATTCACCCTCTACAAATCTATCAGAGTGATCTTTCTCAAACAACTCTGATCACATCACTGCCTGTGTCCAAAACATTCAATCATTCTCCATCGTCCTTATATGCCGTCCCCAGACCTACATTGTCTGATCCTTGTCTACCGAGCAAGCTTTATATCCTGCCATATCCCATTTATCCCTCTACCTGGTCATACATTAACTCACATCACCCTGTTCTCCCAAGTCTTAGGGCCTTTGTAGGCATGGTTACCATGGTCCAGAACTGCCACACACACGCACACACTTGTGAGCACACACACACACACACATCCTGCCTCACCCATCTACCCTTCCCTCTCAGCCCTGGTTCCAGGCAGCTCCTAGAGGGACCCCACTAACACACACTCTTGTTATAACTCTCATCACACTTCCTTGCCATTACCGTTTTTCTCATCTGTCTCCCACACCAAACTAAAACCAGGATTTTTATTCGCTCATCTCCCCATCACTATTGTTCAGTGCCTGATATGCAGTAAGTGCTCAATAAGTGTTTGCTGAATGAATACATAATTGCTAAACATAACGCATTCCATAGTGGAGGTAAATATGGAATGATATGAGAAGGAATTTTCCTACCAACTTGACTCTTACAAATAAAAAGAGGCCACCAGGCGCGGTGGCTCATGCCTGTAACCCCAGCACTTTGGGAGGCGGAGGCAGGTGGATCACCTGAGGTCCGGAGTTCGAGACCAGCCTGGCCAACATGGTGAAACCCTGTCTCTATTAAAAATACAAAAATTAACTGGGCATGGTGTCAGGTGCCTGTAATCGCAGCTACTTGGGAGGCTAAGACAGGAGAGTCACTTGAACCTGGGAGGCGGAGGTTGCAGTGAGCCGAGATCGCACCATTGCACTCCAGCCCGGGTGACAAGAGCAAAACTCCATCTCAAAAAAACTGAAAAAAAAAGAAAGAAAGAAAAAGAGGCCTACACCACAGGACGCCACAGTATTACAGAAATCCCAGAGGGGCCGGGGAATATTTTCCTCCTAGCAACTTCCCACTCTGCTTTCGGATCTGCTTTTATGCTCACCTTGCCTCCCACGACATCAATGATTTATTGACTAGTGACTTCTTTGCCTATATCTGGGAACAACTTCATTTGCATACTAGACTGTTTTATTGCAGCCAAATCAGGCTTAAACTAAGAAATTGCTCCTGTAAACTAGGAATCACCCTCCCTGCCCCCTTCACAGAACACAGCATCTGGAAATCTGATGAAGTTCAAAGCACTCCAAGGAAAGCCACTAAAATGGCAATGGAACCATGTCCTGAGCAGAGAAAGGAATGAACTGAGGTTATTCAGGGTAAGAAAATAGCGACTTGAGGGAGATGCCCCTGTTCTGTTCAAAAGGACTACAGGGAATAATATTTGGGCTCACCTGACATGCATTAGTACAAGGACCACACAGGTAGAAATCGCCCTGGTTTAAAGCCTGGAAGAAATCCTTCACCACCCAAGCAATCCTCTACTGGCTGGCCTGATAAGTAGTGAAGAAGGCAAGGTAGAGAAAGGACTTCCCTGGACATCCTGGGGTGTCCCTGGATATCCTAAACGGGGATGGGATGTTCACAGTTCAGGGATATTATTGCAGATGAGGCACAGAGAACACATATTATTTTCACCTATCCAATGCCCATCACCTTGTTTGTTAAGTGGACCCCACAATTTTCATTTGAAAAACTACCATTTCATGCTCAGTGGAAGGGGTGGGGCTGCCCCCATTTCCAGGCTCTAAACATAGGTATATGACCCCCCAACTGGGTCATTCAAAATACTACACCACCATGGCCACAGTGATTGGCCCATGAATTTGCATGTGGCTCAAAGCTGGCCAATGGGAACACTCCCTGGTCCATGAATTTGCATGTGACCCAAGGCTGACCAATGGTATCCATCCCTGGCCCGTGAATTTGCATGTGATACAAGGCTGACCAACGGGATCCCTTCCTGGTCCACAAATTTGAATGTGGCTGAAGGCTGACCAGTGGGATCCCTTCCTGGGACTTTGTCCACAGAAGCTGCTAGTTGGGAAGCACGTCAGCTTCGAGTGAAGGCAAATACGGTCACATCATTCCCTTACTTTAAAATCTCCAACAGCTTCCCATTGGGCTTAAAATAAAATCTAGACTCTTTATCATGGCCATAATCCCAGCACCATCCTTCATCAGCTTCTCACAGTTCTCACATGACTTTTCTCTTTGATCACTAAGCCCCAGCCATCCTAGTCTCCTTTTATTTATTCAAACACAGCAAAATCATCCCTGCCTCTGGTCTTTTCAGGCACTCTTCCTTCTGCCTTGCACACCATTCCCCACATCCACACACGGTGGGCTGCCTCCCTCCACCTGCGCCTTCACATACATTAACAGCTCAAACAGATTTTCTGTGATTACTTCTTTGCTCTCACTCTGTATTCCCTTACCCAAATCTATTCTCTTTATTATACTATTAACTAAAATTATACATCTGCTTTCATTTGTCTACTTATTTATTCTATCTTCTCCCTCTGGAAATAAGTTCCGTGAGGTCAAGGACTTTGCCGTCTTGTTCACTGCTATATCCCTGGTTCCTGAAACATGCCCAGTGCATAGGGGCCCCTACTAAGTATCTTATGGATGAGTTAAGAAGGGAATAGATTTATTCCCTGGAAAAGGAGGGCGGGTAATGGCTCTGAAAGATAGAGACAGAATTCCTCACAACATCTTTGAGGAATGTGGACACAGCTGAGGCTATCTCCCCCAGGACTTTTCAGTTAAGTGAGCAAATAAATTTCCTTTTTAGTGTATGCTGGTTGGGACTAGGTTTCTGTCACCTGCAATCAAAGACGGATACCAGGCAGTGGAGCCCAATCTTGTGAGCTCTCTCTTCCGTTTCAACTCATCCATTCTCTCAGCATATTTGAACAAGCCTTTGTCACAATGGCGTAGGCTGCGGTCCTCTGTCACTCACTGTTGACTTAACATGGCTTAGTTCCAGGCCTTTTACCTGGCAAGTAAGATGAGGCTCAATGAGACACAGAGGAGGTTAAATTGAAAAAAGTGAAAGAAAGTGTGTTCGGGGTCATAATGTTTTAGAAGTGACAGAATCAGCTCCTCTACTCTTGCTGTGCCTGGGGCCCTCCTCACTCCTGCAGGGGCCACTTCAGCTTGCCGCATGCCTGCCCCTAAAACACAGGCCCTCTCTCTGGGATCAGCTCTGACCCCAAAGAGAAGCAACTCATCATCTCTCATCTCACATTCTTTTGAGGTCAGATTTTCTAACAGGTTGGCCTGAACTTTGTTCCTTCATTTTGGCCACTAAATTCCTTGCTTGTTCCCTTAGCCTGAGTCTCTGTCTTGAGAACCTACTTAGTGATGATGATAATATTAGTAAACCCTTGCCTTGAGTTGGGATTTACAGTGTGCCAGGCTCTGTTCTCAGTACCTGCTATGAGTTCATGTAATCTTTATAATAATCCAATAAGATACGTACAACTAGTAGTCCCATTTCATAGATGAAGAAGCAAAGGCACAGAGTTTAAATGACTCACCCAACATCACTCAGCTAGTAAGTGGTGAAGTCGCAATGTGAAGCCAGGCAGTCTGACTCTATAGCCTGTGCTACTAACAATAACACTATCATAATAATTTCATAAGACTGCACCACTTGTGGCAGACTAGAGTCCCCAAAGATGGAGGCAACAAATCTCCCATCCCACAGCTTTCTTACAACATTACTTTAACATCCCTTTCATGTGAGGGCTGGGGCTTACGTTTCCTCCCCTTGAACCTAGAGTACGTGATGCTATGTGGCTTTGAGATTCAATAATAGAAATGCCATCCATTTCTGTCTTGTTCTCATGGGACACTCAGTCTCGACACAGAGACCAAATGGTGATACCACATGTAAGTGTTTTACCTGGCAGCTGAGGTCCCAGAGAAAAGCCAGCAACACCACAAAACATGTAAGCAAAGATCTCTCCAAGGGCTCCTGCTTCCCATCACTGAGTTACCCCTAGCCTTTAAGTTTGCCCAGCTGAAGTCCCAGCCATCAGGAAGCAGAGACGCCCTCCTAAATGCCTGACCCACAGAATATGTAAGCCTAAAAAAATAGTCATTTCAAGCCACTAGGTTTCGTACTGGTTTGTTACACAGCAAGAGTAACTGGAATATCATCTCATATCCGCAACCTTATATATACCCAGTCTATAGAACTCAGCCTCTGAACAGTATCTGGTTCAGTTCCTAATACCCGGTGACAGGCTCACTGTAGTCTGCAAGCCTGAAACGTTACCCCATCACTTCTTATTGGGCTTCCTGAGTGCCCACAGCCAACCTCAATTACCACTTCTTATCTGTAGGCAGATCCTCACATCACCAAGTGCTACCAGCTAGACTGAACTTGCTTCCCTTCTTGAAGCTGTTTCTGACCCCTCAGAGCTTGCCCATAGATCTCAGTTACCTGTCTCCTTCCCTTCCCAGCCAGCCCCATCCATTTTCAAACGACCCAATCATGGCTCAGAAATGGAGCTGATCCGCCTTCTTCATTTGAGAGATGCAAAAATGGAAACCAAGCAAAATAAAACAAAATAGTAGTTAACTGACATCTCTTGAATGCTTACTGTATATTACTCCATCTAACCTTAACACGTTATTCTACATATTTAACAATATTGACCCTATTATGCAAATGAATATCCTGAGATTCAAAAAGAATAAACCATGTTTGGTCATGCAGTTAGGTTAAGCTGGCTCAATTTCCCCCGAGAGGTCAGATCTTGGAAGACTGAAGATAAGATAGATCATAGATTCCATGATGGAAAAGCCATTAGGTTTCTCTCCAGCCAAAAAGTGTACCTGATGTCCCAGCAAGACAGGAGCCCTGGTCGAAATTTCCCTTCCTTGCAAACACATTCATGTCATCAATACCTCTAGGAAATAAAGATGGTCCTTCTCCATGAGCTAATGTAGTAGGTGTCGCTAAGATGACATGCATTGGGCAGAACCCTCCAATTTTTATTCTGTCTCTACGTCACATTCCAAGACCTAATAAGGTAAAGTCATCTGGGTCCTTACCCTAGGAGATGATAACAAATCCATCCTTGATGGGTATGTGATGCCTCCCTATGGAAGGAAATACATAGTGGTGGCTAAGAGGACAACATTTAGAGTCGGACAAAGGTATAAATACAGGCTCTGCTACTTACCATATTATTTGTGTGACTTGGGGCAAATTGTGTAACCTCCATGAATCCCCATGCCTTCCTCAGTATAGAGGGAATAATAATATAATAATAGGATTCATCTCATGGGGTTGTTGTGAGGTCTAAGTGAGATAATGCAGTGTATTAAAACAGTGTATCTGGTCTCATGCTGCTAACGAAGACACACCCAAGACTGGGTAATTTATAAAAGAAAGAGGTTGAATGGACTCACAGTTCCACATGGCTGGGGAGGCCTCACAATCATGGTGGAAGGAGAAAGGCACATCTTACATGGCAGCAGGCAAGAGAGAGAGGGCGTGTATAGGGGAATTCCCCTGATAAAACCTTCAGATCTCATGAGACTTACTCACTATCAGAGAACAGCACAGGAAAACCCCACCCCAATGATTCAATTACCTCCTACCGAGCCCCTCCCATGACATGTGGGGATTATTACAATTCAAGATGAGATTTGGGTAGGGGCAGAGAACCAAACCATATCATGCAGAGAGTGTAGCACAGAATAAAAGCCAAAAAATGACCATTACTAATGTTGCTATACATGAAAACAGTGTGGGTCCTTGCTAAACAGACATAAGCAGAATCTCACTACATTCTAGAAAAACCACCCTGAAATGTCAACTTACAGCATGAAGAATCCCTAAAATCCCACTAAGAATCAAGAATACCAGTCCTCAGATTTCTAAGTGTTCATTCACATGATTTCAACCACTGATTGCTTATTGATTGTATCTAAATGTTGCTAAGAAACATTTAGACACCATCACCCTTAGCAATCATAAGACACTAATTCCTAAATTTCAATCTTCTCTAGCAAGTCTGGGGATGGGAAGTCCCTGCTTCTGACCTAGGGGCCGGAGGGGAGAGCCCCGACTTTCTTGGTCTCCAGTCTAAGAAACAATTAGGCAAACGATGAGCTCAGAGTCACATCCTTCTGGCAAAGGAGAGAGTCCCTCAGAGCGAGCAAGAAAAGATTCAATTGTAATCCAGCTAATGCATCTCCGGAAGTGTTGCTATCTGCTGCGGAGCACTCCCCATTAAAGAAATCAATTTCGCATTCGACTTCTCCTCCTGTGGCGCATATTGAAGTGGGATCTGACAAGGATGGAAAACAGATTTGCGTTAAATACTGCCAATAAAGCCTGTAGCTCAAGGTTATAGCAGTCAATGGAAATCCAGTGTCTTGGAAACCCTGACACCCTCATCCATCATTAGTGTCAGCAGTTCTGAAAGGAAGCGGTAGGTCTGGCTCAGGAAGGGGGATGGTTGTCATGACTGGGAATTTGGAACCATGGAAGCTGATTTAATGGATGTGCTAATTTCATAATAGGCCCTTGAAACAGGCCTCAGCTTCCAGGCCTCCAAGCATCTGAATCTTTTCAGAGTTGTTGTTGTTGTTGTTGTTGTTGTTGTGAACACCTCTTGTATTTCCTTGCCCAACATCTACTCTCTCTTACTTTTCTATCCAATAGTACCCACTTTATCTTAGGGACTAGCTCCTCTTCTACTACTTTGTCTGCAAGAATAAGGAGGAATTTAACCCAAATCCAGCTCCAAGGGTAGGCAGGCATGTGAGCTCAGCCGGCCAGATCAGAGCAGAGCAGCACCCTGCCCTCAGTGAGAGGTTCTGGTTTGTGCACGTGGCCCAAGGAAGGACAGACAGAGCCAATGCTGCTCAGTCTTGGAAGTCATTGTAATTTTTTTTGTTAAAAGGAGTCATCTTTCTACTGGGGTGACTGGGGAGAAAGGATGCAACCTGAAGCTTCTGAAAACTATCTTATCACAAGAAGAAGTGAATAAAATCAGGCCAGAGAAAGGCAGAGATAAAGAGAGGGAGAAAGGTAACCCAAAATCCGATTAGATCATTTGAGCTCCTAGATCATACTTCCCCTGAAGACCATCAACCAGACGTTTTCATTCCAAGATCCAACACCTTTTGTTTTTCTTGGTTTCAAGGCAATTTTAGCTGGGTTTTTGTCACGCAACTAAGAAAGACCTAACCATTCCAGTGTAGCAGTATAGCCCAGATGAAGCAGGCCTGCTTGCTCTGCGGAGGCCAACTGAAGTCCACATTAAGCAATTAGTCACATCTTCCAATCAGATTCAACTTTCATGGCAGGAACAACATACAGGCATATTATGGAAGATGTCACATGATTGATGGAAAACTGGATACACACCCCAAATCAAGTGTAGCGGGCCGGGCGTGGTGGCTCATGCCTATAATCCCAACAATTTGGGAGGCCGAGGCAGGCAGATCATGAGGTCAGGAGATCGAGACCATCCTGGCTAACATGGTGAAACCCCGTCTCTACTAAAAATACAAAAAACTAGCTGGGCGTGGTGGTGGGCGCCTGTAGTCCCAGCTACTCTGGAGGCTGAGGCAGGAGAATGGCGTGAACCTGGGAGGTGGAGCTGGCAGTGAGCCGAGATAGCACCACTGCACTCCAGACTGGGTGACGGAGCAAGACTCCATCTGAAAAAAAAAAAAAAATCAGGTGTAGCGGGCGCTAGGGATGCTCCACCCATGGCCATATGGATGTCTTACCATTTCCATGCTCAACATTCTGACTTCCAACCTTCAGAGCCTCCAGCTTTGTGGGAAGGCGGCTCCCAGTTGCAGAAGCCAGCCGTGCCCATCACAAGTCAGTAATTAATATCTGGGAATTTATTTATATCTGATAATTAATATCTGAAAATTAATATCTCCCTGTAGACAACCCTTTCCCATTGACTAAGAGGATGGGGGTTAAAATACTCCACCTTCCTAGCCCTTTAGTGAGGATGACTGTGAGGCATATTTTTAACCATGGGATAAAGCTTTAGACACCCACCACGATAGCTGTCTTACTAATGCACCCCTGTTGTCCCTTCCCTGTGTCACCTTCCTACTTCCTCAAAGGTGTAAGTAAACTATATCCCTCCTGAGTAAATGATATATCCTTGTCTCAGTGTCCGCTTCTGCCTAAACAACAGAAACTTCCTCAAATTCCCCATTAGCTTTCTGTTATTCCCCCAGTGGACATTCCTTTCACGAACAGCCTTTTCTCTCCCACCCCCAGGTCACCCAACCTTCTACAAATCCCCTTTTACGATTCCTTAGACATCCCTCTCTCCTTTAGTCTGTATATCCCACGAAGCAAAACAAAATCCTAGAAGCTCTCACACCCCTTCCACCCACTCCAAAACCTTATCAATATATTCACACAGCAAAAATAGATTTCTTCCAGAAGGAAATGCCATTGCCACCCAAAAATAATTTACCTCTAAATACCAGAGCAAAGGACAAACAGTCAGCTCCATGCTGGTGTCAAAGCTGAAACTGAAAGTCAGAAGCACCACCTGCGGGGTTCTCCAGGGTCAGGCTCCCGCCTGCCTCACCTCCCACCTCTTGTCTCACCCCTCTCCGCCTTCCTTTCGACATTTAATGCAGATCCAGCCGTGCTGAATGAACTACTTGCAGTTCCCCTAAAATAGGCCTTGCTGTCTCTTTCCTTCTGCCTTTTTAAATGCTGTTCCATCTGCCTGAAATATCTTGTCTACTCAGAAGCTCTTAAAGAACTTGTTTCCTTCTCACCCCACCCAAGCTCATGTGTTGCAGAACTTTCTCACCCTAAAGAGAGAGAACTTGGAGTAGGTTGCCTCGGGAAACTGAGCTTCCTTCTCTCTGAGCAAATGATCAAGCCAGGACTGATGATAACTTGGCCAGATGTTATAAATGGGAATGCAGATTTGGATAACGAAGTGGTTCCCCAAATTCAGGATAAGCACCACCATTACTTTAGGTGTTCTGCCAGTTGACTTTACGTGGGACACAAACACCGCAGTAGGTAATATTAAAATACACGGTAAGGGCTGGACATGGTGGCTCACTACTCTAATCCCAGAACTTTGGGAGGCCGAGGCAGGCGGATCACTTGGGGTCAGGAGTTCAAGACCAGCCCGGCCAACATGGTGAAACCCCATCTCTACTAAAAATACAAAAATTAGCCAGGCATGGTGGCACGCACCTGTAGTCCTAGCTACTCAGGAGGCTGAGGCAGGAGAATTGCTTGAACCCAGGAGGCAGACACTGCAGTGTGCCGAGATCGTGCCCCTGTACTCCAGCCTGGGTGAAAGAGTGAGACTCTGTCTCAAAAAAAAAAAAAAAAAAAAACCACAGTAAGAAAAGTACTCCCATTTCAATTCTTCTTCATTCTTTTTGATTACTTAAAAAAGAGAAAGTCTAATTTCTATTATTTCTTGGTCTTTAGCACCTAACTTTTCCTAATCTCTCATGTTGGACAGGCAAAAGAAAGTATAATACTTTTTCTTCTCATTGTATTATGTTTATAATTTCCTTCTACTTACAGAAGGGTAGACCTTTTGTTTCTTTTCCATTTATACTCATAATGTAAAGTTTTCATTTAAGTGCAGAGTCAAACTAAAGATACTAAGAAAATGTTTACACACATATACATATATGTGTGATACTCTATATAATATATATAATGTTACATATATTTAATATTAATCACAGCTGGTGCTTGGATATGACAAAAATTTGTGAAGGTGACCATCAAATGAATCAAGTTTGTGGCTGGGGGACAGGTAGGGTTGTTGAGGGGTGGAACCACAACAATGGGCTGGAGTAGCTAAACCTTAAGACCCCTTCCTTTTTTGAAACTTAATCAATATATGAAGTGTTTGGTGGGGAGTGCCCCAAATAAGGTATCCCAAAGTTGCAGAACTCGACAAACTGGCTGAAGCTGATCTTCCCAGCTTCCTAGAGGGTTTTAGAAACCAGGTAATAATGTGAACTTTTCTCCTTGGTCCCCTCCTCTGAGGGTCTCGAAACCAAATTTTCACATTTCTGGATTATTGCAGAGTTGAGAAACCACTGTTTTGGCTACACATGGCTATTCTGAAGTACAAGGCAGAGGAAGTCCCCATCTTGCTGAATCCCAGCTGTGATGTAGGACAAAGGCTTTTCTGCCTTTGATAAACAAATGAAGCTAAACATTAAAGGTACTTTCTGATCCTCATTTAAGGAGGCAGCCCCAAAGCAAACCAGCCAGACCTTCCTAAGCAGCTTTGGACATCAAGGTTGAAAAGCAGTGAGTGGTTAAGCTTGTCATTTTTTATTCTGAAATGGTTATGCTCATCATTTTTATTCTGAAATGGGGCTCTTCTCCTCCTAACCTTCCTGACTGCCCCTTCTCACTCAACCAAATGCATTCAAATCTATTTAAGTAACCTTTATGAACCAGGCACTGTTCTGGACACTAAGAGGTAAACAAAAAGTCAGAATCTACAAAATACTTAACCTCGGGCCGGGCGCAGTGGTTGACGCCTGTAATCCTAACAATCCTAGCACTTTTGGTAGCTCAGGCGGGTGGATCAACTGAGGTCAGAAGTTCGACACCAGCCTGACCAACATGGCGAAACCCCGTCACTATTGAAAATACAAATATTAGCCAGGCTTGTTGGTGCACGCCTGTAATCCCCACTACTCGGGAGGCTGAGGCAGGAGAATCACTTGAACCTGGGAGGCAGAGGTTGCTATGAGTTGAGATCACGCCATTGCACTCCAGCCTGGGAAATACAGCCAGATTCTGTCTCAAAAACAAACAAACCAACAAGGTACTTAACCTCAAAAGCCTATATTCTAAAGATGCTACAAAGGGGAGACAGACAATAAATACACAAGAACATAAGTAAATGAAATGATAACTCCAGAAAAGGTGATGCTATTTTAAAAACTAAACAGGATTTGTTGAACTGTGCCTGCGGGCACATGTGTGTGTGCATGTTGTGGGTGGACAGCCAAGGTGGCCAGTGATGACTTCTGTAATATTTTGATCTGAGACTTGAATCATGCATGAAAGAAGCAGCCTTAAAAGATCTGAGGGAAAGGCATCCCTGGTAAAGTGACAGCATGTACAATAGCCATGCCACGGAACTCCTTCAATTCACCTCCTTTTTATTTACTTTCCTCGAGTATTGAACCTTCTCTATGCACCCTCCACTTCTTTTTCCCTGATTTAGAGACATGGCTCTGAACTGGGTTGGATTCTTTTTTTTTTTTTCTTTGAGACAGAGTCTCGCTCTTGTCACCCAGGCTGGAGTGCAGTGGCATGATCTTGGCTCACTGCAACCTCAGTCTCCCCGGTTCAAGCAATTCTCCCGCCTCAGCCTCCCAGGTAGCTGGGATTATAGGCACCTGCCACCACAGTCGGCTAATTTTTGTGTTTTTAGTAGAGATGGGGTTTCACCATGTTGGCCAGGCTGGTCTCGATCTCCTGACCCCAAGTGATCCACCTGCCTCGGCCTCCCAAAGTGCTGAGATTACAGGCATGAGCTACCTTGTAGAACTGGGCTGGATTCTTAATAGCATCACTAGTTAATAATAAGATTAATCTTGTTGGAGTCTCAGTTTTCCCATCTGCAAAATGGTAACAAGAATAATAACACTTATTTTATAGGATTGCTGTGAAAATTAGATGGTGGATATAAAATGTTCAGCTTATTCCTGTGTAAACACTCCACACCATGGTTACTCATTCCTGAAATGTTACTGCTTTCCTTGGACAAATTCCAGAAGACAGATAGTTTCCCATGGTCTAAACACCTAGTCCTCTCCAAAAGCTGACCTGAATTTGAATTCTGAGCCCTTTCCTGTTTGAATGAGTTTGGGATTATTACAAAACAGAAACTGATGTAGTTTATTTATTTATTTTGGTTTTAGGTACTTCCTGCTACCCCGTCAATAGCTAGAGCATTCTCTGCCCACTGTCTTCAGTGTGGGGTTTTTTTTTTGTTGTTGTTGTTTCTTCAGCAGGGATCCAAAGAGAGAAAGAGTCAGTACTTGGCCTTTGAGGTTCAAAACAGTCCTTTGAAACTCAAGGCAGGGGCTACAGTCTTGAGCAAAAAGGCTTTTTGAGTTTCAAGAGCCTGTCTTTTGAGTTTCAAAAGAACAAAATCCTAGGCTAACTAATAGGCGTAGAAAAATATGCTCATTGATCTGTGAGAATGAGATTTTTGTCTGCAAAAAAAAAAAAAAATCCTATGGGCCAGAGAGAAGCAGCAGAGAAGAAACAAGAAAGTTAGATTCTGGTCAGGGTGCCTGGTTTAGCCAAGGCCAGTGGAATATGAGTTAATAATAAAAATACAGAGAGGAGGGTAAAGGGGAGCTTCTTTTCACATCTCAAGTAGAGACCAGGAAAGTGAGCAAGATCCGTGAGTTCTCTGTCACCCTCCCAGAGGTCAGAGCAGTAGAATAGGAATGACAGCTGGTGAGATGAGAGGAAGAAGCTGGGTCCCCTGGATCTGCAGGAAGAAGCGAGTTCGCCTGCCTTCCATCATTCACATGAGCACGGTTCATCACCATGTTAATTATTCTTGTGGGCATCTGGTGAAGACAGTGACCAGCATGTCTCAACAAAGAGGAATCTGTCTGTGCCCCAAGACTTTGCTTCATGCCATCTGAATTGCCCATGTGGAAAAGCCCCCTTTACTATCTTTCAGAGTAGTCATAAGCCCTCAAGATGGAACAGTGGCTCGAAAAATCTAGGTGAATAAGCCTCAGTGATGATAGTTTCAGTAGAACTAAAAGGAACCAGTTTGACTTCTCCCTAGAGCTGGAAGGACACTAAAACATGCCTTCATTATACAGTTGCAATCAAAAGAGATTTGCTGGAAAGACAATCCACCAACAGCAAACTAATGGCCCAGAGAAAAAGTGCCTGAAACTGCCTGCCATGAAGCTGACATAGCCCTCTGCTCCCCTACCTTCCAACTCATTTCCTCTCCTGGAACCAAAAGGAAATTTCAGGAACATAAACTTCTGCAAAGTGGTGCTAGACTGGAGGGACTATGTCCCAAAGTCTCCAAAGCTCTTCCCTTTCGCTTTCTGGACTCCATACTCCAGAAATCTTTTACAGCAGCTCTAACAACTACCTTGACCAAGAAGGGCTGGAAGAGGCTTCTCAAAGGTGTATTCACTTCAGGGAATGTGTTCATCCTGGGTTGCCCTCTGGACTCTGTAGCAGATGAAACAGAAGGCATTCATCACTAGCTTACCTGAATTTACAATGACCCTGTTCACATTTAAACCAACAAGAGAGAGGGAGGGAGGGTAACTGCCTCAGTTTCCCCAAAGAGGCTTAGCCTTTGAATCTCTGAAAGCAAAGCCACCTGAAGCTGCCAAAAGCAAAACTATAAGAAGGAAAGGTGAACTGACTGTCTTCATTCAGAAAAGACTTTCCATCAATACTGTCCCTGAAAAAGAATGATTAGAATCCAGATTATGAATCTGAAGCTTTTTTTATTTTTAATAAAATCAATTTCATAGTCAATGTGACTTGCACTCAGTGTGAGAAACCCCTGTGGGTCACCGAGCTGGCTAACAGCCCGTCCCCTGAGGCTCACCATTCTCTGATTCCTGCCCCCTCCATTCTGGCCAGTCCTACACCAACAGAGAATGACCATCTAGGAAGCCAAGTGACCATCTACCACAGTGAAGGATGGTGCTTTCATCGCCCACAACAAATCCTTCTGATAAGAGCCCCACGATGATGAGAGGCTGCAGGAGCCCTCTGTCTGCATGCCAAACACCAAGAAGCAGCTCTCATCCCATTTCACCCAAATAACCACTTCACCTGGAGTTTGCCTCTCAACCCCTTTTGAATGTCTATCCAAGCATCCAGGTGTCCTTTACTGCCATTCTCTGGTATCGAAGGATTTTATTTTAAACTAATTTGTCTAAGGACAGCTTCATCTTAATTTTACATGTCTAATAAACACTGAACAAATCCCAAGTGCAGTTTAGGAATGTTCTATGTCCTTAGACATAGAACTTTTTTTTAACTATGAAATTCTAAAGAGTTGAGTTTTGGTTAAATTATTTTCTTCAAAATTTGTTTTAATTTATATTGACAGACCAAAAACCGAAAGGAAGCTATGAAAATGCTCAAAATGAAGTTGAATGTCTTAGTCATTAAATGAAATGGTTTAGATGAATTTGCCTACGAAGGGTTCTCATTCTTGTCTCCTACCATTCTTGTTTATTTATTTTTTCCACTAGGACATCCCTTCCCTAAATTTCCAGCCTGTTCTTAAATGATTGTTGAAAAGGCATTATCACCATTGTTTTACTCCTGCTCATGGAGCCAGCTGGCTCTTCTCATTTGTCTCCTTGATGGGTGAGCCATCCATACTCAAATCAGTATAAGAAAACTAACTTTTCTCATCTCACAGAATATCAGGCAGAACTAGAGGAGGCCACCTGTCAAATACATCCTCCCACAAAACCACTGAACTACCCCAAAGTCTATAAAAATCCATTCTTGCAATCTTAACTGGAGTCATACTCTTTATTTAAAAGACATACAAGCAAGCAAATCCTCTGTATTAGAATGTCTCTATTCATTCCACATGCCTGTTACTATTTTCCCTCTATTATTTCATTTCTTAATTTAGCAACCCAAGCACTCCATGAGTTATTTAGCCATTACTGGGGTATGCACAGGTCTAATGCACTGTTGCAGTGGGGAGGGGGAGGTGACAAATGCCCATTAGTGCCTGGCCCAATAATGGCCCTATAATGCTGCCTTACATTTGGCCAGATGAAAGCGGCTATACATTGCAAGGGATTTTAAAAGATGTCACAAACCTTAATTAATACTCAGTGTGCTGGGAGGAAAGTATTTACTCCCATTTGGGACTCCAAGAACTACTGTAAAGAGATGGTTACGTGTCAAAATAAAACAACCCTAAATCAAGTTCACCTTACACTTCATAGAAGTGGTTGAAAGCACATTTGCATCTGCCACTCTGAGTTCATTCAACAAATATTCGCTGAGTGTTAACCACGTGTCAGGCGCTGTGCTGGACTCTGGGAGGGACACTAAATGACAAGGTCCCTGGCCAAATGGAACTTAGAATCTCAGGGATGAAACAGCCATTAATCCAACATATTTCATGAATTCATTAATGACACGAACAACCTACTGACTAATATAAAGAAAAGTTGCTTGATACTAAGAGAGAAACTGTTATAACCTTAAGTCTCAGGAAAAAGAGGTCTGGGTTTGAATAACTGTACTACCAATTATTAGCTACCCACTTAATATGGTTTGGCTGTGTCCCCATCCAAATCTCACCGTGAATTGTAATAATCCCCACATGTCAAGGGTGGGGCCAGGTGGAGATAATTGAATCATGGGGGCAGTTCCCCCATACTGTTCTCGTGGTAGTGAATAAGTCTCACAAGATCTGATCGCTTTATAAATGGGAGTTTCGCTGCACAAGCTCTCTTGCCTGCTGCGATGTAAGATGTGCCGTTGCTTCTCCTTTGCCTTCCACCATGATTGTGAGGCCTCCCCAGCCATGTGGAACTGTGAATCCATTAAACCTCTTTCTTTTATAAATTACCCAGTCTCGGGTATGTGTTTATTAGCAACGTGAGAAGAGACTAATACATCACCCTTAGACTTATTCTTCCTTAGGTTCAGTTTCCTCATCTAGCTCATAGTGCCTGATATGGTTTGTCTCTGTGTCCTCACCCAAATCTAATCTTGTAGCTCCCATAATTCCCACATGTTGTGGGAGGGACCCAGTGTGAGAAGACTGAATCATGGGGGTGGGTCTTTCCCATGCTGTTCTCCTGACAGTGAATAAGTCTCAGGAGATCTGATGGTTTTAAAAACGGGAATTTCCCTGCACAAGCTCTCTTCTCTTGTCTGCTGCCATGCGAGACGTGCCTTTCACCTTCTGCCATGATGTGTGACCTCCCCTGCCACATGGAACTTTAAGTCCAATAAACCCCTTTCTTTTGTAAATTGCCCAGTCTTGAGTACGTCTGTATCACCAACATGAAAACGGACTAATACAGTGGCCAACATCAAAATTTTTGTTGAAAGGATTAAGTGAGAGAGTGCATTCTTTCTACCCAAAGCAATTGCTCAGTAAAGGTGAGCAATTATAGCTATGAATATTATTTTCCAAAAGCCTCCTAAATTGTGGGTTCATTGCTCATCCAAACGTAAATCAGATTTATAAGAAGTACTGGAATCATTCAGAATTAAATGGACCTCTAAAGGTCTGCTATGTGCAGTGTGTTAGAGTTAACCCTAGGGAATTTGGCTCAGATGCTTCAGTCAGTGACACCCTAATTTCTTCCAGCTGCCTGGAGTTTTTCTGAGTACCAGCTATGAGAAAGAGGTATAGGGAACTGTTTTTTTCCTGAAGCAGACAGAGCACAGAGCTTCCTTTAGCCCTTTTGAGAGCCCACTACCAGGAACCATAAGATACTGTTTACCACTTTAACCAAAAGAGAGGGAAATCTCAGCCCTTGGCCTGATATCTGGTATTTTTATCAAAGGTTTGAACAAAGGTTGATAAAAATCTGTGTGCAATACAAAGTTGGGACTTTATCTTGTAGGCAATACGCTACATAATGGAATCAGTATCCCAGAAGACCTCCAGCAGCTGGTGTGGAAGGCTGAATTACATAACATGAAATTTAACAGAGATAAACACAGGGTCCTGCCCTTGGGTCCCAACAACCATCTGGACAAGTCCTTAATGGGGAAGCAGGTGCAAATGCACCTGGCTTGTTTTCATTCCCTACAAGCTCAATACTAGTCCATAGTGTGACGTGGCTTTCAAAGACAGCTGGACCATTTTTGGTTGTGTTAGTTGAAGTAGAATTCTAGAGCAATGGAGGTGAGATTTCTGTTCTGCTTTGCTTTTCTTTGTAAGTTTGGGTACCATTCTGATAGATATTAGCACTTCTGAGCATCATTAAACAAATGTAATGAGAGAAGTGATGGGAATCTAGAATCACACCCCTGGTGGTTAAAGAATCTGGGAATGATTAACATAGAAGACTGGGGGTCACTGGAAGACTTGGAAGATCGCTCTTGCCAAAATCTTAAGAAGCTATAAAAAACAGTAACTTATCTGAACCAGGCAATAGGCTGAAAAGGTAGCATATATCATCTCATTTGGTCCTCATCACAATGCCATTTTTATCCATAATTAAAATGAAGAAACTGAAATTGGTGAGGTTAAAAGACAATTTGCCAAAGTTCATTTAGGTGGTGAATGGTGGATCTAGGACCTGAGTTTAGGTCTGTCTGACTCCAGATTCAGCACTTTAACCACAACCTATAAGCTCTATGGAAGACAGATTCCTTCCACAGAGACACATCCTACATAAGGCAAATCAAAGAAATGCCTGTTTACCTGTCTGCTTTTGTACTAGACTGGAAGCTCCTGAGATAATAGGACACTGTTTTGATCATTACCACATCTCCAGTGCTTAGCACACAGTAATTGTCTAGCAAATATCTGCTGAAGAAATAATGAAACCAGTGAACAAAGACAAGCTACAGTGTTATACAAGGAAGAACTCTCTGTAGTAAGAATCATCATGGTATCTGTTTCCTAGAGCTGCTGCAGCAAAAAACCACAAACTGGGTGGCTTAAAACAACAGACATTTCTTATCTCATAGCTCTGGGGGCTAGAAGTCTGAAATCAAAGTGTCAGCAGGGGCTATGCTTCCTCCAAAGGTTCTAGGTAAGAATGCTCCCTTGCCATTTCTAGCTTCTGGTGGCTGCCAGCATTCCTTGGTTTGCAGGTACATCATGCCAATCTCCGTCTCTGTTGTCATATTAGCACTCTGGAGCATCATGAAACAAATATAACCAGAGAGGTAATGGAGATTTTGAATGACACCTTTGGTGGTTGAAGAAACTGGGAGTGATTAACAGAGAGAGAAGACTTGGGGTGACATGATTCCTCTTTCTAAAATCTTTGCTATGTGTCTGTCCCTGTGTCCCCAAATAATCCCTTTCTTCATAAGTACACCAGTCATTGGACTTAGGGGCAAATCTAACTCATTATGACATCATCTTAATTTTACTGTATCTGAAAAGACCTTACTTCCAAATAAGCTCACATTCACAGATTCTAGGTAGACATGAATTTCACGCCGGGGGACACATTTCAACCCAGTACAATCACTGAGTAGGAGGAGCCATGTTAGGATTTAGGGCATGGACTTACCCTAGGAATGGTCAGGCAGGGATTTTAAAATTTAAAAGATGCAGGAAATAAAATTAAAGACCCATCTAGGATGACATCCTTTCATTCGATAAACATTTACTGACACTTACTGTATACACAAAGTCATGTAGCTAGGGTTTTCTGACATGAGTAAGACACAGTTTTTCTTCTGGTGAGTCTCAAAGCCTAGTAGGGGAGAAAAACCTGTAAAGGAACAACCAAAACATGATACAAGGAAGTCCAATCTGAAGAGCTATGGAAGCACAGAGGTTAAATGAATTAGCTCAGCTTGGAGAGGAGATAGGAGAGAACAATTGAAGTGTCAATAATGAGTAGAGTTCTCCAGGCAGAAAAATCATGGCAAAAATATGTAGTCTCCAGCCCAGGGTTCATCCTTCCTCTTTCTAACAAAAGTAAAAAATTTCCTTTACAAGACCACCCCTCCATTCCCAGCACTGTTGATTGAGTGGGATGACCCTACCCCCAGCTCCAGAGGGTTGCAGCCAGTCCACATATTCCATTTTCTTGACTAATTAGAACCAATAAGAGATGAGGGGACAGTTGCTTGGGTTTTATGAAAGAGGAGTATGAATTCCACTGAATTCAGTGCTGTAAGAATGAGAGGCTTGCAGCTGCTAGAACCATCTTGCAATCCTAATAAGAGAAACTTGAAACAGCCAAGAACAACAGCAGATCCTGCGAATGGTGCCACTCATAAGAAGCATGCCAAAGGCTGGATCCTGTTGGCATTATTTATGCCCTGAATCCAGCCATACCTGAAGCCATACCTACCCATGGACCTTCATTATGTGAGTCAATAGTTATATTTTATTTTGCTTAAGCCAGTGTGAAATTGGATTTCCTGGCACCTACCACAAAATGATTCTTAATTGAAATAGCAGTCCAGATTGCAAAACTGGCATGTCAGAAGTCACAGAGACAAAAAGATCAGGTTGTATTCTGGGAATGCTCAAGAATTTAGTGCAGTTGATGAGTGGGAAATGAATGAAGAGACTGGTGGAGGTCTCACTGGAAGGAACTTTAGGTCAAATTGGGTTTGGGCATCATCATGGAGGTTATGTTCCTTCCAATTCTGAAATTCCTTGGTTTTCTGAGTCTATGTTCCAGAAATCTTTGTAAGAAAAAGGGAACATTAGCCCAAGAGAAGCAGCCTTGCCTGAGTTACGGCCTCAGATCCTAATATACCTATTGTTGGGCATTTTATCTGTATCCATCAATCTGGTGGGAAGCAGGGAATCAGGGGCAAGAATTATTGCCCTCAGCTGGAGAAGCCCATGGTCCTTGGGTTTCTGGATCACACACCTGGCAATAATCTTCACAGACTGTATGATCCATGGCCAAGTCTCCCAGCCTCAGGTATTTGCAATTCAATTACACTTAGGGCTACTGGAAATTCCCACTTCTGGACTCCAGATCATTCCTAAGGGAAATAGAATTGAAATTTGAAGTCACAGCTTAATGTGCATAGGACCCTGAACCTCATATTGGACTTAACAGGTGTGACAGATATCAAGGGGCAAGATGGATCAGGGATTGCTAGAAATGGATTCTACTCATTTCACACAGGGAATGTGATGGACCAGGGATTGCTAGAAATTCATTCTACGCATTTCACACAGGGAATGTAGGTGCATCTGTCTGTGTCTTGGAAGGAAATGAGGTCTACAGAGTCAGCACAGACTTGCAGCCTGGACCAGCCACATGAGCACATGGACATGAATAGACTGTTTGGCATTCTCATCAGTGCCACGAATGACCAGTGCCACACAGAAAAAGCACTGCTCCTTCCCTCCTCAAATGGGACCAAGTAAAAGAGTAGCAGGGCTCCTAGTACCACCGGGCTCATATCCAGGTATACAAGTAACAGGAACAAGGGAACAATTTCAGATAAAGCTGAAACTATAGAAAGGTTTGCTTATCTGGACTTGTCTTGGTTATCTGGTTGTTCAGCTGTTAATTATCTGTCTATTACTCTAAAATATAGCCTCTGTAAGAGCAGTGACCTTGTCTTTAGGGATCAACATTGTATCTCATTTATTTAGTGATAATAAACCAGTAACACTACAAAGGAACTACAACGGGCAAGGCAATATTCTAAACATGTGTGTGTAGGTATGTGTGTGCAATTGTGTTTAATTCTTTTAATAATCCCAAGAGGTAGGCACTATTATTAATCCCATGTACAGATAAGTAAATTGAAGCAGAGGCTAACTAACTTGAACAAAGCCACACAGCTAGTATATGGTGGAGCCAGGATTTGAATCCAAAACTACATGGCTCCAGAGTCCATGCTCTCAGTATCACTATACTTATGCTACTTTCCAACTGTCTGTGACAAATATTAATTGAGTATCTACTATATGCCAGCCACACTTCTAGCTACTTGGAACAATCTATGAATAAACACAAGTCAGAGGCTCATTAAACATTTTCTGGATGGAAGGATAGATGGATGGATGAATGAATGGATGGAAGAGTGAATAGGTAAACAGATGGATAGCTGGATGAGTTGATGTATGGATAAGTTGGTGGATGGAAAAATTGATGGATGGGTGGGATTCAAATACGTGGAAAGGGCCTGTTAAATGTCATGGGAAAGTCATCAGTAGAAGAGGTCATGAGTCTTTCTCTGTTTTTTTCCTGCATCCAATGGTAATTTGTCAGTGGAATTCATGCAGGCTCCAGGATTAGAAGCCTGGCTCCATCCCTTTACCATCTGTGTGATTTGGAGCAAACCACTTAACCCGTCTGGACCTGTTTCTTCACTTAGAAAATGAGAATAACCCCAGCTACTCTACTCACACTGTTGCTGTGGACTAAATGTTATTTGCTATTGTTTGGAGCCCAGATCAAATGTCATCTTTTTTTTTCTGTAGTTTTCAATTCAACTCAATTCAACAAATATTTATAAAATGTGTTCTTTATGCAGACTTTGTACTAGGGGTAAGGATACAACAGTAAATTAGACAATATGCCCTTTGTATTCAAAGAAATACTGGTAAAGCAGAGAGGACAGGGGAATTAAAACATATGGATAGATGAGTGTTTGGAAGAGGAAAGTGTGAGGTGCGATAAGAGTGTTGGATAAGGGTATAATTCACTTTTCCTCCTTGATGTTCCCATATTGCTTCACTTGGACTGGCTACTATTGCATGTGTTGGTCCCCACTGTCAAACCTGGCTTTTAAAGAGATGTCCACATGACCCTTAAAGAGGAAACAATTGTACTAAACAGGTATAAGGATGGATGTAGGGCAGAATAGATGGATGGATGGATGGATGGAAGAATAGGTGGGTAGATGAATGGATGGATGAAAGAATGGATGGATTAATGGGTGAACAGATGGATGACTGGATGGCTTGCTAGCTGGATGGATGGATAGATGAACAGATGGATGGATGGATGGATGGATGGATGGATGGATGGATGGATGGATGAATGGATGGGTGGGTAGATTGATGGGTGGATGGATGGATGGATGAATGGATGGATGGACAAATGGGTGGATGGATGTATAGATAGATAGATAGATAGATAGATAGATAGATAGATAGATAGATAGATAGATAGATAGATAGATAGATAGATGGGTAAATGGATGGGTGGATGGATGGATGGATTAATGGATGGATGGACAAATGGATGGAGGGGTGGATGGACGGATGGATAGATGGATGGATGGATGGATGGATGGATGGATGGATGGATGGATGACTGGATGGCTTGCTAGGTGGATGGATGGATAGATGGATGAAAGGAAGGAAGGATGGATGGATGGATGGATGGATGGATGGATGGATGGATGGATGGATGGATGGATTACTGGATGAATGGACAAATGGATGGATGGATGACTTGCTAGCTGGATGGATAGGTGGATGGATGGATGGATTACTGGATGAATGGACAAATGGATGGATGGATGACTTGCTAGCTGGATGGATAGGTGGATGGATGGACAGACGGCCTAATGAGTAGGTGGATGGATGGATGGGTGGGTGAACGTGTGTGTGGGTGATGGGTGGATGGACAGATGGAAGAAAGAAGGAAAGAAAGCTGAAGCAATGGTCTACATGGGAACAGTCAGAACTCCACAAAAGCCAAATCTAGGTGCACAGCCAGTGCATTCTGAGCCAATGTCAACATATTTAAGAACTGAATGAAATAGGAACATCAGGGCAGAACTGGGCAAAGCCAGAGACTTCAACTGAGATTACATGAGAAAGATGAGAAAGAGTGCCCAGCCACAGGGGATATTTCTGGCAAAACGAAACAAAACAAAACAAAACTCCTTGAAATAGCTAGACCCACAGAGAAGCTTGTAGTATGCTGCAGAAATGACCACAATGTCTCTCACTCCTATAGATGCATCCTTTTAACATACGCTTTTGTAGTTCTTCCCATCAAGTGGTGGATTTTATTCATCTACTCTTTGAATCTAGCCTTGTCTATGTGACTTGCTTTGGTCGATGGTGCATGAGCAATGTGAATCCAGCAGAAGCTGAAAAGTGCTTGCATTTTAGGGCTAGCTCTTTTGTTGCCTTGGGAAACTTACAGCCACTGTTGTGTGAACACTCAGGCTAATGAAGCCTGCTAGACACTGAGAGACACATGGGCGAGCCCTGCTTACTACCTCAGGTGACACTGATCTAACTGCCAAACATGAATGGGACCATCCGAGAACAGAAGCCCCTGCTCCTTGGCAGCTGACTGCAGAGATCAGCTGAGTCTGCCCACAAACAGAAGAACCACCCAACCAGCACAGAATCATGCAAAATTATAAAATGGTTATCGTTATAAGCCACGAAGTTCAGGGTGGTGTGTTATGCTCTGAAAAAAACAGAGAATCACGAGTAGCCACAACCACTCCAGCAGACTAAGTGAACATACTGGTGTGACAAAGCCATTTCTTTCTGTCAGTAGCCCTTAAGGTGATAATTTCAGCAAAACCACTTCTCATCAGTATAAGCACATAAGCTGACCACGCTCTGGGATTTGAGAGACAGCTTGCATGCACATATTTATTCAGTCACTTTTTAAATAATTTATTCAGCAGACATTGATTTAGCACCAATATGGGAAAGTCCCGCAAACAAAGTGGAAGGTAAGATGGGGTCCTCCCCCTACATGGCTAAGTGGTTGTATCAGGAGCTGAAATTAGGTTAGGGCAAACTGGACCTACACCCAGCCACTACCCTCCATCACCATTACACTTTGAGCCCCTCAAAGATAGGGACTACAGCCTCATATTCTTGTTCCCATACAGTAGAGTGAAAAATCATCTTGTCTTCATGTTGCCGGTGAAGAGTTTTCAGTAGAAAATGGCATTCTGACAATTGTCTGGCCTGATCCAGGGCCTTTACTCAAAAAATCCACCCATGCACTGCTTGAGAGTACCCAGTAAGATAGAAAGATAGCTACCTGAGCTGTTAACATAATGTGTGAGGGGACAGGTTCTGAAGGTCCACTGCCTGAGTCTGAATCCAGGAGTTATTATTTGTGTTAATTAATCTCTCTGTACTTCAGCTTTCTTTTTTTGAAAAATGTGACAAATAATAGTTCCTACTTTATAAGGTTATTGTAAGGATTAAATAAGGTAATACACATACGTACAAGTACCGGGTTCACCATCATAAGCACTATATATGTTATTATTTTGTATTATCCTTCCTTGCTCCTGTCATCCAACCTCTCTCCTGAATCTATCAAACTCCTGACATGTGGCTCTAATTTTTCCACACCAATGTTGATTTGCCTTCTGTGATTTAGACCTTGTGCACCTTCTCTGTGGCAACCACAAAAATATGCCTCTCAGATCTGCTGCACCTAGAAGAATAATGATGGGCAGCTCTGGCTTAAGGACTCTCCACTGGCCTGGCAAAACCTTTTTTAGAATTGTGTCTGCAACCCTTCCTACAAAACCTGCCTTCCTTTGCCCTCTCTCTTGCAGGTGTCAGACCTGTGTTGCAACTTGAAGACTGTCCCTGCCACCTCCATCACCCCGCTGCCTTTTTCCTTCACAGGCTTTCCTCCAAAAACTCTTGTATGTCTCATCCTGTATTGTCATCTGCTTCTGCATCTTGGAGGATCCAAACTAATATACTCTTGGGCAATGTATTCTACCCAATGTATTCTACCTATGTGATTTGATTTCCTCTGCTTATTGCTACTCCAGGGAATATCCTATTAAACAACTAGAGTCCAAGATCTAGAGCATTTGTCTCCTTTCTTTGTGGATCAGGGTAGATTGGAACAGGCATCGTCTCTCTCATGTGCCGTACATCCTGTTTTTCTCTACCTTAAAATACATCTGGAATCTCAGCACTCCTTCCCACCTACACCACTACCATCTTGGTCCTTGGGCCATCATCCTCTCTTGCCTGAACTATTGCAAGAGTTTCCTACTGGTATCCCTGTTTCTGTACCAGTTTCTCTTCAATTTGCTTGGTTAAAACTTAGCGATCCTATTAAAACCAAGTCAGATGATGTAACATCTCTACTTAATGTCTTTGAATACCTTTCCATCTCAGACTAAAAAGTCCTCACAATGGTCCAAAAGACATGCTCCCACCTGACACCCTGCCACTTGCTCATTTCACTATGTCTACATTAGCTACTTTTCTCTTCTGAAGCTTCCATCTCAGGGATTTCCCATTTGCTGTTCCTTCTGTCTATACAGTTTTTCCTAAGGACAACTATTTGATTCACTCCCTGGCCTCTTAAATCTTTATGCAGATGTCACTTCTTAGTGAGGGAGCTTTTTTTTTTACTCCCTAACACTCCTGACTGTGTAACATACTTGACATTTTACTTATTTTATCTTAGGTATTGTCCATCCATCCTTAACTATAAGTTCCAAGACTGCAGGTAATTTTATTTGTTTTATTTACTGTTGTATCCACAGCACCTAGAAAGGGGATATATGGATGGATAGATAGGGGATAGATGGATGGATGGATGGATGGATGGATGGATGGATGGATGGATAGGTGGATGGATGGATGGGTGGATGGATGGATGGATGGATGGATAGGTGGATGGATGGATGGGCAAATGATGGATAGATGGATGGATGAGTAGATGAATGGGTGGATGAATGAAGGGTGGATAGATGGACAGATGGATGGAGGAATGGATGCATAAGTGGATGAATGATGGCGCTGAGTGAGACAACAAAAGGTTCGGTGTCCTATGACTTCAACCTGTGAATATCTCAAAGATAGAGATGAACACTCCAGGATGACCTGAAGCTTCAGATCTGATCCCTGGTCCTGTGCATCTTGGCCAAGTTACTTAACCTCTCTGAGCCTTATTTTCTTCATCTCTAAAACTAAGATAACAATATGGTTATAGTAGGATAGCAACAGAGGTGTTCTAAGACCTAAACAACACATGTAAATGCCCTAGCACAGAGTCCATAATTTAATAAATGCCAACTACTCCCAGGGATAAGTTATTCTGTGTCTTACTTTTCCCATCTGGTTAATATCACCACCTACTGATAGAGTTTCTGGGAGGATCATATGAATTGATACTGGGCTTGGAACAGATGATGACTCAATAAATGTCAGCAGTGCTGCCTCTCCCTCTGTGGCTGAATGGTGGGTTTTGCAGACATTTGACGTCTGTCCAAGGTCCCACAACTAGACTGGGGTAAGCAACTGAACTCCTGATCCCTCCCTGCACTACTTGTGAGACTTGTACACAATATTCACCTAGTTTGCATTCGAAAAAAAATCAAAAAGAGGTCAAATAACATGCCCAAAGCTACAATGTTCACATGTGGCAAAACTTGGATCTGAACCTGAGGGGTCTTCCTTCAGCACCAGTCTGCTTCCTAAGCCCCTGAACCCTCTTTGACCATTCCCACTCCCTACATGGGGAAAGTCGTCACAACCTGTCCTTTGCTTGTGGAGAAAGTGATATTATTTAACAGACTTTCCAGACTCTCTCTTCCTCTAGGGGAAGCTGTGAACCCACACCACCAATGCTGTTTCTCCATGGAGAGCAAATCGCCAGCCTGGTCCCTGAGGCTATGACTTGGATGCCAACCCCTCCCACTCCCGAGTAGCAGATGGCTGCCTCTGAAACCATTTCTCATTGAGCTCCTTCCTGGTACCCCAGGATCCTTTGGTAATTACTGCTATCATTCTTACATTAAATACCATTTAACAAAATCAAGATTCCAAAGGTAGGGCAGAAAAGGTAAATACATAGGCACACACACGGTACACACACATGCACACAGACACACATATACACAAGCACTTAAATGCTACAGGGATTTTTAATGGCTGTGACACAGACAAAGAAACCCTAGAAGCATCATCCTACCAGGGAACCTGCCTACCTAGAAATCTTTTAATCTGGTTTTCTCTTACAGAGAAGATGCCGTGTTTATTAACCACTTCAGCCCCACTTTCCCTGTGAGGAACGCAGCAGGGATTCAGCAATGACTACAGGTTAACGAGGGCAATCTGTTTCTCTTGATTCCTAACCAGTTTTTAGGTTAGTTGACAGTCCGAATTACATTTGCTCCTTAAAAAATTACTCACAAGGAGTTTAGCTGCTGGAGGGAACACAAGGTTTCTCTTCTGTTTGTTTGCATGGTGAACCTTTGCAAAGGGAGGTCTCACCAAATGGTCTCTGTTTACACAATATTTTCTTCTCCAATTTAAACAGTGGTTGCATTTCTTTTTCTTTTAAGACGACCCTGAAATCTAGCAGGCTGTTGCTCTGTGTCAAGGTGCTACTGGGCGTCTGCTGCAGGCTGATGGAAGGGACATCTGTTGTCAGGACCGGGGACTCCTACAGAGGGAAGGGGGAAGGGGGAAGAGAGAGAAGCAGGTTGTGATGCCTGCTGTTGCATCCGGATTTAGTATCTTACAATGAATCTTCAATGTTTTTTTTAAAAAGCAGCTTTTTGGCATAGAAGTCGCTGCAGCCGCCAAAGTTCTAAGTCTGTTCATTCCCTTCACAGGATTCCAGAGAAAGTGGCTAGGTCCTGGCTGTTCCCATCCTGGCAGCACCTCACTTCCTTCAGGTGGGAGGCAGGCAGAAGAAGGAGATGCAGCAGAAGAAACAAGACAAGCAAGGCGGGCAGATTCAGATTGAGCAAACACATGTGCATCTGACGTGCATTATCCTAGGGCCTATATTGCCTTATTTTCTTACTGCCTTAAAAGAACACTCTGAAGGAGAAACATACATATCTAGTCTACCTACCCATACTTACATAATACCTACCACCTGCCTGTCTGCCTGTCTCTATCTGTCTATCTTCCTACCTAGTATCTATCGATCTCTTTATCTACCTGTGTATCTGTGTGTGTATATTTCACAACTGGGTAAACTGAGGCCCAATGAAGACTAACCTACATGAGATCCACTCAGTGCTTTCAACTTCACTCCCAATATTCTTAGCTAGAATCCCATTAATTTAGTAACTCTTAATCTTGACTATAAATGATGTCAATATTCCTTCAACCTGCATCATTTTTTGAGCACCCAATATGTGCCAAGCCCTGAAGCTATTAAGAGATACTAGCCGAGTCCCAAGAATTAAAACCTACACAGAAAATACCTCACTAGCCTTGTATGTATTGAGCAATTGTGTGTGTGTGTATGTGTGTGTGCGTGCGTGTGTGTGACTGTTTATTGAAGGCTAAGATAAAGGATATACAACTTTAAAACAGATGGATGGCATTGCAGCAGGAATTTGGTAAAGGAAATCAGTCTTACTAGCACGGGATTCTAAAGCCGCACATGGACCATTCTAGGGACAGCAGTCCCTCCTCTTAGGGAGAGTTTCAAATCTAAGAGTTGACCTAATTTCTCCCCTTCCAGCTCAACAACACAGGAGAAATGGCTACATTTGCTGCTCCTGTCAGCGGGGTTTTAACTTCCTCATCACCCTCCTCCTGCCAGTCCCTCTCCAGAGATCATCCTTTCTGAATTCTCCTTAAGCCTTTGGGGAATTTCCTAAAGAGAGTGCTATTGCTCTCTGTAAACCAGCCCTGGATCTGGGGTGGACATAAGGTGTAGGCTCGACAGGTCTTTAAACTCAATAGACGATAGGATTTTAAGCATAGATTTTATTTTGAAGTTGTTTTAATTCTATCAAAGTAAAAGATGGCCTAAGTTGGATATTATTTCTACAGTCTGATAAGATTCAGGCCCACCCTTCCTTTATGTGAATAGGGTGGGTCTTCCAGGATTCCCTAACTACTCACAAAGTAGTGAATATAAGACTTGGAGAGGCCCGTGAAATAGAGATTCTGACTGTTACCATTCCGCTGCAAGTTCCCAGTACATGGAAGAATAAACCTTACTGATTCCTCAGTAATAAGTGCTGTCTTTTTAAAAAATAGGCAATTGTTTCTTTTTTTTAATTTATTTTACTTTAAGTTCTGGGATGCATGTGCAGAATGTGCAGGCTTGTTTCCTAGGTATACATGTGCCATGGTGGTTTGCTGCACCTATCAACCCGTCCTCTAGGTTTTAAGCCCCTCATGCATTAGGTGTTTGTCTTAATGCTCTCTCTCCTCTTGCCCCCAACCTCCATGACAGGCTGTGTGTGTGATATTCCCCTCCTTGTGTCCATGTGTTCTCATTGTTCAACTCCCACTTATGAGTGAGAACATGCTGTGTTTGGTTTTCTGTTCCTGTGTTAGTTTGCTGAGAATGATGGCTTCCAGCTTCATCCATGTCCCTGCAAAGGACACGAACTCATCCTTTTTTATGGCTGCATAGTATTCCATAGTGTATATGTACCACATTTTCTTTATCCAGTCTATCATTGATGGGCTTTTGGGTTGATTCCAAGTCTTTCCTATTGTGAATAGTGCTGCAATAAATGCTGTTTTTAATAGAGAAGAATAAACTCTCTAAGCAAAAGATCTGTCTCTAATCCTTCAATCAGATCTGTACATTACTTAGAAGTACAAGTGAACTCACACTAATACATGACACATATGAAGTCTGGGTCATTAGTCTCTATTATGGGCTGAATTGTAGACCCCTGGAATTCACATATTGAAGCCCCCACTGCAGAGTGTGACTGTATTTGTAGACAGAACCTATAAGAGGTAGTTAAGGAATTAAGTTGAGTTTTATACAATTTGAATATTTTGCAAATGGATAGATTACAAATGGATAGTTTGCAAATAGCTTCTCTCATTCCAAAGGTTGTTTCCTCACTGTTGACTATTTTCTTGGCTGTGCAGAAGACTTTTAGTTGGATGCAATTTCATTTGTCTATTTTTGGTTTTGTTGCTTATGCTTTTGGGGTTATATTTTTTAAAAAATTTGCCCATAGAAATGTTGAGAAACTTTTCTTCTGTTTTTTCTAGTGGCTTTAGACTTTTGGGTCTTACATTTAAGTCTTTAATCCCTTTTGAGTTGATTTTTGCCTATGGTGTCAGCTAAGGGTTTGATTTCATCCTTCTCCATGTGGGTATCCAGTTTTCCCAACATTATGCAATGAAGAGACTGTCCTTTCCCTATTACATGTTCTTGGCAACTTTGTCAAGGATCAACTAGCCATAAATTGATTGATTTACTTCTGATTTTTCTATTATGTTTCATTGGTCTATATGTCTGTTTCTATGCCCAGTACCATGCAGATTTGGTTACTCTAGCTTTGTGGTATGCTTTTAAATGAGGTAGTGTGATGCCTCTAGCTCTGTTCTAACAGCTCGACAGTAGGAAAACAACCTGATTTTTAAAATGGGCAAAGGACCTGAAGAGACGTTTCTTAAAAGAAGACATACAAATGGCCAACAGTTACATGAAAAAGTGTTCAACATCACTAATCATCAGAGAAGAGAAAAGTGCAAATAAAAACCACAATGAAATACCACCTCACACCTGTCAGAGTGGCTACTATTACCAAAAAGGTAAAATATATCAAGTGTTGGTGAGGATCTGAAGAAAAGGGAACCCTGTGCATTGTTGCTGTGAATGTAAATTGGTACAGCCATTATGGAAAAAAGTATAGAAAACAGTTCCTCAACAAAATTAAAAATACAACTATCATTTGATCCAGCAATCTCACTTCTGGGCATATATCCAAAGGAAATGAAATCTGTGTTAAAGAGATATTTGCATTCTCATGCTCATACCAGCATTGTTCCAAGAGCCAAGATATGAAATCAGCCTAAGTGTCCACTGATGGAAGAATGGGCAAAGGAAATGTGGTGTATACACATATGTGTGTGTGTGTGTGTGAGTGTGTATGTGTGTGTGAGTATGTGTGTATATATGTATATATGTGTGTGTATATATATAATATTCCATTGTGTGTGTATATATATATTCTATATATATATATTCCATTGTATATATATATATTCTATATATATATTCCATTGTATATATATATTCTATATATATATTCTATTGTATATATATATTCAGGATTGCATATATACACACAAAATGCAGGATTTTATTTATAAATATATATACAATGGAATATGTATACAACAAATATATATATACACACACACAATAAATATATATATACACAATGGAATATTATTCAGCCACAAACAAGAAGGAAACTCTGTTACTTGAGATGACATGCATGAACCTGGAAAATATTACCTGAACTATGTCAGGCACAGAAAGACAAATATTTCATGGCCTCCCTTATATGTGGAATTTTACAATGTGGAACCCATAGAAGAGGAGAGTAGAGTGGCAGTTCCCAGGGGAAAGGGAGTGGGAGGGGGAATGAGGAGACAGTTGGTTAAAGGGGACCAAGTGTCAGCTATGCAGGATGAACCAGTTCTGGAGATGTAATGCACAGCATGATAACTATAGTAGTTAAGGTTGGTGCAAAAGTAATTTCTGTTTGGTCACTACTTTTAAATGGCAAAAAAAAACACAGTTACTTTTGCACCAACCTAATAATAATGATGCTTTGCACACTTAAAAGTTGTTAAAAGTATAGATCTTAAATGTTCTGACCACAAAACATAAGTATCTAAGGTGATGGATGTGTTAACTAACTTGATTTAATAATTTCACATTGCATACGCATATCAAGACATCATGTTGCACACCGTAAATACATGCAATTTTTATTGGTTAATTTTTCCTTAACAAAGCTGGGAGAAAAAAGAGAAGAGGTTGATATGAGCCATTAGGGTGGGCCCTAGCCCAGCCTGATTGGTGTCCCTTTAGGAAGAGGAGATCAGGACACACACACACACAGAGAAGAGGGCGTGTGCACAGAGGATGCCCACGTGAAGAGGCGAAGAGGCGGCAGGCAGCAGGAAGGTGGCTCTCTGCACCTTAAGGAAAGAGGTCACACAATAAACCAGCCAAACCTGCCGACACCTTGATCTTGGACTTCCAGCCTCCAGAAATGTAAGAACATTAATTTCTTTTGTTTAAACCATCCAGTCTGTGATATTTTGTTATTGGCATCCCTGGCGGACGAAGCAGCCACCCAAACATTGGACTTCTTGAGTAGCACGATGTTCAAGGATTAGAAAGGAATTTTACACAGAGTTTCTTTGTTCAGTTGACATTAAAGGAAATAAATGTTGAAATCTATAACTATCCAGATTAAATATTAAAACATACACACACACAACACATAACACCTGTCTATAAAATCAAAACAACACATTTCTAATAAGTGTCCTGATCTCTTCAAGCAAGATAGAGTATTTCTGTAATTTAATTAGTCAAAACTATAAGGCTTTTAGAAGATTACATAGAATACCTTCATGCCCTCATAGTGGAGAGAGAAATAATACACAAGACCCAAGAAGCTCTACTTATAAAAGTATAGTAAATGTGATCACACTTAAATTGTTCTATTTATCATAAAACATCATGAAGAGAGAGAAAAGTCAACCCACAGAGTAGAACACATAAGACTTCAAACACGGCCAGGCACAGTGGCTCATGCCTGTAATCTCAGCACTTTGGGAAGCTGAAGCGGGCAGATCAGGAGGTCAAGAGATTGAGACCATCCTGGCCAACATGGTGAAACCCCGCTCTACTTAAAATAGAAAAATTAGCCGGGCATGGTGGTGCACCCCTGTAGTCCCGGCTACTCGGGAGGCTGAGGCAGGAAAATTGCTTGAACCCTGGAGGCAGAAAAAAAACTTCATATAAAACTAACAAAGGATTCCAAGATATGCAAATCAATTAGAAAATAGGTTAGAGGATAGAAAAATGAGTTAACTACTGGATCATACAACCAAAAGAAGAAATCCAAATAGCCAAATGAAATGCCTAATTCCATTACTAATGAGGGAAATGTAAATCAAAGACATAATAAGCCCACACTACACATATTTGACAAAGATGAAAAATCCTAAAATCAAAAATATTCAAGAATAGGAGGCAATAGGAACGCTCAGACACAGTGGGTGGGGCGAAAACTGGTGGAAACACTTTGTAAAGCAAAGAGTAGCATTATTCATTGAAGTTCAAGATACGAATAACCAAGGATGCGACATTTTCACTTCTGTAAGAGAGAAAGTCATGTGCACATGCACCAAGTAAAGGTACAAGAATATTCATAGCTACATCACTCATAATTGTCATAAACTGGAAATAATGCAAATGTCTGTAAGTACTAAACGGTATCGTTAAACAGCGGAATACTTACTATACGACAGGGGTTCCCAACCCTCAGGCCAGGGACCAATAACTGTTTGCAGACTGTTAGGGACCTCGCCACACAGCAGGAAGTGAGCATGAGCGAGCATTACTGGCCTGGGCTCCGTCTCCTGTCATATCAGCATCGGCATTACATCCTCGTAGGAAGGCTGGGTGAGGTGGCTCACGCCTGTAATCCCAACACTTTGGGAGACCCAGGCAGGTGGATCACTTGAGGTCAAGAGTTCGAGACCAGCCTGGGCTATATAGTGAAACCCTGTTTCTACTAAAACTACAAAAATTAGCCAGGCATGGAGGCATGTGCCTGTAATCCCAGTTACTCAGGAGGCTGAGGCTGGAGAATCGCTTGAACCTGAGAGGTGGAGGATGCACCACTGCACTCTAGCCTGGGCAACAGAGTGAGGCTCTGTCTTAAAAATAAATAAATAAATAAATAAAATTCTCATAGGAGAATCAACTGTGCATACAAGGGATCTAGGTTGTGTGCTCCTTATGAGAATCTAACGCCTGATGATTTGAGGTGGAACGGAACAGTTTTATTCTGGAACCATCTCCCCCTACCCCTTTCCATCCATGGAAAAATTGTCTTCCACAAGAGAAACCCATCCCTAGTGCCAAAACGGTTGGGGACTGCTGCTACATGACATGGAAAATGAACAAACTATAGCTATGCCCAAAAATTAGTGATGCTTACAAACACAACGCTGAGTGAAATGAGCAAGACATAAAATCATGCATAAAGTTACAGTATAACTTTGCTCATGTAAATTTCAAAAACTAACAAAACTAAGCCCTACTGTTAAGGGAGGATAAGTGGTAAAATTACAAAGAAAAGCAGGAAATACATTACAATAAGTTTAGATGGTTTTTGTTTTTCCTGAGAGAAAGGGAAGGAACTGTGGTCTTGCTCGAGTTATTTGAGGGAGTGTAAAGGGGAGATTGGGGATGCTCATATATCATCTCCCTGGCCTGAGTTGCTGGTGCCTGTATGTTGCATTACTCTCATTTGTTATCCTTTTTGGTGCGCTTTTCATAAATGTTTTATTTTACAACAACAACAAAAAAGTTTAGAATAAACAAAAAGTTTTCACATATGCCAATGATTTAAGTCATAAAATATTACAGTTAAGTCTAGACCTTCATTACTGGTCAGGATATTCATTTGTAAATAACAGGATTGGCTCTAATTAGTGTAAGCAGGATAGAATTTTTCATGGTAGACAGCTCAGAGAGTCATTGAAACAGCTGAAGAAACAGACTCTAAGCTGAACTTGCAGAACCACACAACAGAACTGAACCCACAAAGAAGCTACTGCCATCAGGGAACTCCTGTATCAAAAGCCACCACTGCAGCGACAGACACCAGGACCTCACTGCTTCTGCTGTGACTGACACTAGGAAGATGGATGCCCCTGCCTCTGTTCAAATCAGTCTCTCACACAAGGGCATCTGATTAGCCACACAGAAATCACATCTGCACCCTAACGTAAGACAGGCTGGGGAAAATAAGATTGTTGCTGTGTATTTGTTTGTTTTTAAGACTTTACTTTTTTTTACAGGAGTTTTAGGTTCACAGCAAAATTAAGAGGAAGGAACAGGGATTTCCCATATCCTCCCTGTCCCCCTCCACATACAGCCTCCCTCATTATCAGCATCCCCCAGCAGCATGGTGCATTTATTATAATGGATAAACCTACACTGACACATCGTTATCACCCAAAGTCCATAGTTTACATTGGAGTTCATTCTTGGTGTTGTATGTCCTACGGGTCTGGGCAAATTTATAATGCCATGTATCCACCATCGTAGTATCATACAGAGTAATTTCATGGCCCTAAAAATACCCTGTGCTCCACCTATTCAACCCTCCCTATCCCCAGACCTTGGCAACCACTGATCATTTTACTATCTCTATAGTTTTGCCATATCCAGAATGTCATGCAGTCAGATCACAGAGTATGTAGCCTTAGATAGGCTTCCTTCACTTAGTAATATGCATTTAAGGTTCCTTCATATCTTTTCATGGCGCAATGGCTTGTTTCTTTTCAGCACTGAATAATAGTCCATTCTCTGGATGTACCACAGTTTATGTATCCATAAACTGTGTATCCAAAACTACTGAAGGGCATACTGGTTGCTTCCAAGCTTTGGCAATTATGAATAAAGCTGTTATAAACACTCATGTGCAGGTTTTTGTGTGGACATAAGTTTTCTTCTCCTTCAGGTAAATACCAAGGAGCATGATGGCTGCATCATATGGTAAGAGTATATTTAGTTTTGTAAGAAACTGCCAAACTGTCTTCCAAAGTGGTTGTACTATTTGCATTCCCACCAGCAATGAATGAGAGTTCCTATTGCTCCACATCCTCGCCAGCATTTGGTGTTGTCAGTGTTCTGGATTTTGGTCATTCTAATAGCAGGGGTCTCAACCCGTTT